>NC_134398.1:230224970-230825227 GCF_050003625.1 Haematobia irritans | reverse complement strand
ATCCCCGGAGCCCCTTGGAAGAGCAAAATTTATCCGATTCGGTTGAAATTTGGTACGTGATGTTAGTATATGGTATCCAACAACCACACGCAAAAAAATAATTCTTTCCTCCCAAACGAAATTTTAGACAAACAAAGTTCGTTTCTCATTTGCTTTTCATTGAAAGGAAGTGTATTTGGAAGAAAAGTATATACTTTTTGTGATAAACGATTATTCTTTTCCAGGATGTAAAAGCAATTTCATAAAGACTAACTCAAAAAAAAAAAAAAAAATTCTGGCTAATTGCATTTTCCCTCACATCTTTCTCCCTTCCACGAAGTTTTTTTAGTTCTTAGCACATTTTTCTGTAATACAAACAATGTAGAAGAAATTATACAATTGTATAATTTTTAAATTTTTTTTACCTTTCGCCTGGACTGAGAATCGAACCGCGGACCATGCAATTTGTAAGGCAGCACACTATCCACTGAGCTACGTAGCTGTTATTGTCATCAATAGCTAATTATCCATATAAGTTATATTAATATAGCATAACTTGCGGCGCCCACGAGCCGATTAAACAAAGTTTATTTAACAGAAAAATACATTTAGTTTGGCAGCGTGGAGCAGTGGTTGCTATGTCGGACTTGCATGCCAAGGGTCGTGGGTTCAATCCCTGCTTCGACCAAAGTTTTTTTTTTTTTATATATATACCAGATATGGTCGGAAGATTCCGAAAAAATCTTCAACATTACATTCTACTATATAAAATTTTTACTATGAACTGTAAAATGTGTCTTATTAAAGACCTAAAGGCAGAAAAGAACAGTGTTTGATATAAACGAAATGGACTGTGTTGTTGGTTCAAAAATAACTTTTTTTATTGAAAAAATAAAAATTTTTTAACAAACGAATTTTTTTGGTGATAAAAGTATATACTTTTCGAAGCAATTCAAAAAACTTTTTCGGTACACGTTTTCCAAACGTTTTTTTCTTTGCGTGCATGCAGGAATTGGTTCATATCAGTTCATAATTATATATAGCCCCCACATAAACCGATCCCCAGATTTGACCACAGGTGCCTTTTGGAGAAGCAAAATTCATCCGATCTGGTTGAAATTTGGTACGTGGTGGTAGTATATGATATTTAACAACTATTCCAAAAGTGGTCCATATCAGGCCATAATCATATATAGCCCCCATATAAACCGACCCCAAGATTTGGTTTTGGAGTCTCTTGGAGACGCAAATTTCATCCGAGTCAGTTGAAATTTGGTACATTGTGCTAGTATATGGCCGATAACAGCCATGCCTAACTAGGTCCATATCGGTCTATAGTTACGTATGGACTAACTCGCAATTTAGAAAACGATGTTAAGAAGTTTTTATATACCACAACCCATGTAATTCGATTGTGGATGACAGTCTTTCGTAGAAGTTTCTATGCAATTCATGGTGTAGGGTACATAAGATTCGGCATGGCCGAACCTACGGCCGTATATACTTGTTAACTATAATATATATCTAAATAATACCATATTTTCAATATTAGGCACTGGACCAAGTGTATCGAGTAAATAGGTTTTTGTTTCGGGGTTTTAACATTCGTTGTTGGTTAAACCACTGTGCAAAACTGTATGTCCTATGACAATAGTAAATATTCAAGTATTCTTGTTTGTTAGTAACATTGTGATTACGTAGCATTTACGTATGCAATAGAATTGTGGTTTGATTTGAGCAGTGAAAAGAAACCGGTCAAATATGTCGGCAGTCACTGATTCATTTCGATTTCCTCATGCGGTTGGTTTAGTCATAGTTTTAGAAGCGGGGAAAAAAAAACTTTGATTGGGCCAAGTAACCTGAACTAAACTTGGTAGAGGAAGTCAATTTTGAATGGAAATGTAAGTTTTCAAACATAATGTCCACACTTTGATAATTTCTATTTTTTGTAATTAGATCCAATGGGATGATGATGGCTGAAGTATTGGCGATTTCTATATCGCCTTCCATAAATAATGTTTGCGAAACATTAATGATGGCAATAAAGAGCACTTGTGCCTCGTGTGCATTTTAAATTAATTGTTTGTCACAAATGAGGGCGACATTGTCACCATTGACACTTGACTCAACCACCGTGTTCATGTCATGGTCTTCATTCACGCCAGTGGGCTGACACAGTGCCTTTCAATTTGAAGTTTTTAAAATTTCGTTACGGTTCTCACAACAGGACACTTGGATGAGGCTATACCCTCAGAGGATGTCTCTGGGTTCGTCGCCCTCAATGTATAGTGGTTTCAAAAGTCATTTTGCTCATCATTATCACCAAAACTGAATGAATGAGGGAAATATTTATGCCAGTACTGTTGTGGCAAAAGCTAAAGAAATTTTATCCCAAAATATTTCGTTAAAAGCAATTGTCCAATTTTTGCATCAATCTTTTTCCCATGGCACGTGTCATGGCATTTCATAAGCTTGAATGGAATCGAGAGGCGTGCGTGTGTGTGCCATCCAAAATCCCAGAATCTGCCAATGTCTGTAAGGCGAAAGGACAAGTGATTTTTAAACTTTGAACATTTCGGATTCCCAGGGTTTTTGGGGTAAGTGAAAATTTCTTCACAATAGAAAAAGGAAAACCTTAAATTGTGATATCTCCATTTGTAAGCGAGTAAAGTTTGTCAATGACACGTGGCCTTCAGTGGTTTAACACGCACTACCACTGACAACACCCAGCAATACTTTGTTTGCCTAGCAGTAATGGAATGGATTTCCCCAAAAGATCTATAGAATTTTGCAAGTGTCGCTTGTATTTTAATGTTTTTCAATTTATCAATTTTGCCAACATATGTAAAATGTCCATGAATACATTTATTATTTCTGATGCGAATTTTTAACATTTAAATGAAGGCAGTTAAATGTTGTGGAATGGATGATCGAGAGAGATAAGTGAGGGATTTTTCAATTTTTTCTTTTGGACAGTTAGACATCTACAAAAGTGTCCTTTAACTGATTGCAAACATTTTTAACTTTTCAAAAAAAAATGCATAATACAATTTACCAATGATATGGTAACGGAAGTGTTAGAATTAACTTTGCCGCAGCAATGATGAAATATTTAATAGTTTCCCAATAAAAAAAGGTTCAAGAAAAGTAGTCTGGATCCCCAACATTTATCCAATTTCCATAAGGAGGAAGTAATTCGTAGCTTCATATTTTCATAGCTTCAGAAGTTATGGCTTGGAGATTTATTTGATAATTGCATATTTAATACAAATAATTATAATATTACTAATTTTTTCGATAATTTTCCTTTATAACCAAAATTAATTTTGATTTTTTTAATGTTTTACTCCCACCGTAATTTGAATCTGGATACTTTCAACTTATAAAACAATGCAAGGCGAAAGACACCAAATGATTATAACGTCTAATGGATAGATTAACCCTTTCACTATCGAAATAAACCAAATGTTAAAAACTTTAATTTTTCTTCTGTTTTTACTAGTAAATACTAACAGCATGTAAAACAAAAATTGTCATTTTGAGATCCTACCTCAATTACTTCAAGAGCTATATGAGCTTGTTCTGAAAACTTGATTCTTGAATTGTGACCAAATGGCCTTATGAAAAGAAGTGCTATTTGACCTATAATATCATTCAAATTATGAGAAAAAATACAAAAAAGAACCCGAAAAAGTATCACCTATAGTTTTTGTATAAATGTCCATTTACTAGAGACATACAAAAACAAATAAGGAAACTATAAAGTCGGGCGGGCCGACTATATTATACCCTACACCACTTTGTAGATCTAAATTTTCGATACCATATCATATCCGTCAAATGTGTTGGTGGCTATATATAAAGGTTTGTCCCAAATACATACATTTAAATATCACTCGATCTGGACAGAATTTGATAGACTTCTACAAAATCTATAGACTCAAAATTTAAGTCGGCCAATGCACTAGGGTGGAACACAATGTTAGTAAAAAATGTGGGAAACATTTAAAACTGACGCAATTTTAAGGAAACTTCGCAAAACGAAAATAGTGGTAGTTTGACCATTTTTGTCGAAATCAGAAAAACATATATATGGGAGCTATATCTAAATCTGAACCGATTTCAACCAAATTTGGCAAAATTTCAACTAAATCGGAGCAAAAAATTGGCCTCTGTGGTCATATGAGTGTAAATCGGGCGAGAGCTATATATGGGAGCTATATCTAAATATGAACCGATTTCAACCAAATTTGGCACGCACAGCTACAATGCTAATTCTACTCCCTGTGCAAAATTTCAATTAAATCGGAGTAAAAGATTGGCCACTGTGGTCATATGAGTGTAAATCGGGCGAACGATATATATGGGAGCTATATCTAAATCTGAACCGATTTCATTAAAATTTGGTACACTTGACTACACTACTAATTATACTCCTAGTGCAAAATTTCAACCAATTTGGGGTTAAAACTCTGGCTTCTGGGACCGTACTAGTCCATATGGGGGGAAAGATATATATGAGAGCTATATCTAAATCTGAACCGATTTAGCTGATATTTTCAAGTTTTACGAGACTCATAAAATATTCGGATGCACTGAATTTGAAGAACATCGGCCAATTATGAACAGATCGGGAATAAATATATATGGCAGCTATATCTAAATCGGAACCGATTTTTTCCAAAATCAGTAGCGATCGTCTTTGTTCCCCAAAACGACCCCGTGCCAAATTTGAGGACGATCGGACTTAAACTGCGACCTGTACTTGCGCACAAAAATACATGAACAGACAGACAGACGGACAGACAGACAGACAGACGGACATCGCTAATTCGACTCAAAATTTAATTCTAAGACGATCGGTATACTAAACGATGGGTCTCAGACGTTTCCTTCTTGGCGTTACATACAAATGCTCAAACTTATTATACCCTGTACCACAGTAGTGGTGAAGGGTATAAAAACATTTTAGGCAATGCTATGCAATTCCAAAACTAATATAAAAAATATTTTTTTAATATATAGTTATTAATTCAGTAAGATTTTTATTTAAAAACAAAAATAAAGATCTTTAATATATACGTATGTGTTGCACGATTTTCCAAAATTTGACCATAAAATTAAGAGGTACAATTTTGTATAGAAATGGAATTTTCCAAAAATTTTCTTAGAAACAAAATTTTGACAAAATTTTCTATAGAAATAAAAATGTGCACACATTTTCTATAGAAATAGAATTTTAACAAAATTTTCTATAGAAATAAACATGTGCAAAAATTTGTACAGATATAAAACATTGACAAAGTTTTCTATAGAAATAAAATTTTGCCATTTTCTATAGACATAAAATTTTGACAAAATTTTTTATAGAAATAAAATTTTGACAACATTTTCTACAGAAATAAAATTTTGACGAAATTTTCTATAGAAATAAAATTTTGCAAAAATTTTCTTAGAAATAAAATTTTGCAAAAATTTTCATAGAAATATAGTTTTGCAAGAATTTACTATAGAAAAATTCTATAAAAATAAAATTGTGCAAAAATTTTGAAAAATTTTTCTGTAGAAATAAAATTTTGAAAAATTTTCTGTAGAAATAAAATTTTGACAAAATTTTCTATATAAATACAATTTTGACAACATTTTTTATATAAATAAAATTATGACAAAATTGTCTATAGAAATAAAATTTTGACAAAATTTTCTATATAAATAAAATTTTGCCAAAATTTTCTATATAAATAAAATTTTGACAAAATTTCTATAGAAATAACATTTTCACAACTTTTTCTGTAGAAATAAAATTTTAACAAAATTTTCTATAAATTCAATATAAAGCATTTCTTTCGATTAATACAATATTTTTACTTATACTAACCACAAAAATTAAAAAAATAATTGTGTTAGTATATATATGAACAACTTCAAATTAAAAATAATTTGAAGTTGTTCAAAATATTTTTTTTTACTTTGGTAGATTTTTTTTTTTTTTAATTTTGGTAGATTATTTTTGGCGCAAATAAGCAAAAACTTGCAATTTACCTATCTGTAAAATGCACCTGTAAAATGCATTATCTTTTTTGCTGGTTCTAACCGTTTGAACGAACTGCTGCTTCTAGTCAAAATTTTTTAACGGAGCAAATATCGTCATTTTGGGGCAAAAATCGGAAAATCGGCATTTGCTATTTTTTGAGTTAAAAATCGTCAAAATGTCGATAAATCGGCAAAATTGGCATTCCTGCGTGTAACTATTGCTTTTCGTTTCTTTTTTAATTTAATCTTAAAATTGTCTTAATTGGGGGATATATCAGTTTCTAGTTTTACAAAACCGATTCTTGTGAGGGTCGTACGGGATCTTAAGGACTTCGTATGAAAGTTTTAACTTCCTGCCTCTACATTCGACTTCTTTCAATCATATAGATCGACTTTTGAAAATTGAATCAAATCGACTTTTTATGATGATCAAATTCAGGAAAATCGGATTGGAAATACGGTTCCTAGAAGCTCAAGAAGGAAAATCGGGAGATCGGTCTATAAAGGGACTATACCAAAACATGGACCCTATTTTCGACACACCTATTTGTGGTTCTAAAATACCTTTAGCTTTCCAATTTCAGGTAAATCGGATAGAAAATAAGGTTTCTAGAAGCCCAAGACATTAAATCGGGGGTTCGGTTTATATGAGGGCTATACCAAAACATGGACCGATAGACACCATTTCCGGCACACCTATTTGTGGTCCTAAAATACCTCGGGATTTGGCACTAAGATACCTCGGGACCAAAACATGGGCCGATATAGCCCATCTTCGAACTTGACCTGCCTGAAAAAAAAGGAAACTGTGCCATATTGCAGGACAATGGCGCCGTTATTGAAAGCTGTAGCGAGATTACAACAGACGGACATGGTTATATTGTCTTAGAATTTCTCCCTGATCAAACATATATATACTTTATATAGTCGGAAATCGATATTTCGATGTGTTACAAACGAAATGAAAAATTTATTATAGCCCCATCACCATTCTATGGTGTTGGGTATAAAAAAGGAACAATTTTTTTTTCGATTTTAGGTAACTTAAAAAAGCTTAATGTGGCTTCATTCGCTATAAATAATCTTAAAGTCTCTACAGTTTTGTCACATGGACACTATTGTTTCATTAAACATCCCAAAACAAGGACATCAATTAAATACTTTTAACTACATTGTAAGTTTTCACCGCAGGACATTGTTCATCGTTAGTACTTCAACTGACCCTCACACAGTCGTAGGAGGAGGCCACTGAAAACACCATGGGATGCTGACATACATCAATGGAAGAAATCAAATAAACAGAAAGTACATATCAACTGAGCTGTCATAACGACCTTTTAAGAATGTTCTTCTGCTGCTTTACCTCCATTTGTGATGCGTTGTCATCGTATCAAAAGCAATCATCACCATCAAATGTCATCCATCCTTATCAACCACCAAACGACCATATCAACATTAGCGTCAACGCCAACACCACCGTCATCATCATCATCATCAACATGAGTAACATCTGAAATCTTTTGATGATAAACACAATATCAGCAGGACGAAGGAAGCAACATCTAGGGGGTTTACAGTGGCGACGAAGACTATCAACAATGGTGAGTGAGATTGTGTGCAAATGCAATTAAAACATCTCCACAGGTGTCCTTTGTGTTAACGCACTTAAATATGTCATTTGCAGGGTTTCCACAAACAGGATACTTCATTCTGCTACATTGCCAGTAATGAGACGTAAAGCAATTCTACAATCTTGTCTAAAGGAACATTGCTCGGTTATCCCTGAACATTTTTTGGGAAAAATGAAAAATAATTATCACTGTGATAATTGTGTGGCTTAGGCTTTTTGGATATTTGATTATGGTGACTGAAGAATTTGTATTTATAGGATATATTCTAATTTTGTTGTTGTTGTGAAAAATAAAAATTATGGGGGTGCCAGAAAAACACATTGCCAATGATGCAGGTTGTCATATAATTTTCCATCATCTCACTCTCCCCGTTTTTATGCCATTTTCATAGATGAAGGTGACTTTTGTTGGGTAATTTCATATAGCCTTTGTTTCATCATATTTCGCAGATGACTTGCTGTCTTCTGGGTGACGATGACGATGACGAAGTAGCATTTTTGCACTGATGATAAATTGAAAACATATGCCTTTTTGGCAATTTTCGAAAAAGGGTAAAATTACACCAAGTGAAAGAGGTGTGAATTTTATGCTTATCTCCGCTTTGACTACACATGGACTTTAGCCGATAGCAACCCTTATTTTTGAGAACAGTCTTTGTAATATTGATGCCATGCCTCTGTAACAGAGATAACATCTGATAATCACTCATTTCCACAACGCAATCCTATAGGAACGCAAGTCAATCTTCAACTGAAATGTGCGGGTCTTTTATCTTTGCTAATAGAGAGGCTAGACGAACTTGACGGACAGACAGACGTACATACCATAACATGATATTCATAATGAATGTAAGTGTATGTGTGTTGGCAGTACATGTGTAAGTAAATTACACATATCCTGGTGATAACAATAAACAAATAATGTACAGTGGCTTCATGGTAGCTCTTTCTTACTTCTTTGAGATATAGCAGCTACGGAATGTCACGATTTTATTTGAAAGTTTTAAAAATTTTGATTCAGTTGTGGTTTAAGATAAAACACCCAGGGAAGGAAAATTACCATCTCCTAGAGCAAAAATATTATCTTTTTGACGGTGAACATGTAACATATTTTTGGAAACAAACATTTGATTTGGTGATGAGCTACCGAACTTGGTGAGTGAAACAAACACCGAAGGTGGTGCCTGGTACATCATTAATGAATAGTTGGGCAAAAGAATGGTGTGTGATCGAGAGAGATAAAGTCAAGCGCAAGGGCAAGATTAATCTTTAGGTCCGATGTCTATCCAGACAACAGCCGTCCATCCATTTATGATTCGAATACTATATTTGTGAGCAATTTTCCTTTTTTTGCCAAAAATATATTCAATGAAACCGTGCGCCACCTAAAAGTAGCAAAAAAAAAAATTTCTATAGTAGATTAAAGAAATAAAGTAATGGAAATGTGGACATAGAGGTAAAAAAATCGAAAAAGAAAAGATATACATTTTTTTTGAAATGAAATCCGAATATTACATTAATTCGAAATCAGTGCAGCGGATGCTTAAAGATGTCTTCTCCCCCATGAGAAGCACATATAAAATAAATTCCCATCAAAAAAATTTAGAAGTTCTTGACTTTAAAAGCACTTTCAAAATTGTCCTCCCGAGGATGTTCTTTATTTTAACCACACATGAAGTTCTTTTAATTCATTTTTTCTAACTCTCTTTTTTCATATTTTTAATGGTGCAATGGGAGCCACCGTGGTGCAATGGTTAGCATGCACCGCCTTGCATACACAAGGTCATGGGTTCGATTCCTGCTTCGACCGAACACCAAAAAGTTTTTCAGCGGTGGATTATCCCTCTCAGTAATGCTGGTGACATTTCTGAGGGTTTCAAAGCTTCTCTACACCCTCAAAAAAATCGCTTCTCTAACATATGTTCCAAACATATTTTGCATATATTATTGGATACTGCCGAAACATTAATATGTTTGTTTTATGTGAGCATATTATATGTTTGGAAGCATTTTGAGTCCAAAAATAGTATATGCTTGGAAGAATTCCCCAAAGAAGATTGTGCTCATTCCCTCACATAATTGTCACCTCCACGAAATTTTTGAGTTCTTCGCATCTTTTTCTGTAATACAAATATGCTGTTTTTTTTCAAATGTCTATTCTCTTTATTCCGAATACTCATTCTAATATTCAAATTAAATAATATTTAGACTTAGGCATATTAAATTTTTGGCCTTATCACGAAACGCCCTTCGGACTCGGCTATAAAAAGGAGGTCCCTTGTCATTGAGCTTAACATGGAATCGGAGGCGCTCAGTGATACGAGAGAAGATCACCACGGTGGTGTCACAATGGACTGAATAGTATAAGTGAGCCTGATACATCGGTCTGCGACCTAGCCTATGGATAATGTTAATTATACCCTGCGCCACACTGTGGAACAGGGTATTATAAGTTAGTGCATATGTTTGGAACACCCAGAAGGAGACGAGATAGACACATGGTGTCTTTGGCAAATATGCTCAGGGTGGGCTCCTGAGTCGATATAGCCATGTCCGTCTGTCCGTCTGTCCGTGAACACATTTTTTGTAATTAAAGTCTAGGTCGCAGTTTTAGTCCAATCGACTTCAAATTTGGCACAAGTATGTGTTTTGGTTAAGAATAGAACCCTATTGATTTTGGAAGAAATCGGTTCAGATTTAGATATAGCTCCAAAATATATATTTCGCCCGATATGGACTTATATGGCAAAAGAAGCCAGAGTTTTACCCCAATGTGGTTAAAATCTTGCACAAGAAGAACAATTAGTATTATAGTCAAGTGTGCCAAATTTTATTGAAATCGGTGCAGATTTAGATATAGCTCCCATATATATCTTTCGCCCGATATGAACTATTACGGTCCCAGAAGTCAGAGTTTTACCCCAATTTGGTTGAAATATTGCACTAGGAGTGCAATTAGTAGTGTTGTCAAGTGTGCCAAATTTTATTGAAATCGGTTCAGATTTAGATATAGCTCCCATATATATCGTTCGCCCGATTTACACTCATATGACCACAGTGGCCAATCTTTTACTCCGATTTAGTTGAAATTTTGCACAGGGAGTAGAATCAGCATTGTAGCAATGCGTGCCAAATTTGGTTGAAATCGGTTCAGATTTAGATATAGCTCCCATATATATTTTTCGCCCGATTTACACTCATATGACCACAGAGGCCAATTTTTTGCTCCGATTTAGTTGAAATTTTGCACAGGGAGTAGAATTAGCATTGTAGCTATGCGTGCCATATTTGGTTGAAATCGGTTCAGATTTACATATATCTCCCATATATAGCTTTCGCCCGATTTACACTCATATGACCACAGAGGCCAATTTTTAAGTCCGATTTAGTTGAAATGTTGCACAGGGAGTAGAATTAGCATTGTAGCTATGCTTGCCAAATTTGGTTGAAATCGGTTCAGATTGGATATAGCTCGCATATATATGTTTTTTGATTTCGACAAAAATGGTCAAAATACCAACATTTTCCTTGTAAAATCGCCACTGCTTAGTCGAAAAGTTTTAAAATTGACTCTAATTTTCCCAAACTTCTAATACATATATATCGAGCGATAAATCATAAATTAACTTTTGTGAAGTTTCCTTAAAATTGCTTCAGATTTAAATGTTTCCCATATTTTTTACTAACATTGTATTCCACCCTAGTGCATTAGCCGACTTAAATTTTTAGTCTATAGATTTTGTAGAAGTCTATCAAATTCTGTCCATATCGAGTGATATTTAAATATGTATGTATTTGGGACAAATCTTTATATAAAGCCCCCAACACATTTGATGGATGTGATATGGTATCGATTTTAGATCTATAAAGTGGTGCAGGGTATAATATAGTCGGCCCCGCCCGACTTTAGACTTTTTTTTCAAATAGGGTAAAAACAGAGTACGAATTAATAAAATGGTACAAATTATTCAAATGTTGTCGAAAATAATGCTAAATTCATTTAAGAAAAATTTTGAAAATTTTTGAGGTCAAACGTTGCAGAAAAGCGTTAGGATGCATTAAAAATCATAAAAAAATATAAAAATTATTTATTTGGCAAAATATAACAAAATTTTTTAATCCACATCCAAGACACTGAATTCGTAGCACACCTTAAGAAGTGATGAAAATTCAGTGCCCTAATTGTGCACCACTTCTTGATCCAAAAAAAAAATTTTAACTACTTTTTTGGCGAGGCTTTTTTTTTGCTGGCCTACTATTCAGATTTTGCACCACTTTCGGATCTAAAAAGGATGTTTTCATTGCTTTTTGGCCAGACATTATTGCTGGTACATTGATATAAATGCGTTTAATTGCTATTTTTCCCCTATGAAAAAGTGGGCCATTTTTTGTGCTACAGTTGTAAAATACGTTTCATATTTTAATTAGAGTGATACTTTATGTTTTATCGATTTGGACCAACATGGAATATATATCCATAGAGATTAGTTATATTTTTAGAAAGTTCTTTAGTTATATTTTTCCTAGATTTTAGAAGAATTTTCGACGAATTTTCTTTGGCACACTTTAAATGTTTAAATCAAATTCTAAGGCTAACATGGTATTAAGATTTTATTAAATAGAAAATAATTATTCAATAAAAAGAAAGTTCGAATAAAATCAAAATTTCTAATTTCAAAATAAATTATTTAAAAAATAAATTCAAAAATTAAATAATTTAAAAAATAAATCAAATATCTACAAAGAATTTCGGTGTAATAATAATTTCTATTTGTAAACACTGTTCCAACATTTCATACTATAATCGATAGGGCACAAGTTGTAACAAATGTGTCTGTAAATGCCCAAAACATCCGTGACAGTGTCAAAATAATATATAATTTTTAATACCAAGAATGCCCACAGACATACACACACACAAACGCATACATTCTGAATCCGTGTAATCTTAAAACATTTTGTTATCGACTGGAATGGTGGTGTTTACACACGGGGGATAATAATTTTCATATTTCTTCCTTACAAATCGTGCACATTCTTATTAGGACTTCCCTTTGCTACTTTTGCAACGAAAAAAGGTTAATTTCAAATTTTTCTATTTTTCTACTGCTCCATGACATTCGTAGCACGAGCTGTGTCATAGCAGAAAGTGCCACCACTACCCATGGATTGCAATAAACAATTTCAAAACTGAAAATCCATCCATACCTATCCTCAGTCAAATGACGATGGCAGTAAGAGTAGAAGACAATGTCAGTAACTTCCGACAGATGTTAACCAGAAGTTGAAAGGCATTGAGAGCAGTGATAACAATTTGGAAAATTGCCGTGTGTTTATGCAAAAATAAAAAAAAGGGAGTTTTGAATCCTTCATTCCGTTTGGGCAGAGCCCTTCTGCTACCGCCCCAAAAAGGACTTGTGTCTTGTCTTTTGGGTTATGCTCACAGATAATGCAAAGAAAATTACACGGCGTGCACGAGCTATTAGGCTGCTGGCATTGTCACTTCCACATCCACTCGATGGATAATGAAAAACGTATTTATGATCATATTTCGCGTCGTTTTTACTTTGCACCTTGTGCTGTTTGACTGGGAGGTGTGATAATTCATGGCAGATGACATTTTACTCGCCATAGACATTTGCGTCTTTCTAACAAAGTTAGATGATGACATTCAAATATCGATAAAGGAAAGAGCGCGTGCTATACGTGAAATTGTCAATTGAGAGGCGTAGCAGCACATGGTGCAGAATGCCGAAGATGAGACATTAGGAAAAGTTTGGAAAAACAAAGTCAAGGTTAATGCAGCATATGTATGACAATTCAATCGATTATTGAATATGTATTTGGAAAGAGATTGAATTTTTAGGAAACAGAATCATTTGATCTTTAAATAGCTTTGAATGCCGTAAGTCTCTTGGATCTAATCAAATTAATATGGGGAAAATTCATGCATTGACTGACAGAATTATCTTTGATTCCAGACCATTGGAAAGAGACAAAAGTAATTTTCATCTTCAAAGTCCCAAAAGTAATTTTAACCGCTTTTCTTAGTTGGTAAAATTCTTCTTATTAATGTTTAACTCAATGACAAGGGATCTCCTTTATAAAATGTTTGCTACATAAAAAATTTCATTGGATTGTGCAATAATAACATTTTATTACAAACAAATAATTTGTTTGCAACAAAAATAGGTTAAATTTAGTGTTAAATTATATATAGAATATTTTTTCAGTGTATAAGCAGTCATTTGAATAAAAGTAATGAAGTACGTACACTAAAAATATTGAACTCTCTCTTTCACTAAAACCATTTTAAATTTATTCTTAGTTCATGGAATTATTATGTTTGGAGAAAATTTCCTTTATTCTTGTAATTTTTTGCATACGTTAGTTAAATGATTTAAAATACGAGAAAAAATTATACACAAATAAAGCATAAAGATTTACTAAAATCGTAATTATCACAAAATATTTCATTATTTCTTTAAGTTTGTAAATTTTACTACAATTTGACGACAATTTGTAAGTCTGGGGTGTAGGCAGTCGAGTATTTTGGAATGTGTTAGTGGCATTCCTCCAGGTTCAATTCTTGGGCCTTTAGTTTTTCTAATTTATATAAATGATATTGTTCAGGATGCGGACTCCCATGTTTGTAGGATTTATCTTTTCGCAGATGACATTAATTTACTCTTTACGGGAGATAGAGTTGACTTGAGCTCTTATGAGGCTAATATTAACAATACCTTGTCTCGTGTGGCCCAGTGGGCATCCGTCAATCGCCTCCGCTTTAACCCGTATAAGACCAGAGCTCTCAATTTCGGATCCATTCCTTATCAACTTGATATTCGCTTTACTGGTGCTCTTGTACAATTTGTTGAGAGTATAAGATGCTTAGGATTTAAAGTTTGAGGAACACATATCAAAGATTACTTTCAAAATTTACAGCACCTTACGCTGTTTATACAACCTTGATTGTTATTTACCTACACCCGTCAAAGTACGGATTTCGCATGCTTTAATGATGTCTCACATTTTGTATTGCTTGGAGGTTTACTGTGGCACAGGTCTTGGCATTCTGAGGAAGCTGCATTTTGTTTTTAATAGGATTATTAGATATGTTTACGGCCTCAGAATGAGGTAACATGTTTCGCCATTTGATAAGGAATTCCTACAATGTTCCTTTAAGGACTTTGTTAAGATCAGGAATCTACTATGTCTCAATCGTATTATCGTCACCCAGTCACCACTCGATATTGCTCATCCATTTCGTTTTTCCAGGTTAACACGAATTTGTCAATAATATCATCGTTAATATATGAGCGGTCATTTATGGTAAGGATTTGTACGTTATGGAACTCTCTTCCGGTTTCCTTAAAGGCATTTGACTTCTCAAACCCTCTTTTTAAGAGCAAACTAATGGACCACTTCAATCAATAAAGTCATATACCATATAAAGGGTGGTTAAATTGTAAGGGCCGATGTTGAATGTGAAACACACCTAAACGCCAATTTTTTTTCCGAATTTTATTTGACATTTCTCTATTTTAGACTTAATCAATTTGAACCATGGAGAGATACACAATCCAACAACGTGTTAAATGGTTCCAAGAAATGGCAACAGTGGATGATCAATTTTCGAAGAAAATCATCTTCAGTGATGAGGCACATTTTCACCTCAGTGGATTCGTCAATAAACAGAATTGCCGCATTTGGGCTAATGAGAATCCAAGAGTGATTGTCGAAAAACCAATGCACCCACAAAGAGTGACTGTTTGATGCGGTTTATGGGCTGGCGGCATCATCGGACCGTATTTTTTCCAAAATGAGGCCGGTCAGGCAGTTACTGTGAATGGTGTTCGCTATCGTGAGATGATAACGAACTTTTTATGGTCCGAATTGGAAGATATGGATGTGGACGATATGTGGTTTCAGCAGGACGGTGCCACTTGCCACACAGCTAACGAAACAATGGCTCTTTTGCGCAACAAATTCAATGGCCGTGTTATCTCACGTAATGGCGATGTCAATTGGCCGCCAAGATCATGTGATTTGACACCGTTGGACTTTTTTCTTTGGGGTTATTTGAAAGAAAAGGTGTACGTCGATAAGCCAGCAACAATTCAAGAGCTAAAGGATGATATAATTCGGCACATTAACGGCATAGAACCTCCATTACGCCTCAGCGTCATCGAAAATTTGGACCATCGGATGGAGGTGTGCCACCGAGGTCGCGGCGCCCATTTGGCCGCAATTTATTTTCCATACATAATTGAGTAATACCAATATACCATAATAAAATTACAATAATTTCCTAAATAGTTTGTGTTTTATTCAAAATCAACATTGGCCTTTGAAATGTTAACCACCCTTTAGTACCATATTTTCTTAACAGACAAAAAAATTTTTTGTAATGATTATTGAATTATTATTGTTACATGTATATTTTTTAATACTGTTCAGTTAAAATTTTCTAAAAATAATCTAAATTTTCTAAAATTAACCAAAATTGTTCTTCACTGTTTTTTTTTTTAAGTGTAGAAGCTTTTGAGGTATTAGATAGTCTCTTTCATATAAACCTTAACAAAATCTTATTAATTACATTGTTTTTAATTTCAGCTTTTTCACATTTTCCCACACAAAGTGCGCACGGAATTAAGGAAGAACCAATATAACACCGAGATAACATATTACAATATAATTTGCACGCCACAATTATCTGTATTAATTTGCTGCATAAACACAATCATCATTGCGGTCAGAATTGCAGAAGAAAACCTCTGTAGTAAGTAGCAAGAACAATTTGCAAACAACAGCCTAGAGCTGAAACAATTTTTTAACTTTTTGTTGGTTTACCAATGTTGCTCTCTTTTATTTTTGTTTTTTTTTTTTTTGCATACACCAAATGCAAATAATTGAAGAACCCCATGTAAGTCGCCTTCTGCCAAAGCATAAGTGGCCGTTCAACCAACCCAAAAGCCTCCCGGACTAACTAAGCAAGCAGTCAACCACATGACGTAAATACTCATCGACAAAAGAATGGTGTAGAGGCATGTCATGGAATAAATGCCCAGCAAACATTTAAGCGTTTGGTTATTGTTTACCTTATACGACCGACCAAACTTTGCCTACTCGACAATATAACGGCGATGAGGGAAACATGATGATCGTGATGAAGAAGAGGCAAACGCCAGAAGCCAGAGCATTGTTGGGAATAACAACAACAAAGTATAACTACAGCCAAGGGAAGGGCTATAAAGATAGACTGTTTTTAATCCAAACAAGTAAAAACGGTGCAAAGTTAAAGCAGATGTAATGAAGTAAAGAGAAATACCGGTACGACATTGAATTTTAAATGAAAAATTAGCCTCTACATTAATGATATTTTTTTTTTTTAATAAAATAAAAAAATACTTTAAGGAAAGTTTTGAATCAAATATAGGAGAAGTTTTATTTCAAAAAGGTGTCAATCAAAATTTTAATTGAAAATATTTTGGTGATATTTTTCTCTGTGTCAAATGTACACACTCTCCAATAACGCCATTTTAAATTCTATTTCCCCTCCCATTTCACTTGCTCCATGCTGTTGTTCTGCAATTTCTCTATGGCGCATACAAATGTCTATTATGACGATGATGACTATGTAGCTGTAGGCGCATTTAATTAAATGTCAGCGCGTGCAATAAATACAGCTCCAATCGAATATGCTCGAGGTTGGCCGATGATATACTCAAGCATCCCATAACCAGTGAGAGAAAGGATGGAAGAGTAGCAAGTACAGCAGTATCGACAATCATAATCGTAAACAATCACAGGGATATGTATATGGATGGGTCGTGAGTATACTCTCTCACTCATAATACACATACGCACATATACAAATTCACTTTAATTCTCGAATATATAAACAAATTGAATTGAGCAACTACAACAACGGCAACAGTAGCAGTAGCTGCAACAGAAGCAGCGGCAGGAGTAACAATAGCCACAATAATAAGGGTCAGTCATTTCATAGGAGCCACAATCGAATGAAGATATACAACATAATCAATTATGGGGACTTATACACCTACTATTCTCATATTTAAAGGAAAGGGTAGCTATAATGGCCCAAGTAGGGATGCCAATGGAGATTTTATTTTATATAGTTGAAATTAGACATTGTTCAAATCGAATAAAAAACCTTTCCCAATCAAAAGAACCTTTTTCAAACTAAATGAAACTTCTTTGAAATTAAATGATTTTTAAGTAAATTTGAATGAAATTGTACATGTAGAACGACAAGAAGGAAACAAATGACATGACCAAAAATTTTATACTTTAAGACCGATTTAGAGAGGGAGCCACGGTGTTGCAATGGTTAGCATGTCCGTCTTAGGTTAGGTTAAAGTGGCAGCCTGATTTATTTTCAGGTTCACTTAGACTATTCAGCCCGCCTTGTATATAATAGTTCGTGGGTTCAATCCCAGTATCGACCAAACACCAAAAAGTTTTCCAGCGATGGATTACCCCTCTCAGTAATGCTGGTGGCATTTCTGAGTGTTTTAAAGCTGCTCTAAGTGGTTTCACCGTAATGCGAAACAAAGTTCGAAATCGACTATAAAAGGAGGTAGCTTGTCATTGAGTTAATCGGAATCGCACTCAGTGATAAGATAGAAATTCACCTCCACTGTGCTATTATAATGGAGGGAATAGTCTAAGTGAGGTTGAAATAACGGACTGACACAGTACCTAACCTAAGACCGACTTAAAACATGAACAATTTCGATTAAAATACAGTTCGGATTTGGACATAAATCATGTGCACAAAATATACGTACTTCCTCCCCAATAAAATTTAAAATTAAAAAAAAAATATAATCTGCAATTTTCTTTTCTCGGTTATTGTTTTTTTTTGAAGAAAATTTCAAGTCGATAACCCTTCAATTATTTCTAAGAGGGGTTTTAGACGATGCAATTGGTTGCGTGCAATTTTTTGTATTCTCTTTTAAAGTTGCTTCTTAAAAACTTCAGCATTTATACGTTGAAATTTTTCATGCAATCGCTTGAAATTTCAAGTTTCAGAAATGTCAAAAAATTGCAAGAGGAACGGAAAACATGAAATTTTTTCTACCCCCTTTGCTTCTCTACCCCGTTTGCCTACAAACAAGAATTGCGTGCAATTATTGCATGCAATTATTGCATCGTCTAAACCCCTTCTAAATTATCACTGTCAATAAATTTATAAATAACATGTATGTACATTCTATTTATATTTAAGAATGTTTGTTTTCGTAAAATAAAACTTAATAAGTAATAATTTTATTTAAAAAAGGATTAATTTGAGAGTTTGGGTTATTCAGACCCCAACCTTAAATTTGACCGATCAGTCCTTGAACGTGTTGCAAAAAAAAAAAAAATTATAAATTTGACAAACATATTTTTCCACTGTTGGTTAGGATATTCTGGTAGTTTCGTCAACGCATGGTTTTAAGACAACAATAACCAAAAATTAAAAGAATATAACTTCGATTCGAAAAATTTATGACTTGATTTTTAACCAAGGTTTTATATGAAATGTTTCCCAAAATGTTTATGTAAAAGTTTTAAGCCATCTGTCGTCTAAATTTCTTCAGTAATTTGCAAATGGCGAAATCTTGTTTACTCCATTAAAACTTTTTCAAAGAAATTTATGTTTGTATGTATACCAATTCTTGGGAGAATTTCTAAAATGGAATCCCTATTTTTAAATCCAAAAATGATTTGTTCGTTTATCCATCCATCCATCTATCCACCCCATTCATTGATTATGGTGGGCTGTGGGCTATTTATGTAGTAGTGCGGGTGACTGGCGTGCCGGCCTACCTACCTATCCACCGACAGTTTTCGTTGGATTTCATTAAATATTAATGCAATTATAAAATACAACAACATTCAGCGTGTGGCAGCGCAGTGAGGCAAATGAAAACAGGCGACATTACCCATTTTGATCATAAGGACGATTGTTGTGATGTGTATTGAGGATGATGCGGTTACGGGGAAAACAAGGTTGATGGTAAATAAAATGCCCTTAGGCTTGAAGTCAACAATAACCACAGTTTCAATTTCAGATTATTTGATAAAGATAATACAAACGAATAAGACAAACAAATTTTCATTGTCTAGAGTGTGGGCACAGAAAAAAGGCTAATTAAAATTAAATTTCCTCTAAACGAGGTAGGACTTTGAAAGGTTTCGCATTTTATAGATCTGATAATAGAAGAGGTAATGTAATGGTAATGAGAAATTTATGGAGTCGGATTTAGGCAATAGGGCGGGGAGGTGAATCTCTCATTTGTCCTCCTTTCATTTCGATATCAAATCCAAGAGAGAAGTTCACCACTGTGGTATCACAATGGACTGAATAGTCTAAGTGAGCCTGATACATCGGGCTGCCACATAACCTAACCTAAGAGTGAAATTTAATCCAACCAGAAATACCTATGAAAACGGAGCTTCTCTGAAATATATGAAATCTGTACACGGACTGTACAAGACTGTTTTTCACATGCTTGGGTGTATGTTTGGAACTCAAATTTTTTAACACAAATTTTTAAGTGCAAGCATATAATATTCATAAATTAGCATAACATGTTTGGGACAAATATGTTAATATGTTAAAACATATTATGTTTGGGTAAATATAATATGCTTAGATGAAAACATATATTAATTTAGAAATAGCCTGTAAACATATATGTGTTTAGAACGAGAGACCTAGAGAGTACGCTGCAAGTAAAATAATGGAAGTAACCAATTGGCGTCTTAAAAACATATCCACACAAAGAAAATTTCATTAGAATTTTTTTCTACCAGTGTATGCCCTAAGGTGTATCCATAATATGTTTGAACAATACAAACCATAGTTTGTTTGGACCAATCCTGAAAATATATATGCTTGAAGCAAAATGTGTTTGGGGTGTATGTTACAGAAGCGAATTTTTTTGAGGGTGTAGGGAGGATGATATTAATGGGGATATTTATTGATGAATCCATTTAGGACCATCGATCCACTACTTATCAACAGAACTTACTGGATATATGCGATCATAATTAGGTTAATACTTATGTAGGTGCCTATAGTTCGGTGGATATAGTTGGAGAACAAGTGCATTATAAAAAATTCCAACGGATATTTTGTTTTGGCCTAAAAGGGCCAATGAAAATCACGTCAATCAAAGCTTTTGAAACTAAATAGACTTCAAACCTGTAGAAATACAGATTAAAAGCGAAGTAATTAAAGATATTAGGAAAACATGGTGGTCCCAGACACCGATATCCTATTCCGATTGGGCGATAACGGCATGTGTTGAACTACTCTAGAGAGAATATGAATATGTTTGCGATTGATCGCGAAAATATTGTGTAAGCTCCAAAAATTAATTTTTTGACATTGGATGGAACAAACAATTTGACGACGTATATCGAAACAACGTAAACCGAGGCGACGTAAATCGAGGGATTGCTGTATATCCGAATATGAGTACATATTGGTATCTCTAGTGAGTAATATTTTCCATTCACGGATTGGAATGTAAAAGAATAATCAACGAGTACTGAGAATACAACAAGATCTGCACTATATGCGAACTTGGAAGGACATTGATAATACTATGGGGTAACCCAAACAAGAAAAAGAAAGAAGAACTACTGAAAGAAAATAGGACGAAAGCCAGAAGGACCGTGAGAATTATGGCATTTAACTGATGGCATAACATATCTGTGCCTAATAGGACCTATTCTATGTTAAGGTTTCTTGTTGGCTTACATTCTAGATTAAGGTTTCGGTTAGTCTCGTCCATGATACACTTATTTGGGTTATACTCCATAGCAGCGTTACCAGTATTATTGTAGCTCTTGTCCCAAAGTCAGAATGCTTTTATCCCCAAAAATTCTACATTACTTTAAATGTTGATTTATTTCAATTTATCTACGTCAAAACGAAACATATACGATAATTTTTGGTTATACACTCAAAACTGTTATCAGTAGTGGACAGATTTGGAAAAATCCCTAACAGAACCTCCCGAATTTGGAGAAATCACGGGGAAACATTTTCGTAAGTGAAAATCCCCAATATTGGCAACACTGTGTTATCTTTGAAACGAAAGTAAAGGAAGGACAACGTTGTTATTAAAAAAATATATCGATAAACAGATGTTATTTGCAAAATTTCCTATTTATTCCAATGACTAAGTTTTTTCTGCAAATTTCAACTATTAGTCACATTTATAATTCTCGCTTTAGGAATTCCCTAAATGCAAACCCTAAGCCCAAAGCAAAGTGAATATATAACAACAAAAGAAAGTCGTTGATAAATAAGCTTATGACGACAACAACCAATACTTGTATTCACTCTTTGTGATCGCAATCGCTTATATGCAAAAAAAAAACAACAAAGAATATTATTCGTTTCGAGTCTGGTGATATGGGAAAGGGGGGACAATACTACAGACAAACGAATGCAGAAGAAGCTCGGCTCTTATATCGCCGAAATGCAGGTGGTGTTATTTGAGTGCATGTCGTATTTGTTTACAACCCCAGAGCGTCAATTTCTGAAAGCGACTATATAAACCAAGGGAAGGTTGACTCGAAGCATTAGTTTTCGTTCCAAATATTGAAAAGAAAGTTGTTTAGAGATTTTACCACTGTACATTTAAGCTTGTCAATCAGATAAAGGCATTTATTTATCTATACAATTAAGTGAAAATAGTATAGTAATCCGTTAAAATTAATATCAGCAAAATGGTCAATACAAATCGCAGAGAAAAAATCATTTCATCCCACGCCAATGCCTTAAAAAAAGAAGTCCCCATGGTCCACAGTTATAACAGTAACACTACTAGTAATCGGACCTCCAGCAACGCCAATAGCAGCAGTGTATGGCCACAAAGTACCTCGGATGCAGAAAAATGGAAGTACAATAAGATGGTGCGAGATCACCGAGATGAATTCAATAGCTTGCATTTTTGTTAATAGCAGATTATCGAGAAGAGAGCAACATTTTAGACTTAATTCATTATTAATAACACACGCAATCGTCATCAATCACAATTTGTTTTTTTTTTATATATATTTATTATATATATTTATTCACGGTTTTTCATTCGAAGTTTCATTTTTAGTATTATTTGGAGAAATGTTTATTGACGCGTTTACTCTTATTGATAAATGATAATAATAAAAAAAAACGTTTATGTAAGGAACGTGTTATTTTTATGCTTGTTTAAGAGTGGGAAATTAGCACGCTCCAATAAATTGTGGATTTAACCACTTTTCCAACTTTGGAGCAGTCGATCGATCTACTTTTTCTAAATTTTGAAGAATTGAAAATAGATAAGCTTTCAATCGTTTCAGTAGGATTTTAGAAACAAGCTACAACGTCATTAGAGTAGTTAGCCAGTTATAGTCAATAAGTTTTATTACAATTTATTTGTAATAAAGCAACTACACTGAAAAAAAAGCATGTCCGGTTCCAAAGATTTTGTCTTTACTTTAAAAATTTTGGTATTGATTCCGAGCCAAAGAAGCGAAGAATACAAGTAAGGACACTTTTAAGACACAATTCTATTTTAAATTTGGGTTTTGTGTACTTGGGAGCCACCGTGGTGCAATGGTTAGCATGCCCGCC
The DNA here is from genome assembly GCF_050003625.1 of Haematobia irritans. Classification (NCBI taxonomy): domain Eukaryota; kingdom Metazoa; phylum Arthropoda; class Insecta; order Diptera; family Muscidae; genus Haematobia; species Haematobia irritans. Next base: position 230,801,939 of record NC_134398.1, on the reverse strand, counting down.
TTGCATACACAAGGTCGTGGGTTCGATTCCTTCTTCGACCGAACACCAAAAAGTTTTTCAGCGGTGGATTATCCCATCTCAGTAATGCTGGTGACATTTCTGAGGGTTTCAAAACATCCCTAAGTGGTTTCACTGCAATGTGGAACGCCGTTCGGATTCGGCTATAAAAAGGAGGTCCCTTGTCATTGAGCTTAACATGGAATCGGGCAGCACTCAGTGATAAGAGAGAAGTTCACCAATGTGGTATCACAATGGACTGAATAGTCAAAGTGAGCCTGATACATCGGGCTGCCACCTAACCTAACCTAACCTTTGTGTACTTGCTTTTTTTATTTATTTTATTTTTTCGGTTTTTAAGCTTTTTTCTTCATATGCTATCAAAGTCTTTTAAAAACGAGTTAACGACAACTTTATTTTCCAAATTCAGACTTGACTTCCAGAAGAAATTATGCTATGTTTCAAGTTATAAGCGTCTTTAAAATAAAGTGTTGAAAAACATGTCCTATTTTTTACAATATTTTGCTTTGTAGTCAAGATGCAAAAAGACAACAAATTTAAAGACAATTTCATTAATTTTAAAGAATTTTTCTGAATTTTTAAAGTCAACTTGACCTTAGCCAAACAATTTTTTCTTTCATGTTATGATACCCATTTTTAAATCAAATTACTTAATTATAAGAACAATACGATTATAAGAACAATACGAAAAGTTTATCGACTTTTGGACAAGGAAAAACACTTTATATTAGAGAAATGCGTCTTCTATGCTAAGCAATATTTGCATTCGTATTGTGAAGACATGAAATCTTTGACCTCCCGACAATATTTTTTCAGTGTACAGGGTTCAAGAGCAAACAACGTCGGAAATAGTCTCAAATTATAGAATCAATTTAGATTTATTCGAATTGGCTATCTTTTGTATGAATTATAGCCTCTGCGGTATTCGAAGTGTCGTCTTGAGATTATCGGCACTTTGCTATTTTTTGGTGCAAACCTTACACTGAAAACAATGTTGCCCGGTTCAAAGATTTTGTCTTTACACTAATGATTTTGGTATCGAGGATGCATTTAAGCTACAATTCTCTTCTAAATTTTGAGTTTTGCGTCAAACAAAATGCTTCTTTTTTGTAAAGATACCAAATTTTAAGTCGAGTCACTTCCAAAGTTTTCCGAATTTCGGATAAGGAAAAAAACTTTTTAACAGGGAAATGCGTCTCCAACATATGCTATATAAAATTCACATTCGCATTTTAGGGACAAGAAATCGATATTTTCTCCACAGTATTTCAGTGTTTTATTTAAAATACCCCAGACTCAAAATACCAACGAAATGAGATCCGAAGATTTTGGACCCCATGGTGGATGACTACGAGCGAAGAGCGACCATCGGCCGTTACGGCGCCAACATCATTACCATCGGCGGCGCTTGAGTTCTGGTGGTCAATCGAAGGCGTACATTTTTAGCTGAATTCTGTGGCAAGTAAACGTGATCATTTTGTTTGTTCAAAAACTGCACAATTTGAAATGACCACTTTTTTTTCTTGCTTTTTAATATGCCTTGAATCAATTCTTGCGATATATATAGCTCTAGTCCTGTGGCGTGGATTTTGGATTTCTGGAATTTTCATTTTGTTTTTGCGATATATTAAAAATCCAAATTACAAACAAGTAAACAAAGTCTAAAGTCGGACGGGGCCGACTATATTATACCCTGCACTACTTTGTAGATCTAAATTTTCGATACAATATCACAACCGTCAAATGTGTTGGGGGCTACATATAAAGGTTTGTCCCAAATACATACATTTAAATATCACTCGATCTGGACAGAATATGATAGAATTTTATAAAATCTATAGACTCAAATTTTAAGTCGGCTAATGCACCCTAGTACACAATGTTAGTAAAAAACAAGTAAGGAAAGTCTAAAGTCGGGCGGGGCCGACTATATTATACCCTGCACCCCTATGTAGGCCAAAATTTGTGTTACCATTTCAACTACTTCACATTTGCTGGAAGCTATATAAAGGAGACAATTTTTTACTTCTACAAAATCTCTAGAATTAAAATTTAAATCGGCTAACGCTATCCAGTTAATTGGAGGAAACTTTCATTGAAAATGGATCTAAAATGTGTAAAAGTCTACCTTATTTCCTCAACTCTGGTGTACGTATATATGGCAGCTATATATAATCTGAACCGATTTTGACTAAATTTGACATGTATAGTTAGAATAATAATTATGCTATCTATGCGAAATTTCATGTAAATGGGAGTATAACTTTGGCCCCCCCTGGTCATATGAGTGCAAATCGGACGGAAGATATATACGGGAGCCATATCTAAATCTGAACCGATTTCAACCAAATTTGGCTCAATTACCGATACTACTAAACGTACTCCTTGTGCGAAATTTGAAGCAAATCACGGCAAAACCCTGGATTTTGAGGCCATATAAGTTCAAATCGGACGAAAGATATATATGGGAGCTATATCTAAATCTGAATCGATTTCAATCAAATTTAACAAGCATTGGTAGAATGTCAATTCTACCCTCTGTGCAAAATTTCACGAAGATCGGTCGTAAACTTTGGCCTCTGTGGTCATATAAGTCTAAATCGGACGAAAGATATATATGGGAGCTATATCTAAATCTGAACCGATTTATCTGATATTTTGCAAGATTTTCGAGATTTATAAAATATTAAGATGTACGGTATTTCAAGAAAATCGGTTGATAAACACGCTAACTATGACCAAATCGGGGATAAATATATATGGCAGCTATATCTAAAACTGAACCGATTTTTTCCAAAACCAATAGCGATTGTCTCTGTCCCAAGAAACGGCTCTATGCCAAATTTGAGGACGATCGGACTTAAATTGCGAGCTGTACTTTGTGCACAAAATTACATATACAGACAGACGGACGGACGGACAGACAGACAGACAGACGGACATTGCTAAATCGACTCAGAATTTAATTCTAAGCCGGTCGGTATGCTAAAAGATGGGTCTATGACCACTATTTCTTGGCGTTACATACAAATGCACAAACTTATTATACCCTGTACCACAGTAGTGGTGAAGGGTATAAATATGGGAAAACATTTAAATCTGAAGAAATTTTAAGGAAACTTCGCAAAAGTTTATTTATGATTTATCGCTCGATATATATGTATTAGAAGTTTAGGAAAATTAGAGTCATTTTTACAACTTTTCGACTAAGACCATTTTTGTCGAAATCAGAAAAACATATATATGGGAGCTATATCTAAATCTGAACCGATTTCAACTACTCCCTGTGCAAAATTTCAATTAAATCGGAGTAAAAGATTGGCCACTGTGGTCATATAAGTTTAAATCGGGCGAACGATATATATGGGAGCTATGTCTAAATTTGAACCGATTTCTTCCAAAATCAATAGGGTTCTATTCTGAGTCAAAACACATACTTGTGCCAAATTTGAAGTCGATTGGACTAAAACTGCGACCTAGACTTTGATTACAAAAATGTGTTCACGGACTGACGGACAGGCGGACATGGCTATATCGACTCAGGACCCCACCCTGAGCATTTTTGCCAATGACACCATGTGTCTATCTCGTCTCCTTCTGGATGTTGCAAACATATGCACTAACTTATAATACCCTGTTCCACAGTGTGGCGCAGGGTATAAAGATACTTCAAAGTGAAAAATGTGTTCCTAAATCCAAAGCAACCTTAAACCAAAGATATATCATAGTGGACTGAATAGTCTAAGTGAGTCTGAAACTTAATCGGGCTGCTACTTTAACCTAACCAAAACCAAAGATACAAAATCCTCAAAATAATTTTTAGCCCATATTTGAAACGTTTTCATCTTAAATCTAAAGATTCAATAGTTTAGTTAATTTTAAGGACGATTTCTTTAATTCAAAAATGTTTTTCTTTACTTTAAGGAAAATTTCCCTTAGTTCAAAATTTGTGTCCTAAGTTTTTTAATTTTTTGTTTAAGCAAAAATTATAAACTTTATTTTAATTAAAATTAATTTTTTCCTGAATTTTCCTTGATATCAATGCGTTTTCTATGCTAAACAAAATTCTCATTCGCATTATATGAACAAGAAATCGATGGCTTCTCTACAAGTTTTTCAATGTTTACTTCAAAATGTCCTAGGAGCAAAATACCAACGAAACGAGATCCGAAGATTTTGGATCCAATGGTGGATGAATACGAGCGGAAAGCGACTATTAGACGTTGGATGGGCCTACACCATTACCATCGGCGGCGGTTGAGATCTGGAGCCCAATCGAAGGTGTAATTTTTCATATGACCTCTTTGGCACGTGAACCAGAGGTATTACAACCATGTTGGCTCTGTGAACATAGTTCGAAGAAAAATAAAATCTCTCGGTTAAAAGAACATCAGTTAAAAGAACAATCTAAAATGTTATGATCTTTATGAAAAAACTTTTTTCGTCGTCAAAAAAGGATGCCACTTGAGAAAAGAAAACCCAAAATTAACTTTATTTATTTATAAACTAATTCATTGTTTATTTGTATTTATAATGTTGTGCAAGCAAACCACATATTTGTACACACTCTATTTTGTTGCGGTATTTGAGAACCATTGGAATGCTTATTGCCAGCATACATTTTTCTCTGCTCCAAAACTAAGACAAAAAAAAAACATGGTTTTCGCGACAATTACATGCTAGATAAGCATTAAATGGATGCGGCAACCATGTCCAAACATGATTTTTCTGTACGTGTACACTAAGGATACATTCAAGACGCAATTCGCCATTGCATTTAGGTTTTGCGTACTTAACTCGAGGACATGGAATCTTTGTGCTTACGACAATATTTTTCAGTGTAAATAATATTTTTTTTTATTAAAAGAGACATAAAGTACTTTGTCTCTAAGAAAAATTTTAAATTAATTTTTAATTGCGAACATAAACTTCAGAAAGTGGGCATGGCCTATACCAAGGGAGGCTATCATTCTGACCCCGTAAGAGTTACTGTCGAATGAAGCTTTATAGACTTGTCTTCCAGAATATTCCAACCTTTGAAACCAACTTAAATCACAGAAGTCATAAAGTTTTCCAAAAACAGGAAAGTATACACAAGGCTTAAGAACGGATGTGGCTTTGTGGGTTAGAATGAGTTGGGATGGTGAGGTTTACCACCTCGTCTTCATTGCTGGGGTGGATTGGGTAAATGTTAGGAAACGTTAGGGGGAAAGAATCACATGTAAAAGTAAATTACCTTGAAGGTGACGTATACACTTGTTAACAACAAAGACGGCAGCAGCAAGAACATCATCTCTTCCAAGAATAACAACAACAAATAATTGTTTACAATATCCTTTTACCAGAACTAAAAACATTGGCAGCATCCTTTGAGTTAACAAAGCAGAAAGGATTTCTAATTCGAGGGCTAATCTAAGACAAAAGAGGGTGGAAGGGTGAAATGTTAAATTATGTACTTTGTCGTCTGCTTATTATTTTTATTGTTTTGTATTCCAGAAGGAGCAAATAGGTTGGGAAGTTCTAGCAAATTGGTGTGTGTGGGAGAAGAAAAGTTTATTTTGCAGAAGCCGCCTGGTGGTATGGATATGACGACCCTGCCATGGCAACATATTGATAGACAATAATTTGTCTTAATGAAAATTTGTTGATATAAAGGACATTATTTATGATATTACCACGACGTGCAGACAATTACTTTCGACATAGTTTCCAAAGGTTTCACACTTCCTTCAAAGCTGGCAAATGAATCCAACAATGTTTGGTAGAACATTTGTCAAATGTGTCTTTAAAAACCTACCTATTCTATTGTATGGATGGTGTGGTACAGAGTCTTACCCTGTGACTATGACAGCAACATTGCCACTTGACTATTATTTGAGATTTTCTTTTATAGTCCATGAACTTTCAATTGGAAGGGGGCGAAAATCAGAACCTTGATGAGGAGTGGGATTTCAATGGCCATGGTAGAGAAAAAGAAGAAACCTTTTAAACTTCCAAAAATTTAAATTAATTTATTCATTTTCGAATAACTGTGACAAATTTCCACATAATTAAGGTCCAAACGAGGGAAAAAAGTTTCTGTTAATAGAACCACAAGATATCATCGTCACAATCTTCCATCTGAGATTTTAAATTGAATTTGTTGAGGTTCATTGTTAAAGTGTTCCATGTTGGCATTGACAATGTCACTGTTTGGACTTTTACTTTAAGGAAAATTATAGAGCTTCCATGGACATAAAGAACACGTGACGATTACAATAGACATTTTCAGATGATTTATGAAATAAAATATTGGAAATAATTTTTGGAGTATTTCGCCTTTAGAAATTTATTCTCTTTTATATTTCAGGGAAAATAGAAAACAAACTTCATTGAAAAAGAAGAAACATTTTTTCAAAATTAAAATGAAAAAAAGCTAATAGGAATTGTTTTTGGATATTTTTAGCAAAGTTTGCTGTCATTGTATTAAGGGCTGGTAAGTTTGGTTACACAATATTGGGGCTAATTTTGGTGTTCGGTCGAAACTGGGATTGAAACCATTAAAATTTTAATCCTTGTAGGGTTTGGTAACCATTGCATCATTGTGACTTATGTTAAGAAATTGGATTTGAATGGGGAATGTGATATACACTGAAAAGAGGCAAGCTTTTCAAGACATTATTTTCAAGAACCTTTTTAATAAAAAAAAAGTGCATATTTTATACTTGATGAGGAGTTACAATTTAGAAATTGGATTTGAATGGGGAATGTGATATACACTGAAAAGAGGCAAGCTTTTCAAGACATTATTTTCAAGAACCTTTTTAATAAAAAAAATTGCATATTTTATACTTGATGAGGAGTTACAATTTAGAATTATAAGTTTGTGGACGACACGTTTATGAACGTCTATAATATATTATGAAGAATTCTGTGTGAAAGCGACCATAGACTGTCGCATATCTCTCAACGAGATACAAAATCGTTGCGACTTTTTTTCGGGTACATAAATGTTTTTTTGATGACAACGCTATAAAAGACTCCAGGAAGGATATTAGATAACCGTATAAGGAATCAACTGAGCATGAAATTATCAATCTGTCAACATGCTTACTTAAAGGGGAAATCTGTGCACTCCGCCCTGCACTCATTGGTGCGTCACACACAGAAATCTATAATGATGACTAAACAATGGCTGCTTTCCTGATATTGAAAGTGCCTTTAATAAAACAAGAATTGATCGGGTAGTACTAGCGTTAGAGGAGAATGATGTGGAAGATTTTATTATATCTATATATTATATATTTTTTTATTAAAGTGTATAAGGAAATCTATGATCACAAAGGGATTGCCACAAGGCGGTGTAATATCACCTTTTTAAAGGAATCAAGTTAGTGGCGTACGCGGAAGACTCGTAATATTGGTATCGGAAATACGAAATGTCCTCAGGTGTGTTGAGTGAGGATGTGGGTAGAGTGTGAACCCTGGAAAACAGAGCTGGTACTCTTCACTAGGAAAAGAAAGATCATTGAATACAAAGCTCCTGAATTTCAATGGGACGAAGTTGCGTCTCTCGAAACCAACAAGATACTTGGGAGGTGTCTTAGACTCTAAACTGAACTGGGTGGAAAATATCGTAGACCGCCTTTGCGGCATTGTACACTAGAACAGTTTACAATTTTTGCAGGTATATAGAACTGCCGTGGTATCGGAGAGTCGTATACGTTAGATAGCGATTGCTGTATCTTTCAAACTGAAATTTCTGCAATCACAAAAGCTGCTGACTATCTGTTGGTGAGCCCGTTACTCACAAGCGATATCAGCAGGAATTGAGACCCTTAATTGGCATTAAAACTGCGCATAATAAACTTGGAAAAAAATATGCTTACATAATGACATTTTCAGACGGAAGTTATGGAAGACTTGTAATACTTCCCTGGACTCCTTTTTTTCTAGCTCTCACCGATCTGTGGAAATGTAGCATAAGGAACATAACTGCCTTTATCAGGGCCTTTGGTTGAAAGTTGTAAGTAACTGTAATAAAATGGACCTTGAAATCTGTAGATATGAAAAAACTGCAAGCCTTAGAGATGTGGACATACCAACGCATCCTTAAAATATCATGGTTACATTTCATATCAAATAATGAAATTCTAAGGTAAAGAACTACTGAATACTACAATGAGAAGAAAAACAATATATTTGCCACATTATGAGAAACCAAAATATTATCCGTGTAAATATTGAAGAAAAGCCTACCAGAGGGAGAAAACAACTTCTGTCGATCGATATTATAAACAAGTTTTGATTACATATGCACTAAATAATAATGTTATTGTATTTTCATTTTGGTCGCCAACATTCGAAAATCGAATAGGCAAATAAAGAAAAAGAAAAAATGGATAAATGGAAATTCTTCGGCAATTTTAAAGAAGATGTCCACCTCACGAAGAAGAAGATGAGAAAATCGTCTCGAGGAATCACAATGGACGTAAGGTCCACAATCTTTATTTTTTTACACTACAAAAACAGATATTGATATTACTTTTCTTTTTTTTTTCTTTCGACCCTAAAGTTGCCTGTGGGCAACTTTTTGTGTTTTGAGACTCACTGTCAGCGTTGTTTTTGTTTTTGTTCATAAAACTGTAGCGGTATCGAAAGCTACAAGTGTTTTCTTCAAGATTAATGAAAAATCAGTTAATTTGGTTGTCAATTAACAAATATTTTTTCATTAATATGTACGTGTCCCAAGAAAAAAATATTTGCGAATTTGGAAAACGATTTTTATAAATGACATTTTTTTTTTTTCAAAAATTACAACAAAAGTATTGAAAGTTTTTATTAAATCTGTTGTAGTACATATCAAATAAAATATTTGTGGAATTCAAATCTTAGAATTGCAAAAAAACAACAAGTGAGAAATTTTTAAAATTGAAAAGTTGCCCATAGGCAACTTTGGGCAATCGTGGTAGTAAAATTACATATTTTTTGGACATGGGACCTAGAGAAAAAAGGTTTGAAAAACAATGATATTAAACAAATTTTGAACTTCGATTGGGATGTCCCAGTGACGTGGAATGTGGCAAAGATGTGGAAGACATATCTGCAGTGCTGAGGAGGAATTTGAAAGGAATCGTAAAAAAGGAAGAAGATATCTGCCTTCTTGGAAACATACTGGTGGATTAGCACGAATATTGTCGCTTTACTATACTTTGGTTTTTTAGACCGCCAGTTAAACTGGCATGGGTTCAGAACAAAAAGAAAACAAAACATTTTCGTGAATCTCGCATGATTCACGCGAAGCCGTGAGTGAGATTTAAACTAAATTTAGTGAATATGCGTGAACGGGACTAAACAAAAATGTGTCGTGCATGGACAAAAATCAAATTGTGTTAGTGATTTACGTGAGTAAAATTTCTCTGAAATCACGCTCACGATTAAAATTCACGTTCACGATCCAATTCACGCTCACGATAAAATTCACATCCACGTTAAGACAGAGACAGAAAAAAATCACACTCACAAACAAATTCACGTTCACGATTCAAGCTCACCGATTTTAATCACCTTCGCGGATTTTATCACTTTTAAGATTTCAATAGCGTCCGTTGTTTGATTGTGAATCATATTTGAATTTCGCTAATGATTCCGTCGTAGTTATGAATATAACTTACTGATCAGTAACTGAATAAATAGACTGAATAAATAAATAAATAAATAACTGCAGCGAGTCATGAGGTTTGTCGTGAATCACGCAAATTCTTGTGTTCTGAAAAATTTCCTGAGTCACGAGATTTGTTGTGAATTACGAAAATTGTGGTGAATCATGCAGGAACGTGAGGCATAAACTTTGTTCGTGCGGGAGCGTGCGCGAGTATAACTTTTCATTTCGTGAATTTGCGTGAACGTGAATTCCTACCCACATGGCGTGCGTGAGTATAAATATTTCTTCGTGAATGCGCCTGAGCATAAGTGAAATTTCACTCACGCGCACATCTAAGTATACATCTACTGTAATAACAACAAAATATGTAAAAAAAATCCGATAAAACATAATACGTCTATAATTACAAAACAAACCATTTTATTGCCACAATTGCCCAAAGTTGCCCACAGGCAATATTCTCTACCGCCCAAACCAATGGGCGTGGCGACCCGAAATTTTGGCTAGACGCTTCTTAAATGACTTAAACACGATTAAGAGTATACAAATTTTTTTTTAGCGATATCTATAAAAATTCGGGGTCGAAAGGGTTAATACATCCTTCAATTTCTCTTTAGAGAGAGAGAGAGAGTGAAATCTACAATGTAATAACACAGTTCAAATGTTCTGTAAAGGCAAACTTAGTATCAAAAACCACAGCCAAATAAAATAGAAATAAAAAATGAGAGATAGTTCATTGATGGCGAATTATCAATGAAATTCCAAATATTTATTGGTAAATCATTCGTTAAAATGAAAATTAATCCAAATCATCTTATAAACCTTTATGCCTGAGAAACATTAAGGGTGAATGAAATAATTAACTATAAAATACACAGTAATATTTTTGCATTTCTGTAGAAAAAACCTCTGAGCAAATAAGATGATAGAATGTAAACATCAGTCTTGTAAGACATCTATAGTTTTTTGTTTAATACCAATAGAGACATAGTTCACATCAATTAAAATTTTGGATAATTTATCACAAGGAGAAATTTTTGAAAAAGCATCGGCATGTGTACCGACTAATTCCTGAAATCCTATCTATATTTTATTGCCACGAGAAGAATTCAGTATTTGCAACAAATTCAAATTCCCATGCATCTAAAATGCAACAATCTACATTAGCATAACAAACCTCAACAATTTGTAACATTTTTTTTTATCTTTTGATTGAGTGCGCCCAGAGAACCCCAATAAATTTAATATTAATGATGTTTTGATATCCTCATCAAATATGAATGTGGCTTATGCAAATCAGTATGACCTGAAACATAGTTGAGATGAGAGAAACGACCAAGAAGAGCAATCAATGACTAGACTATGAAACATCTAAGGATAATCCCTGAAGGTAATAAACATGAAAATATTGACAATTACAAGGACATCCAGTGTTTTGCTACGGTAGCCAGCTCACTCATCTAGCCAGCCGTTCAATGTCATCTCAACCCCCCAATTAATAATTCATAAATTCTCGAAATGCCATTGTTCGATAATAATCGCAAAAGAGGAAATTGAATAAAAAAAATTGTATCAATGACACCACTACTACGCATAATAATGCCCAAAGCAATTCATCGAACGATTTAAGGCAATAACGGTGGTTCTAAGATCGACAGCTGTCAAAAATGACATTTCAATTGTCAAACAATGTAAAAGAGCGGCAATGTACTCAATTCCCTCCTGTTCCAATTGATGTCGATTTCGTTTTTTGGGATTTTTATTTAAGGCTTAATAAAGCCTTTCAACCAATTCCCTGGATCCTTTTCATGTCGTTTTTTTTTCGTCCGTGGATTTAAAGCATTTGAATTCACATTGTAACTGCTGTCGTTTTTGGTTTGTACTCTGTTGCACACTTATGGAAAGTGATTTTTAAGGAATTGGCAAAATAGCACTGAGGGGGCTGAGAGTGGCTGGCCGCCAAGAGTAGAGGGTGAATATGACGAGAAGGGGGGATGGCGAGGAAGAGTCATTGAAATGAGAATTTTACATTTTATTTTAAATGTTATTTAACCCACAAAATACGCTATCGTTTAGTGTGAACAATTGTGATTATGAGTTCAAGCTCGATGAGGAATGATGTAGAGTGAGTGAGAGAGAGGGAGTGAGAGTGTTGGTCGTCTACACTCCCTGATAAGGGGGAAGAGCACACACAAACTCACACGCATTCTATTATTAAACTAAACGACACATAAACGTTCATTTGTGCGCGCATTTGGAAATGTGTTAACACAAAAAAAAGTTTACATTTCTGGAGGGGGTTGATTTTGCATTGCATACTCCTGCAACTGCTGTTTGCTGCCGCCTCTATTGCCGTTGTTGTTTTCGATGCTTCTGATGAGGAGTTTGAGGACATGATGGTCCTTTTGTTGTTTAAAAGCGATATATTTTCATTTCATTTCAAACAGCATTTGCTGTGGTTTTCATTGTAATTACGATTCTATTATAAACACACATATGAACAAATACTTAAACGTCCTCATATGTATTTGCCCAAGGATACTTATGGTACAGTGCGAGGCTTATTAAATAAGAATGTTTTCAATTTTGTACTAGGTTTAAACATCGGCTCGTATAACTTTTCCAGGAACTGCTATGGAAAAAAGGGGAATCTAAGAGACCCTCCAATAGACATATATCAGTAACAGTAACTCTTTAAGTAAGCTAAAAGAGATTATGACTTTAGGTGTGATAATTAATTCGAATTAAAGATTCGCCGTCCTGAAAATAAAGTACGAGGATAGCCTATGAAAAGAACAAACATTTTCGAAAAGCGACAATTTTTTCTCAACAACATAGTCTTTTTTATTGTTATTTCTGTAAAAATAGATTTCGATTTATTTGTTGCATTAGTCTAGTAAGAAACCGAAATAAAAAAATAAGATTAAGGGATTGTAGTTATATGAGAAGATGATGTACAGTGGTGGTGAAAAATGGTTCAATTGGGGAAGTATAACTCTCGTATATAATTTTCAGAAGAAATTAGCATACAAGACCCAAATCGTATCATATCCCCCTGTCAGTTCTACACTAAAGGTTATGGAAATTCGGAAATATGGTATCTGGCATTTTCTTTTCAATAACTCAATAGTATCAATTCTCGTAATATTCCCGTCCAATAAGCAGGAATAGATATTGTAATAATTATAGTATAAACAATTAGAACATTAAAACAGCCTGTATTGATATCAGGCTAACATAAAATAGTATTTTTTACATTGATAAATTTGGCCCATCCATCCACACTACTTTACAAAATATTCTTATTTGGCGAGGATAATCGCCTCATTCCATCGATTTTTGTGTGCAGTCAGTGACTTTTTTAAGTTTGGGAGCAGAATGTAGTCGGACAAGGCCAAATCAGAGGATTGTTGTAGAATGGGAAGCAGTTCGTAGTACGTTTCGACCAATTTCATGAAACGAGGCGGGTGGTGCTGGGTGGACTGATGGGACCAACTAATTTAGCAGAGAACAGCACAATGAAAGTTTTACAATTCCACAGGCTTTCGTTGTGGATCTCCCATTTCAGGTCGATGGGACAGTCCTCAATGTTTTTGGTGCAAGTGTGCTGGCAGTAGTCACACAGTGTCAAGTACTGCCCCGAAGTGGTCGCACTGTTGCTCTTTTCCTCCTACAATTCAGCACCACTTTTTGGGCATAGATAGGCGGGCGGACAAGGTTACATCTACCCTGGAGATGATATGGAGCAAGCAAGACTACACTGAAAAAAGTAAACTGTTTTATGGGAAAAATGAACTACCTTGTGAGGTACTTGAACTAAATTGTTCACCACTTTTCGAGGTTTCCATGCGTTATCAAAACAAGGAAATTAGTGAGATGATATGTTTTTGGGCAGCAGTTTACCGAATTACACTTTCTCATAAAAATAATAATGAACCAAAATAAAGAAAAACTGATGACCATTTTAACCGTTCAGTAGTTCATTAATACTATTTTAGGGATTCCTCTGCCCTTGTTTACATTGAACTTATTTGTACGGATATTGAGTGAATAAAAGCCAGTTGAATTTAGCATCAGATTAACGATGCAGGTTTTTTTCTGTGTAAAAAAGTAAACTATTTTATGAACGAAAATGTGAAATTTGAACTTAAGTGTACAAGGGCAGTACGGAAACTTCTTATACTAGCACAAAAAGCGCGGTATAAACAGAAAAAAGTTAAGTGTTTTGGAAACTTCCATCTCTGTTATGAACACATGTTAAATTTTGTTTCGATCTGGCAACTCCTTCATATAGAAACAGGTGTTTAAAAAAGATGCATCCGCAATTTTTTACAATGCACTATGGGCGGAAATTGAAAATTTGCGGCAAAAATTATTTACAATCAATCTAGTATCGCCAAACATGGTATATCGATATATCTTATCAAAATCAAATGTTACCAACAAAAAGGAAGTCAATCCCCCTTATTCCAGGTGCGTTACTATAGAGGGGTCGAAATTGTAATTCCACTTGGAATACTATAGAACATACTCTTAGATGGAGTTTAATATTTGCTTATTTTCCTTATTTAAGCGCCTTATCCCCAAAAGCGATTTTTTATAGTACTCTTAAAGTGTGCAAAATTTTATTAAATTCGGTTCAGATTTATATATAGCTACCATATATATGTATCGCCCGATTTTTCCAAATTTGACTATAAAACCCTTACATTTATTTTAGTATGGGCAAGTTTGGGCAGACAAACTTTACAGCACGTAAAAGTATACTTCCTCACGAACAATAATAAGCAAAATTTTTCATTAACAATCGTTAACATTTCTAGTTCTATTCCTCCCAAATATACGTATGTGTTACAATTTTCACATATAAACCGCACTTTTGAATCCATAAATTCAAGCTCAAAAACAAAAATATTTTGTAAAGTCTTTACAACATTTTGAACTACTAAACCTCCTCCTTGAATCTACATTTAAAAGTTTTCTTTATTCACATTTATTGCGAAAAAAAAATTAAGCACGAAATTTTTCAATTTTTGTTCGCCTTGATTAAACGCAACTGGCATACATTTTGGTAAACATTGGCAGCCTTTTTCTCCTGAACAGGGTTGCCAAGTTTTAAATTTCGATTTTTACTTTCCAAGATGTTCTATAGTAATTTCAATTGGAATATCCAATAATTTTTCATTTTGAAAATTTGACTTTTTGCCACTGTTTTGCGATTTCCAAATCGCCCATAGTGCAATGGTAAAACTAGAAATGAGTGCTGTCATTAAATATTTACATAAAAAAGGTTTATCGGGACAAGAAATGCATAATGATATGGTGAATGTGTTAGGTGAAAGTGCTCCTTCATATGCAACAGTAAAAAATTGGGTTGCTGAATTTAAACGTGGTCGTGGTTGCTGAATTTAAACAGAAATTGTTTAATTTTTTTTAACAACGGCTAAAATCAACAAATTAAAGTACGAGTTGCTTGACCACCAACCTTATTCTCCTGATTTAGCTCCCAGTGACTTTTACTTGTTTCCAAATCAAAAAAAAAATCCTTGCTGGCAAGCGTTTTACCTCAAATGAAGATGCAATTACAGGTGTAAACCACTATTTTGAAGACCTTGAGGAAAACTATTTTAATCAAGGGATAGAATTGCTAGAAAAGCGTTGAACTAAGTACATTGAAGTTTCAGGAGATTATATTGAAAAATAAAAATATTTTTGAATAGCTAACTATTCTCTTTCATTGATAGGCTAAGAAGTTTCCGAACCGCCCTCGTATTCTATTTTCCGGGATGTCCATTTAATGTTAATATGGAAGTAACGAGAATTTATTGAAATTTTTGAATTTTTAACTTCGTTTACTTGCTTTTCATAAAATCAAAAAAAAAAAAAATAACAAAAAATGCAGAAAAAATCATTGGAGCCAAATCATTGTCATATTAACCATAGTATAATATTTCTCTTTTTGAGGGGTATAAGAAAAATTTCTTCTGCTTTAGTTGGAATAGAACTTATTTGTATTATTTGGTCATTGAAAGTGCATCCACGTTTAGTTCCTAAAATGTTGACATATTGTTTAGTGTAGTTTTGAAAATATTGAATTAAACCTTGAATTAACATTGAATTTCTATTATAAACATAAATTAAAATGAATTTCCCTTTTTTAGACTAGTCGTTAATATGTAATAGATTAGAGTTTTAAGCTGTCATAACTTTAAGTAGCAACCCTGCTTTATATTCGCTTCCCTCTTTCTTCTTTTCTGAAAAAAAAATACTTTGAATTCATCTGTCAAATTTAGAGTAAGGTTCCGGCCTCTTTCTTCATCTAGCCATCGACGGGATAACATCATAAATAAAATAGTATATCTCAACGAAATCTCTTTTGTCTCTCTCTCCTCTTACAAAATCGGTAAATCCCATGTAAATATTCGTCGTGGGAAGGCAATAAATTAAATGACCTATTAGCCCAGGAGCCTAAGTTCCATCGTCCAAAGCATAATTTCGAGGAACCTTAGTTCCCCATTTTTCCACTCAACTTCTCATCTTGAGCTTTAGCTCTTAATTTAAAACCCTTAATATATTATTCACATATACTTTGAATAAAGAAAATTTCATCATACTTAAAGTATTAAAAATATACTAAAATCATTATTATTATTTTTATTTCAGCCTAAAATTGTTGACTAAACTACAACCAATACAGCTTAACCAATAGAAAACGTATGTTTGCCAAATTTTGGATAGACGATCGTTTCGGAAGTCCCACATTCCTCATCAGCATCCTTTACTTGCAGCGAAACTGTTAACAAATTGTTTGAATAAATTCGGATAAAACCCAATGTGAATAACACTCGATTTACACAAACATACTGAAACAAAATAATTTTTTTATAATGAATTTTTTTTTCTGTGTATATTTATGTGATTTATTTTTCTGGTACTTCATAATGAGCTAACCAGACACTGTATATACAACAATCTCATGTATGGGTGTATGTTTACATGCACGAGTATTAATATCATTTAACCACTAAACATTTTTATTATTATTTCAACAAATGGGATTTCGAAGCAGCAAAAAACAAAAACACAGTAGCAGCAACGTACCCAACAAACGTAATCTCATTCCTGTTGCAGGGGAACAAAACCGGAGGAGAGGAGTGCATACGAGGCATGCAAATTCTGTATGTTTTACGTTAGTTGGTTGTTTGACTTGTAGGATTTCATGGCTTGTGGATGGTTTTCCCTCCATCTACAGTTTCCGGAACCGGATATTCATTCAATGTGGGCTCGCTCAAGTTTTTAGATTGTTTCGTAAGGACATGTCTGCATCGAATACATCATTGTACCGATTGTGGCAATGCATAAGTGTGTGTGTGTGTGTCTAAGCGGTTAAATGTGTCACAATCCTCCACCCCTGTGAAGCAAATCTCTATCACCGATTGAAATTGAGTACATATGGATGGGTGTAAGTGTGTTAGTATGTGATCGTTCATTTTATATTAATTTAATGAGATTTATTTGAACTTTCCACCTTTTTTTGTTGTTTGCAGCACACATGCAAATTATGCCATTACATCAATATATGCGGCTTGAAGACCAGGGGAGAGTATATGGTACTCATGGACAGATTGCATAAATAAATGCGAATTGTTTGTCATGCCATAAGGCGTCCAACCATTAAAGCCATTTCAAGTGAAAACAACTCGGTATGAAACTCAGTATGATATGACACAAAAAAGTGTCATTACATGTGCTAGTTGCGGTCCATTCGATGTTAACATGGATTAAATAGAAACAATGCCACAAAAATACTAGTTCTTCCAAAAAATATATAAATTTAAGAGAATTTTTATGTTACAATCACATACGAATAAAAAAACTACGAAATCATATAAGGATTGGTTTGAGTGTAGGATCAATTAAAAATTAGAAATCCACTATGGTTACTCTCTTAAGTGCGTCTAAACCTGGTCTTCCGTCCCCCCCCCCCCCCTGTTCAACTTTTTGTAAACCGTATCCATGAAATTCGGAACAGAGAATTTTTCACAAGGACAAACACCATTGAGTTTTGGAAGACAATAGGATAAAATTTTGATACAGTATATGCCGTAATATTACCCACATTTTTAAAACCCACCATCTTCAAATTTTCCAGTTGATCAATCTTAGTACACTTGAAGATGATGTTTCTGTCGAGATCATAAGATTACAAACATGGAAGGCAAATCGAGCAGCAGTGTCAAAGCAAGCTTGGCCCCAGTGTTCGATGACTCTGTGCCACGTCCAGGTACCTCGAGAATAGCATAGATTTCTTTGATTTGTAAGGTATGCTCCACATGAAAAAGGGAAAATGATTAAAGTGAAGTACTATGTACTTTTCCAAATTGTAGAAAGGTTTGCTAATTCTCGCATCTCTCCTGAATAGGTCCCGCATGTCTTAATTTAGTTTCAAAACTTAAACATACCAAGAGCCAAGGAGTTGCATCGGAGTTGTGGCCAGATACCGAATTTGGTTTTCTCCAATAAGAAGACATTCCAAATTGAGCAGTTTGTGAACAAAAAAAACTGAGGTTTACTTGCCAGAGGGGTCAGCTGAAAAATAACATCAGAACTCCACCAGCGACAATAGTAATGAAATGGGCTACCGTAACGGCAGATGGTAGCTCCTCCCTCATATTCATCGACCATAGGGTCAAAATAAATTCTGAATGTTTAGAGGAAAATGTCCTAAAGACAGCATTGAAGCCCTGGCAGACAAATATTTCGACCGCCGACCAAGGACATTGCAACAACACTTTGCACTCGGCAACCAAGAATGACTTAAAGAGCAGGTGCCTCGCTTCATTTATACCGCACGATGGCCCCCAAAATCTCCGAATCTCAATGCGTTGGACTTTTGCTCGTGCGTCTTTGTGGATAATAAGGTTGGCACTAAAAAATACCAAAATTTCAATCATGGCAAAGGGCCAGAGCTACTTTCGTTCAGTGTGTGATGGTTTTGTCAGCCGTTGGAATACCATAATTCGTGCCAATTCGAACAACTCTAAGCTGATAATCGCCTGTTTCTGTGTGTCGAACGAGCTCTATCGATCGACAGAAATGGAAACAAACAGCTGAGTTTATAACCAAAAATCAGCTGTTTCTATGCATTTCAGTCGATCGATAAAGCTCATTCGACATACAGAAACAGGCTGTAAAATTTGATATTATTTCCAAAATTGTTTGCTTTTGAATAAAAAAATAAAAAAAACATAAGCGGTTACTTTGTTGCATATATAATATCAGCCACCCTGTACATCAGTCAAATGACAAGTTCATACCCATCACGGAGGATAAAGGGACACAAATCCAGATTCAAGTAGTGCGGATCGCCAATTGAAGGTACTGGATAGAGTGGAGATAGTAGGCAATCATCTGTAACGAGGACTGAAAATGTGAGTCTGGCATAAAGACCAGGCCGGTGTGTCTTCTTCTCGCTTCTAAAATTAAAAAGCGCCTCGCAGGGCGTCTATGAAAGGAGATGTCTTTGCAAAATAACTTGCCACTTCTCGGATCAAGGTTAGGTTAGGTTAGGTTATGTGGCAGCCCGATATCAGGCTCACTTAGACTATTCAGTCCATTGTGATACCACAGTGGTGAACTTCTCTCTTATCACTGAGTGCTGCCCGATTCCATGTTAAGCTCAATGACAAGGGACCTCCTTTTTATAGCCGAGTCCGAACGGCGCTCCACATTCCAGTGAAACCACTTAGAGAAGCTTTGAAACCCTCAGAAATGTCACCAGCATTACTGAGGTGGGATAATCCACCGCTGAAAAACTTTTTGGTGTTCGGTCTTACCAGGAATCGAACCCACGACCTTGTGTATGCAAGGCGGGCATGCTAACCATTGCACCACGGTGGCTCCCATTCGTATATATGGAAAATATTGTGAAAAAGTCTAATACCGTTTTTTCTGGAATTTGAAAATGCCAACCTTGGCAAAAGTTGGAGCTAAATTTATGATACAACTGAATTTAAAGAGCTTTTCTTTAACTTTTCCTATTGTGAAAGACTTTTCCAGTCAACGACCTTTCATGACCTTCTTTGTTACAAACCATTTAAGTGAATGTGCCTTCAAATTGTTAATGGATATGAAGATGAAATATGATGGAAAACCGTCCTTTGTCCAATGCCATCAGAATGCCATCGATAAGCCAGAAAATTGAAAATGTCTTTGTTCTCTTCGCAATGCAATGGATTCGTTATTTGTTTCTAATCAATCGCATATAATTCCCCACAACAGATGTCATGACTGCATCCTTCGACGTAGATCTAGCCGAACGCGCTAAACGGCCATCCATTCGCCAATTCATCCATCTATCCACACAAAACGATTCAATTTCCGTTCATTAAATCGCTACGAATGACAAGCGCAGCACCCACTATTCTCACCAAATGCAAGTGTGGCAGCGGGTGTGGGGGTAAGACATGAAGAAGTGAAATGACTTGGAGGACGGCAAGAGCATAGAAAATAATGGAAGAGAAGAAAGTAAAACCATTTCACAAAGTCTAAATGTTCCAAATGCACATAGCAAACAATAGCAACAGCAATAACACCATCGACACAGCTACGATATGAGCTAAAACATCCGCAACGGAAGGAAGAATCAGTGGTTTGCCTAACCCCAAGCAAATGTTGTACATTTTCCCTCCAGTCCTAGTAAGGACATGAATGGATGGAGTCCCATGGATGAATGGGCGGCGAGTGTGTGCCTTGGATTTGTAGAATGTGAAATGCATGTGCCCAATTTCTTTGGGCTTTGTGAATAAACTCAAGTACATTCTACATAGTTCTCATCCTTGCAATCATTTGACCCCACACTCTCAGTCAGTCAAGGATATGAGCTCTGCGCTAGGAACACAATTTTAAAAGGCTTGCATTAACAATGCGATTATCCTTTAAACGAAACAAATTATTCCAATTTCATTGCGCATTGTTATCACCACTCAGCTACTGCTACTCCCTCTGTCTCTGTCTCTCTAACGACAAACGGCGGGGAGTGTGCAATGTCAGAAATCTTCCACAAACATTTCGACCAAGGATGATAACAAATTATGAGAGTGTGTGGGGGTGTGTGTGCGAGTGTGGTGAATGCCTTGCGGTCCGTGCCTTTGTGGCTGCAGAACGTATTACACGGCATATTCACAGTTACCAAATTATGATTTATGATGCCATCTCAACCACTGGCATAACCATAATTGAATTGTTCGCAACATTTCTTTCCGGAAGGAATAAAATCTATTTTGTCTAAAAACAAAAAACAATATTAAAAAAAATTAAATATTCGTGTATTGGATTTTCAAAGGCCTTTTAAGGCCTTCGGGATAGAGTAAACAAATATATGAAATAAACAAAACAATTTTTAACAGGTAAAAGGCTGAAAGTATGCTGATATCGGTGCACCATTTCCCCTTCCTAAACCGTCATTTACAAAGAGCAAGCGTGTAAATCCAACCACCTCTGGAGGTTAAGCACCCAGCAAAAAAATGTTGATGTTCTTCCAAAGGCACAATTTTAAAAGCACTTGCAGAAGATGCACTCCCAATGATGTTCTTAATTTTAACTACCCAGGAAGTTCTTTTAATTCAATTTTTTATAACTTGGTTCTTTCCCAATTGGATAATTTGAACTTTTTTTGTTTCAAATAGGTTAAAAACAGAGTAAGAATTCATAAAATGGTACAAATCATTTAAATTTTGTCGACAAAAGTGCTAAATCCAATCTGAAAAAATTGTGAATTTTTGAAGATATTTGAGGTGAAATGTTTCCGACAAGCGTTAGAATCCATTAAAAATTATAAAAAATTATAAAAATTATTTATTTGACAAAATATCACAGAATATTTTAATTTACACCCAAAACATTGAATTCGGCTCACACCTAAAGAAGTGAGGCAAATTTAGTGCAACGGCTGTTGAAATGGAGGAATTCCATCCTATGACAAGCCCATGCTAAATTCATCGCTTCTGCGTCAATTTTGCAAGAACATTTACATTACATTCATCGCTTTACATTTAAATTACTTTTTTGGCGACGCTTTTTTTGCTGGGCAGTGCCATTATTTTTGCAAGGAATTTGAGTAAAAAGTTTGCGACAAGCGAATTCGTTTTTTGGAATAAAAATAAGATCTATAGAAATTATTATCAAAAATAAAATATTGCGATAGTGCTAATAACTATTGGAGGTACTGTAGTGCGACACCTGGTACTTTAGAAGACCGAAGGTCGGAACCATGATGGAAAACTAGAGGACTTCTAAAAATTATTCGGAACACATACACACAGAAATGTTTTTTTTTCTGATTCAATCATGAAATTAATTTTTCTTATTGAAATGTCTTCAATCACAGTTTTGTTTAAAAAATTAATTGATTTCATGAGCCAATTTCAATTAATTTTTTAAATGATTGAATTAGAAATTTAATTGATGTTGATTGCAAAACCCAATTCATTTGTTAATTAAAAACATAACTATTTTCAATTACTTTCTCAACTAACCAAATGTTTTACATCACGTTTTGAACTAACTTAGTATTCCGGGTTTGATTAAGAAGTTAATTGTATCAATTAATTTTTTAATTAAAAATTGTCAATCATTGACTTAATTAACTTATGGTTTCTACAATGATTAAATACTTAATCGTAGCTCCTGAAGTAAAATGTAAATAGAGTCCGCGGTGTATATGTTAATGTAATGGGCCCCGATAAAATGCCTATGGAAATATCGCACTGAAAAAACAGTAAACCCACCAGGAAGAAAAATTTTAGTTAATTTTAGAAAATTTTAATTAAACAGTTCTACAAACGCTAATATCACGCCGCTATCACAAAAAATATGTAAATGTTTTTCGACAAATTCAAGTAAATTATTTTAGTTCATTTAATTAACGTAAGCAAAAAAATATTAGAGTACAGGAAACTTTCTCCAAATAAAATAATTCCATGAATTTAAAATAAACATAAATTGATTTCAGTGAAATAGAGGGTTCACTTTTTGTTTTGAGTGCGGAAAAGCTGACCATGATGTATTTAGATCACACGAAGATCCGTAGACTCATGTGCATTTTGATGGGGTGCATACACTGATAGAAAGTTTCGTTATATTAAGGAAATGTGTCATTAAAAGTGAGCCAATGAAACAAATTTGTTAATACAACGAAATTTTTCGTTACTACAACGAATTTTCTTTTAATTACCGTAACGATTCCTACTATTAACGAATATTTTCATTGTATTAATGAAAATGTTTCGTTATTGTAATGAAAAAGTTTCGTTGGCTCAATTTTAATGAAATTTTCATTGTGTGTATTGCCAATATATCTTCATTTTTGTAGACTTTTATCAAAGGCCTTGTTCCATGGAATAGAGTACTCCACCAACGTTCTTGCAGCGTTACCGTGGTGGAATGGAGCCACCGTGGTGCAATGGTTAGCATGCCCGCCTTGCATACACAAGGTCGTGGGTTAAAACCCAGTTTCGACCAAACACCAAAAAGTTTTTCAGCGGTGGATTATACCACCTCAGTAATGTTGGTGACATTTCTGAGTGTTTCAAAGCATATGTGGTTTCACTGCAATGTCGAACACCGTTCGGACTCGGCTATAAAAAGGAGTTCTCTTGTCATTGAGCTTAACATGGAATCGGGCAGCACTCAGTGATAAGAGAGAAGTTCACCACTGCGGTATCACAATGGACTGAATAGTCTAAGTAAGCTTTTACCAAACCTACCGTTGAGAATTTCTAAAAAGTGGCAAGAAAAGTGTCACTCGTCCTAAAAGAGGGTACAGTCATTTGAAAAAAGTAGAAAATATGTCATATAGAAAAATTGATAATTAAACGCATTTATACGAATATTTGTATAGAGAATTATAGTACAACCACTCCTTGAAATTTCATATTCACGAGATTAACTCGGTTCATCTAATATAGAACAAAAATCTTTGCATACCTTTAGGCGGAACACGTGTGGACTGCAAACGTTATGGTAACCAAGGGAAAATTGTTCACAAATATAATATCCGACTAGTAAACTCTTATTTGTTATGACACCTATCATTTCAGCAATCCTAAAGAGATCTGCGATCAAAATGCACAACAAAAATTGCAATGTAAATAAAATGGGGGCACATTATGACAAAAAGGTGGCACAACAAAAAAGTGGCTCAAAAGTATCACTGCTTTAAAAACGAGGTAAATTTCTCACAAAAGTGGTACAACAATTGCGCTCCTTATTGAGTGCGTTACATAGAAGACTATGAACGTTTGGGAAAATTCATTCAGGCTCATACACCTTCTCTATGAACAATGTTTTTACACATTTATCCACTATACAGGCACATTTATCCACTATATGTATCTATGGTAGGATTCGCGTTTACCTACGAAGTGAAAATCAGTACTCATCTACACATGCAAGAACAACTTCTTAGGACTATCGCTACGATTTTAATCGCTCAACGAAAAAAAACCATATGTGCTGACTGACGAAATTCTGGAACTTACGAACATTTTCGTGGCTCACAAAAATCTCTTGACGTTATCTAGACCCAACTAAAGTCTCCTATATGACGGAAAAATTATTATTAGATATGTAGAAATGATTCAAATGAACATGTACTGAAAAAAATATTGTCGTGAGGTCAAAGATTTCATGTCTTTAAAATACGAATACAAATTTTGCTTAGCATAGAAGATGCATTTCTCTAATATAAAGCTTTTTCCTTGTCCGAAAGTCGATAAACTTTTCAATGAAGTCGTATTATCCTTATAATTAAGTGATTTCACTTAAAAATGGGTATCATAACATGAAAGAAAAAATGTTTGGGCTAAGGTCAACTTGACTTTAATAATTCAGAAAAATTCTTTAAATTTAATGAAATTGTCTTTAAATTTGTTGTATTTTTGCATCTTGACTACAAAGCCAAAAATTGTTCAAAAATAGGACATGCTTTTCAAAACTTTATTTTAAAGACGTCTTTTACTTGACAAATAGCATAATTTCTACTGGAAGTTGAGACCAAATTTGGAAAATAAAGTTGTCGTAAAAAAAAAAAAACTGAAAAGGCGAAAAATTAAAATTTGCTTCCTAGCAAGTACACAAAACCCAAATTTAAAAGAGAATTGTGCCTTAAAAGTATCCTTACTTGAGAATACAAGAGCTTCTTTGGCTCGGAATCAATACCAACATTTTTAAAGTAAAGACAAAATCTTTGGAACCGGGCATGCTTTTTTTTCAGTGTGATTAGAATGAGAGCCTGAGGAACAATATAATTGTGCTTAAAACTAAAAGCGTGGGCGTGACTGTCAGTAAGTATTTTGTGGTTTTTTAATTATTCACGAACATACAACACCCAGAAAAAGGGGCTCTAATGCCAACCGAACTTTATTTTAATTCATGAAGATTACTTGATTTTAGTTAAATTTTGCACAATATGAGAAAATGTTTCTTATTTGAATATTTTTTTGCTAATTTTTATGAAGTGAACTAAAAATAACAAAAAAAGTTGTATACAAATATAGTGCACAATTTTACTACAAAATAAATTAGTTCATATTTTCCTAAAATGGCAGAAGTTTGCTTAAATTGAGTTCATAAGTTTCTAAAATGAGTAAATTTTACTAAAATTGTACCTGTCTTGAACTTCGTATAGCGCTAAAGACATTTTAATAATTTTTAAAACAAATTTTTTCTTTCAACATATGAAATTTTCTTAAACAACAGAAAACAATTAATTATTTAAAAAAAAATCTTCAGTTTGACAAAAAGTATTAACTTATTTATAATTAGATTTAGACAATTAATTCAATTATAATTAGGTAATTAATTCAAATTAGAAAACTATTTTAGTTAAAATTTTCTAAAATAAACCTACATTTTCTTCCACGGTGGGTTCACTTTTTTTGGGTGTATGTTCGTGACTCACGCATGTCTGATTAAGCCCACGTACTCTCAGGCTATGGATTCAATCGTAACTAACGTTTAGATTTGTCGTTATTGTGGCACACTGCGAGACCACAATATCTAAAACAATATACGTGCAATATGACATTAAGGTTGTCTACAGTTGTTTAAAAAAGAAGACCTTAGAATTTTTATATAGAATCGTTATTGGCTTATGATCTTATAGTTTAAACGGCTACGATAAACACGATTTGGTTGACAATTCTTCCTTAATATGTATATTCGATTTGCACATTGTATCTCCCCCAAAAGGCCTTTAACAAATACTTCTTTGCAACGCTGGTAATTCTATCTGCAAATAATGAAAGATACAAGAGGTCCCATTTCATGGATGTGTGTGTGACCATTCCGTAAAGAATCTCTGCAGTTGCTCCACATATGCTTTTCGAAGATTTCATGGGTTATTACACAATTAGTTGAGTTAAACGCTATGGCCACACCCATCTTCTCCACCCATCTCTTCGCATATTCCCCATTATAATCCTATGGGAACACACAAATAATTGATAGAAACAAATTGGAACAAAAATCTGTTCTTTTGCACACATCATTGAATTTCTCCTGAGAACAAAAAAAAAATGAAAATTATTTCAAAAATGTGTAACAAAATCATTAATGTCCTATCACCACCACCGCAACTACTTCAGCAGCCGCAAGGCCATGACAAACTGTGGTCGTTTTAATGATGACACATTTCAAAGGACGTTCGAGTAGTCTTATCCTGTGTGCGTGATTCTTCTTAAATTGGTCGTTTGTGATGGTTTTGGTTTTCGTGTTCGCCTATGCATAAGCTACTCGAGTTATACGAAAACAATCGTTCATGTGACGGTAGCTCCTTGTTGTGTCCTCTTTAGGTCATCGTTTGCGAGTACCTCCTCATCAAGCACCATCATCATCATCACCATCGTGGTTCTAATCTAAAATTTATTACTTGGAGTTCGGCCATAACATTACATTTGCATATTCATGAATAGCATGGGGGCTGGACAAGGTAGAGCTAATATTGCTCGAGGATACAATGAGAGTGAAGTCGAACTTAGACTATGGATACATTGGCCAAATTTAGTGCAAAATGTGAGAATGGAGGAGGAGTTCTCAAATATGACATAATAGTGTCCTTCATTGGTAAAACATGCACGCAATAATCTGAACGGAGTTCAACAGAAGCACTTCAAACCAAAAAATAAATTCAACAAAATGGTCATCCATTGTATGCGTTTGGTCGAGTGTTTATCTTCACGTAAAAGCGTATGGTTTTATCAATTTAAGGATGAGATGAAGGAATGTGAAAAAACTGCGCCACATTTGTGCAATGGTTAGCATGCTCGCCTTGCATACACAAGGTCGTGGGTTCAATTCCTGCTTCGACAGAACACCAAAAAGTTTTTCAGCGGTGGATTGTCTATACCCAAAGAAAAAAAGATAAAAAATTGTCTACACCCAAAGAAAAAATACTTTCCTCCGGAACGAAATTTTAGACAAACGAAATCCACTTTTCGTATAAAGTATTTTCGTTTAAATCAAATTAATCCGAATTTATGATAAGCGA
This sequence comes from Haematobia irritans, assembly GCF_050003625.1. Classification (NCBI taxonomy): domain Eukaryota; kingdom Metazoa; phylum Arthropoda; class Insecta; order Diptera; family Muscidae; genus Haematobia; species Haematobia irritans. The sequence continues at coordinate 230,774,730 of NC_134398.1, read as the reverse complement.
TTAAACGATTGTCTCTAATATTTTTAATTTACATCTAAAGAACATTTTTTAGCGACAACAGAAAACTTTAATTGTCCAAAATTTCGTTCCTCAGAAAAGGAAACTCTTCTTTCAGTGTAAGTGAGCCTGATACATCAGGCTGCAACCTAACCTAACCTTGTCAAAAATCTGTAGTTGTTCCGGAAACCATTAATGATGTGAACCAACTGATATTACGAGATCCTCAACCTTAGGTATTAGTGGGACTAGCATACATGCAACATTTTCAACAATTATGATGATTATACACACAAAAAAATTTTTTTCTGATTCAATCACGAAATTAATTGATCCAATGAATTTTTAATTGAAATGTCTTCAATCACAGAAATGATAGTATCAATTAAAAAATTAATTGAAGGTCAATTAAAAAGTTAATTGATCCAATTAAAAAATTAATTGATACTATTATTTTTATGATTGATTTTTGTTTCAATTAAAAAATTTGTTGAATCAATTAAATTTTTAATTGAATATTTTTTAAAACTCTATTAAAATTTTAATTGGAAAAATTTTCGAGAAATTTTTTTGTGTGTAGAATAATAATAAGTCTATGATTAAATAATTTTTAGACATTCAAAGTTTTTTTTTTGCGCAAAAAGATCTTTTAAAGCATATTAAGGATATTAAGGACAGTCGGTGAAAATCTGTCTAATTTGTTTACTCTTGACAAAGCAGAATTTCTTTTGTCTAAAATTTCATTCCGGAGGAAAGTATTTCTTCTTTGGGTGTGTATGTCGTTGGAGTCACATAATTCGCCACCCACGTTTGGCTGTGGATACTACTCCAGTCCCTCGATAATGTTTCTTAATTTTTCTACTTGCCAAGTAATTTCCTCCTTTAACGTTCGATATCTGGAACTGAGATAATTTCTTAAGAAAAAAATATGATATCATAAAAGCTATCCTATGGCAATACATAGAAAATACACTAACACTTGATAATCCTATTTTCTCGTGATTTTTTTTGCGCAGGACCCATCAGCACCACGCCATTAAAAACTAACTCCCACAGATATGGGAATGGAATTGGGGTTAAAGGATTCCGTGTCCTGAAAATCAAATGAATCCACATTAAGAGTCTTTACCTGGACACACAACCTGTCACAACGTTTTCGTCGTAGTAACCTGCCAAAGTCTTTACAAAAGCTAGGCCATGCACAGACATTGGTCACGAACGGAAGTGCTGATAAGACTAAAAATGTTTTATTTCGTTGTCGTGTTTAATGTCTTTTTGTCGTGTCTAATGTCCTTAGGAGGAATATAAAGTGGTGATGGTGGTGGAGAGAATAGTTAAGCCATCCCTCCCAATCACTAAATCCCCAAAGTCCTCCCATTTGCAATCGAAGCAAGTTCCAAATGGAATAGACTATACCATCGAAGCACCCACCTTGCAAGACACCAAACGAACCAACATGGACAACGGAGTCACCATAATGACACACAAAAAGGACAACGACAACGACAAAAAACAACAATGGCAAATAGCAGGACGACTCCATGTCCACTGAACTCTGTGACTTTTATAGAAATGACCAATGCCTAGGTTTCCTGTTGTGACCTTTATCAGATAAAAGAAATCTTAAAGTCCCTTTCAAGGTATTTGAGATTAGTGAATGGAGAATGACTTTCGTGATTGCTTTGAAGCGCCTTTTGCGTTTTCCGTTCCAGCGGAAATTATGCTACAGTTAAATTGAGAATATTCCTATTACGAAATCATAATGTAAATTAACATTCATTTCTTATACGAAAATAAAAAAATAAAAATTATTATTTCACTTTTGTGTGGACATTTTATTAGTTTCGCCTTGGTAAAGGATTTGCTGAAAGGGTTTGTGATTACGTTTTTGGGAGAGAGAGAGCGAGTGTCATTAATAAATACACAGATAGAAATAAGCTCGTTCTTTGCAATAGAAGAATGACTTACCAACATAGTCTAATAATTTAGATCAGTAGATCGTCCAATAGAGGCAACTGATGAGGATGTGAAAATCCGAAACAGCTGTCTTCCCAACCATTTTGGACAACATTTTCAAGTTTCCATACACCATAAAAATAACCAGTAATGCTAGGCTAATAAAAAAGCCATTATATATCATAACATGTAACAGGTTGGTAGATAAGTCCCCGGTCTGACACATAGATGGCGTCGCTAGTATTAAATGCATATGATTTTTATATAGTACCAATCTTCAAATGATTCGTGTCAAAATTTGACGTCTGTAAGTCAATTAGTTTGTGAGATAGAGCGTCTTTTGTGACGCAACTTTTGTTATTGTGAAAAAATTGAAAAAAAGGAATTTCGTGTTTTGATAAAATACTGTTTTCTGAAGGGGAAAAATACGGTGGCTTGATAATGAGTTTCCGGACTCTGCCCCAGGGAAATCAACAATAATTGATTGGTATGCTAAATTCAAGCGTCGTGAAATGAGCACGGAGGACGGAGAACGCAGTGGACGCCCGAAAGTGGTGGTTACCGACAAAAACATCAAAAACATCCACAAAATGATTTTGAATGACCATAAAATGAAGTTGATCGAGATATTTAGCAGAGGCCTTAAAGATATCAAAGGACTGGACTGAATAGTCTAAGTGAGCATGAATCTTAATCGGGCTGCCACTTTAACCTAACCTAACCTAACCTAACGTGTTGGTCATATCATTCATCAATATTTGGATATGCGGAAGCTCTGTGCAAAATGGGTGCCGCGCGAGCTCACATTTGACCAAAAACAACAACGTGTTGATGATTCTGAGCGGTGTTTGCACCCGAGTTTTTCCGTCGATATGTGACAATGGATGAAACATGGCTCCATCACTACACTCCTGAGTCCAATCGACAGTCGGCTGAGTGGACAGCGACCGATGAACCGTCTCCGAAACGTGGAAAGACTCAAAAGTCCGCTGGCAAAGTAATAGCCTCTGTTTTTTGGGATGCGCACGGAATAATTTTTATCGATTTTCTTGAGAAGGGAATAACCATCAACAGTGACTATTATATGTCGTTATTGGATCGTTTGAAGGTCGAAATCGCGGCAAAACGGCCCCATATGAAGAAGAAAAAAGTGTTGTTCCACCAAGACAACGCACCGTGCCACAAGTCATTGAGAACGATGGCAAAAATTCATGAATTGGGATTCGAATTGCCTCCACACCCACCGTATTCTCCAGATCTGGCCCCTAGCAACTTTTCTTGTTCTCAGATCTCAAAAGGACGCTCGCAGGAAAAAGTTTGGCTGCAATGAAGAGGTGATCGCCGAAACTGAGGCCTATTTTGAGGCAAAACCGAAGGAGTACTACCAAAATGGTATCAAAAAATTGGAAGGTCGTTAAAATCGTTGTATCGCTCTTGAAGGGAACTATGTTTAATAATAAAAACGAATTTTGACAAAAAAATGTGTTTTTCTTTGTTAGACCTGGGACTTATCAGACAACCTGTTACTACGGTACACTATGTGTACTTCGTACAAACAATCAGTTCAAATGCGCATCACAGATGATAAATGCATTTAAAAATAAAACAAAAAAGCAAAGAAATAATTTAAATATAGTCCAATTCACTTGCTCTGTGGATTCTTACAGTTTTAGAGATAAAACAAAAACACTGGAGGAAATTAACTTTCGATTCCATCTTCTGAATATACTGTGTTTGTTTTTAAGAAAAGGAAGTGAAAAAAATAACTTTTAGACGATTTCAAATTGTTTGTCAGAATTTTAGATTATTACAGACCACCAGTAACTTATCAGGGAAGTCCGTGTCCACCATTTATACAAATTAGTTTCTATTGCAGACCATCAATAACATCACATGAATTCCACATGATTGAATCCCTATTCTGAAATACCAAATCCAGAGATATTTTGCGGCCATTCCTGCAGTCTTATATGTTCGTCCACTATTGTTTGCCACTTTTACGTCAAACAAATTTTATTAATTTCAGCGATTAGGTTTTTGAGCGAGAGAGATATATTAACAAACACAGCGATAGAAATAATTCAAATTTGAATCCGATTCACCTCATTTTAATAAGCCAAGCAAACAATGTTATTCATTTCTGATCTGATACATAAACCGATCCCCTGGGTATACGGTGATTAAAGAGAATAAACTGAAAATTGAACTTGAAGAAGATTTCCAACTGTTTGTCGTTACTTTAGTACAGATTATCAGCACCAATAACTTATCAGAGAAGTCAGTGAGAGAGGATATATGGCCATCAGTCAATCCACCATTTACTCTAATTAGTTTCTGTTTTGTTCTTTTTTTTAGTTTCAATTCTAAGACCAGAAGATGTCATTGATCTTCCCATGAATCCCACATAATTGATTCTCTTTTTCGAAATAAAAATTCCAAAGACTCACCCATGATAATTTGTGGTCATTCCTCCAGTCTTTAGTGCTCGTCCATATTTGTTTGCCACAGGCACTTTTACGACAAATCCATAAAAAATAAAATAATAATCATGCTTGACAAATTTGAATGGATTTGGAAAATGTCTTTAAGTGTGTAATTCAAGACCATCTGGGAATGATGATGATCAACTTCTAAGTGAACTAATTGAAAGAAACTCCCAAGAGGAGAAAAAAAAAACCATACAATTTATCTGTCATAAAAATAGAAATGAAGAGCTGTTTATAAACTCCTTGAGATCACAACGAAGCCGATCTTTTATGTACAGACAGCCACGTTTTAAACCTTTCTGCCTTTTTGTTTTTGTGCAGGGCTCTTGTGAGTAATGAGAGATTTGTGATTATTTTTCCATAAATTTTTGTAACAAAACAAACCAAAATATTTGTTCAACTTAAACAAATGACAAGTATTTGATGTTTGCCCGTTTAACATAATTTTGAATTTTTAATGCAATGTGTCGTAATTGGATTTAATGCGCGTGCGCATATTAACGAGAGATTTGTTTTGAAAAAATTATTTTGTGAATATTAAGGCTAACCTATCCCCGATTTTATTTTGAGATTAATAACCTTTCGAATGCAAACGCAAATGAAACTTTGTGTTTGTGAACTTGTTGTTAGGGCATGTTTATAGGGTTCAAAATGTAACATTTTCACTTCATGAATAAAATTTCACGAGAATGAATTTTTAGCTATTAATTTTTGCAATTTCTTGTTTGAACAAACATCTTCAGTGTAGTGTATAATTTAACCATGAAACGAACAATGCTTGTAAATTATTGTCGTAAATATTTTTTACACAGAAAAACCCATTTCCAAAGATTTTGTCTTTATTTTAATAATTTTGGTATTGACCCTAAGGATACTTTTATAACCCAATTCACTATTAAATTTTCTTCAATTTTTTTTTTATTTATATGAAAGCCCTTCATAAACATCTCAATCAGAACTTTTGTGACTGGGGCATTTTGTAAGAGTACGGTTGTCACTAAAACAAAGTGTTGATAATTTCATGCCCAACATCGGTGAATAATTAGGAGATCGATATCAAGAGAAGTTGTGTATTTGGTGGGACCAGCTGGGTGTGCTATATTATGAGCTGCCGCAACTGCACGCAGAAAAGTAATGAAAACCTAGAGCAAAAAGTTATTTTTGGATAGGGAGACAACCATATTTTTTCCGCAAAATCAGTCAAATAGGAAGTCCTACTCCATCTGCGAAAATCGGGTCGATTCGCGTATTGAGTAAAAATACTATTCGTTTTTTTTGTCGTGGTATCTGTATGGTGGTAGAAAGATGGGGCAAAGGTAGTGGTTAGCGGTGGAAAATACATCAACAGATCAGTCTGTTATTTTTTTAATTTGAGCTTCCAATAATAAAAACCTCACCGTAAGAAACTCTGGTATGAGATAAGAATAAAACCAATAATTTTAATAAATGAAAGTTGAATAAAACACAAATTATTTTATTGGTTTTGTTGTTTCCCAGCAAAAAAAAAAACTAGAACTAGTTCTGAAGGCACTACTTTAAAAGCTCTTTCAAAAATGTCCTCCCATATATGTTCATTATTTTAACTGCACAGGAAGTTATTTTAATACAATTTTTTAAAATCCGCTTTTTCCATATTTATACCCTGCTCCACACTGTGGAACAGGGTATTATAAGTTAGTGCATATGTTTGCAACACCCAGAAGGAGACGAGATAGACACATGGTGTGTTTGGCAAAAATGCTCAGGATGGGCTCCTGAGTCGATATAGCCATGTCCGTCTGTCCGTGACCCCATTTTTGTAATCAAAGTCTAGGTCGCAGTTTTAGTCCAATCGACTTCAAATTTGGCACAAGTATGTGTTTTGGCTCAGAATAGATCCCTATTGATTTTGGAAGAAATCGGTTCAGATTTAGATATAGCTCCCATATATATATTTCGCCCGATATGGACTTATATGGCCCCAGAAGCCAGAGTTTTACCTAATTTACTTAAAATTTTGCACAAGAAGAACAATTAGTACTATAGTCAAGTGTACCAAATTTTATTGAAATCGGTTCAGATTTAGATATAGCTCCCATATATATCTTTCGCCCGATATGGACTAATACGGTCCCAGAAGCCAGAGTTTTATCCCAATTTGGTTGAAATTTGCACAGGGAGTAGAATCAGCATTGTAGCTATGCGTGCCAAATTTGGTTGAAGTCGGTTCAGATTTAGATATAGCTCCCATATATAGCTTTCGCCCGATTTACACTCATATGACCACAGAGGCCAATTTTTTGCTCCGATTTAGTTGAAATTTTGCACAGGGAGTAGAATTAGAATTGTTGCTATACATGTCAAATTTGGTTGAAATCGGTTCAGATTTAGATATAGCTCCCATAGGTTAAAGTGGCAGCCCGATTAAGATTCAGGCTCACTTAGACTATTCAGTCTATTGTGATATATATATATAGCTCCCATATATAGCTTTCGCCCGATTTGCACTCATATGACCACAGAGGCCAATTTTTAACTCCGATTTAGTTGAAATTTTGCACAGGGAGTAGAATAAGCATTGTTGCTATGCGTGCCAAATTTGGTTGAAATCGGTTCAGATTTAAATATATAGCTCCCTTATATATGTTTTTCTGATTTCGACAAAAATGGTCAAAATACCAACATTTTCCTTGTAAAGTCGCCACTGCTTAGTCGAAAAGTTGTAAAAATGACTCCAATTTTCCTAAAGTTCTAATACATATATATCGAGCGATAATTCATAAATAAACTTTTGCGAAGTTTCCTTAAAATTGCGTCAGATTTAAATGTTTCCATATTTTTTTACTAACATTGCGTTCCACCCTAGTGCATTAGCCGACTTAAATTTTGAGTCTATAGATTTTGTAGAAATCTATCAAATTCTTCCAGATCGAGTGATATTTAAATGTATGTATTTGGGACAAGCCTTTATATATAGCCCCCAACACATTTGACGGATGTGATATGGTATCGAAAATTTAGATCTACAAAGTGGTGCAGGGTATAATATAGTCGGCACCGCCCGACTTTAGACTTTCCTTACTTGTTTTACTGGATAATTTTAACTTTTTTGTTTCAAATAGGTTTACAGCGGAGTAAAAATTAATGAAATGATACAAATTATTTAAATTTTGTCGAAAAAAATGCTAAATCTATTCTAGAAAAATTGAGAATTTTTGAAAACATTTGAGGTCAAACGTTTCAGACAAGTGCTAACAGGTTGGCTGATAAGTCCCCGGTATGAGCAATTACCGACGAAAACATCAAAAATATCCACAAAATGATTTTGAATGACCGTAAAATGAAGTTGATCGAGATAGCAGATGCCTTAAAGATATCAAAGGAACGTGTTGGTCATATCATTCATCAATATTTGGATATGCGGAAGCTCTGTGCAAAATGGGTGCCGCGCGAGCTCACATTTGACCAAAAACAACAACGTGTTGATGATTCTGAGCGGTGTTTGCACCCGAGTTTTTCCGTCGATGTGTGACAATCGATGAAACATGGCTCCATCACTACACTCCTGAGTCTAATCGACAGTCGGCTGAGTGGACAGCGACCGGTGAACCGTCTCCGAAGCGTGGAAAGACTCAAAAGTCCGCTGGCAAAGTAATGGCCTCTGTTTTTTGGGATGCGCATGGAATAATTTTTATCGATTACCTTGAGAAGGGAAAAACCATCAACAGTGCCTATTATATGGCATTATTGGAGCGTTTGAAGGTCGAAATCGCGGCAAACCGGCCCCATATGAAGAAGAAAAAAGTGTTGTTCCACCAAGACAACGCACCGTGCCACAAGTCATTGAGAACGATGGCAAAAATTCATGAATTGGGCTTCGAATTGCTCGCCCACCCACCGTATTCTCCAGATCTGGCCCCCAGTGACTTTTTTTGTTCTCAGACCTCAAAAGGATGCTCGCAGGGAAAACATTTGGCTGCAATGAAGAGGTGATCGCCGAAACTGAGGCCTATTTTGAGGCAAAACCGAAGGAGTACTACCAAAATGGTATCAAAAAATTGGAAGGTCGTTATAATCGTTGTATCGCTCTTGAAGGGAACTATGTTGAATAATAAAAACGAATTTTGGCAAAAAAAATGTGTTTTTCTTTATTAGACCGGGGACTTATCAGCCAACCTGTTAGGATGCATTAAAAAAATATAAATATTTGGCAAAATATAAAAAAATAATTCACATCCAAAACACTGAAATCGAATCACATAATAAGATGTGATGCAAATTCAGTGTAATGGCTGTTGAAATGGTGGACACCCGTCCGATCACAAGCCCATGTTAAATTCTATGCCAATTTTGCACCAATCCCAGGTCCAAAAATAAAATTTTCACTACTTTTTTGGGGACGATTTTTTTGCTGGGATGTGTATTTAGTAGAACCAGCTGGGTGTTGTATACCCCAGCAAAAAAAGCGTCGCCAAAAAAGTAATGAAAATGTTCTTTTTGGATTCGGAAGTGGTGCAAAATTGACGCAGAAGCGATGAATTTAGTATGGGCTTGTCATAGGGCGCAAGTCCTCAATTTCAACAGCCGTTGCACTGATTTTGCATCAGTTCTTTAGGTGTGATCCGAATTCAATGTTTTGGATGTAAATTAAAAAATTCTGTGATATTTTGTCAAATAAATAATTTTTATAATTTTTTACAATTTTTAATGGATTCTAACGCTTGTCGAAAACGATTGACCTCAAATATTTTCAAAAATATTTTCAAAAAACAAAATGGATTTAGCATTTTTTTGGACAAAATTTAAATGATTTGTACCATTTTATGAATTCTTACTCTGTTTTTAAACTATTTGAAATAAAAAAAAAGTTAAAATTACCCATTAAAAGTATGAAAAAACCAAGTTATAAAAAATTGAATTAAAAGAATTTCCTGGGTAGTTAAAATAAAGAACATCATTGGGAGTGCTTTTAAAGTTGTGCCTTTGGAAGAACTTCCAAATTTTTTTCCTGGGACCATGAGCTGTCACAACTGCAAGCAGAGAAGAAATATTATCACCTCTAAGCTGAGTACTATGCTGAAAACCAGCTGTTTTTCGCGGTTACTTTTTTAATTGATTAATTTAGAAATATAAAATTATTTGCAATCAATTCCCAGGACCTTTTTCATCCATTAGTCGGCAAGACCCGTCAAATTTGTTTAATTTAGTGTTTTTGTGAAAAAACTCACCTTTAGAGCAAAATCTTATTGAGAAAACAAAATTTTTGCAGCCTCGTCATTTGCAGCAAAAATTTTGTTTTCTAGCCAAACATAGAGTGTTTGTGGTTCACCGTCCAAAAGTAGTATTTTGCTCTAGGAGGTGATATTATTCCTTCTCTGGGTGTGGGTTAAATGATCATAAGAACTTTGTATCTAACTCAATTGATCGGTTAGAGCCAAGCCGTGCCTGGTTAATAACCATAATATTTTGATAGGCACGAGATCGGATTTTGTAGCACACATGTTGCGAAACCCGCAAAAAAACTTATTGGAAAACAGTCAAATAGGTAGTTCTACCCCACCCACCGTATAGGCCAAACATTGCTCCTTCTGATTACCACCTGGATAATCGGCACTTTTATTCGTATGAGGAAACCAAAACGTTGGATCGATTCGAGGATTGGGTCAACTGACAAGTCGTTTTTTCTTCACATTATCGGTCTGTACATTTTTTTTCGGAATAAAATCTCAAACATTTAAAAAATTCATTGTCTTTAATTTGCGCTCTCAATAATAAAAAAAAACTCTAAAGGGTGATACGGTCAAAATTTGGTCAAGGGAAAACGTGTGTTAATCGGTGAAATCGTTTATTTAAAAAATTAAATTAAATTTCTTCTTCAAGTTCAATTAGTATAAAATTCAGGAAAAATATTCAGTTAGGCTTTCGCTTTTCCAAATCCGAATTGCCGGGCCTCACGCTTGACACCTGCCATCAGATTTTGTACAGCCACCTTGTCCACCTTTTTCGCCGCAGAAAGCCAGTTTGCCTTGAACTGCTGCTCGTCCTTAGCAGTTTTTTTTGGTCTTCTTTAGGTTCCGCTTGATAATAGCCCAGTATTTCTCAATTGGGCGGAGCTCTGGCGTGTTGGGAGGGTTCTTGTCCTTGGGAACCACCTGCACGTTATTGGCGGCGTACCACTCCATGGCCTTTTTACCGTAATGGCAAGATGCCAAATCCGGCCAAAACAGTACGGAACAACCGTGTTTCTTCAGGAAAGGCAGCAGACGTTTATTCAAACACTCTTTCACGTAAATTTCTTGGTTGACAGTCCCGGAAGCTATGAAAATGCTGCTTTTCAAGCCACAGGTACAGATGGCTTGCCAAACCAGATATTTCTTTGCGAACTTTGACAGTTTTATGTGCTTGAAAATATCTGCTACCTTTCCCCTTCCTTTTGCCGTATAAAACTCCTGTCCCGGAAGCTGCTTGTAGTCGGCTTTGACGTAGGTTTCGTCCGTTACCACGCAGTCAAACTTCGTCAGCATCGTCGTGTACAGCCACCGGGATTGCGCTTTGGCCGTCGTATTTTGTTTATCATCGTGATTTGGAGTCACTACCTTCTTGTAAGTCGATAGTTCGGCTCGTTTTTTGGCTCGATGCACGGTTGTAGACGATACACCCAGCTTATTTGCGGCATCTCGGAGAGAGAGGTTAGGGTTCCGCTTGAAACTACCGGCAACTATCTTTGTCGTCTCAGCGGCTTCCGGTTTTCGATTTCCCCCCGATCCAGACTTCCTGGCTGTCGACAAACGTTCCCCAAACACTTTAATTACATTTGTAACGGTTGATTTGGCAACTTTTAGCGATTTTGCCAGCTTTGCGTGCGAGTAGCTCGGATTTTCGCGATGCGCGAGCAAAATTTTGATACGCTGCTCTTCTTGCTTGAACGGCATTTTGACAACTGAAGAGTGAATTCCAAAATCAAAATAGGAGCAACATTCTACACACACACACCTTCAAAATGAGGGGTGTTCAGGTTTTTTAAATGCAAAATTGAAAGAAATACGTCAAGTTTATATTGACCAAATTTTGACCGTATCACCCTTTATTCTTCATGTCTCGTCGTTCAGTCCCTTGAAATAAGATCCATTTAGCTTATATTAGATCCACTAGTCCATGCTGATATACTGAGCTATCGAATCAAATTTTTTTGAAAGTTTTTAGTTGAACATATTTCTTTAAGGAACCAAACACAGCCACCGTAATAACCAACAATCCAACAATTTCTATTAGATGTTTAAAAATCAAATATACACAGTCTCACATAAGTTTACATACCCTTGAGTTTTTTACCTCTTAACTAAACCTGTTTCTTGTTGTTGTTTATAACCCATACCAAAAAAATCTTCTTGAAAATTAACAATTAACTTGATTTTCAAATTAATTTACTAAAACGACAGGATATATATGCATATTTTTTAAAATTTGATTATTTAATGAAAATATAAATTATTTAACCGTATGTAAACTTGTGTGAGACTGTGTAACAAAAACGGAAAAATTATGTCTTGAAATAATGTGGAAGTATGTATATTTTAAATTTTAAAACCAACCTTTATGATTACCCAATTATTGTTAATATTGTATAATATTTATACCCTGCGCCACATTGTGGAACAGGGTATTATAAGTTAGTGCATATGTTTGTAACACCCAGAAGGAGACGAGATAGACACATGGTGTCTTTGGCAATAGTGCTCAGGGTGGGTCCCTGAGTCGATATAACCATGTCCGTCTGTCTGTGAACACATTTTTGTGATCAAAGTCTAGGTCGCAATTTAAGTCCAATCGCCTTCAAATTTGGCACATGTTCCTAATTTAGGTCAGAATAGAACCCTATTGATTTTGGAAGAAATCGGTTCAGATTTAGATATAGCTCCCATATATATCTTTCGCCCGATATGCACTAATATGCACCCAGCAGCCAGAGTTTTATACCGATTTGCTTGAAATTTTGTACAAACATAACACTTAGTCGTATAGTCAAGTGTGCAAAATTTGATTGAAATCGGTTCAGATTTAGATATAGCTCCCATATATATCTTTCGCCCGATATGGACTTATATAACCCCAGAAGCCAGAGTTTTGGCCCAATTTGGTTGAAATTTGGCACTAGGAGTACAATTAGTAATATAGTCATGTGTGCCAAATTTGATTGAAATCGGTTCAGATTTAGATATAGCTCCCATATATATGTTTTTCTGATTTCGACAAAAATGGTCAAAATACCAACATTTTCCTTGTTAAATCGCCACTGCTTAGTCGAAAAGTTGTAAAAATGACTCTAATTTTCCTAAACTTCTAATACATATATATCGAACGATAAATCATAAATAAACTTTTGCGAAGTTTCCTTAAAATTGCTTCAGATTTAAATGTTTCCCATATTTTTTTACTAAAATTGTGTTCCACCCTAATGCATTAGCCGACTTAAATTTTGAGTCTATAGATTTTGTGGAAGTCTATCAAATTCTGTCCAGATCGAGTGATATTTAAATGTATGTATTTGGGACAAACCTTTATATATAGCCCCCAACACATTTGACGGATGTGATATGGTATCGAAAATTTAGATCTACAAAGTCGTGCAGGGTATAATATAGTCGGCCCCGCCCGACTTTAGACTTTCCTTACTTGTTTTATTTTAACATAGTTAAATAGAACTCATATTAAATAAAACATTAAGAAATATACGAATGCTGTTGAATTGCCATTACTTTATCAACGCAATACTTAACATTTACATATTTGCTTTCAATGAAATAAGGCAAGTAGATGTTTGCCTCTATGGAATTTGTAACGAACTTATGAAACCATCCATGGAAGGATAAAATGTTGCAATTAAAAATTTTCACCCACTTACCCTTTTGCAAGTGGCGAATCGGGGCTCTTTTGGGAAAAAATTTGAAATGGCAAAGTAGAAGTGGGTTGTATATATTGGAGGTATGGCTTCCTCGCTTTAAGTTGAGGAATTATTTTATGATTGTTTGTGATGTTGTTGTGGAGCACCACAATTTACGTATAAAATGCATACAATTGACACAAAAAACTCTCCTACTGCTTTTTTATCCTGCTCTCTGCAAAACATAGATCGAAGAAAAAAAAAACAGAATCGCAAGCACAACATTTTTACATGGGAAACCTGGAACAGAATGGCGGAACCATAACATTTCACAATCTATTGTCCTCATCCTGAAGCTTGAGCAGAGCATTTACTTTGATATGCGTTCAACCATCAAAGCTAATGGAATTATGGGCCGGGTATGGGGAGACCAAATCTACATCTAACCATGTGGGGTTAGCTTAATATTTGCCATCTTAAAAAGATATTTCGGTTGAATTATTTTTCAAGATTTCAATTAAATAAAATTATCTCAAAGAGCTGGGCAAAAGGGTGGCTAATTAAGAGTTCATCTGAAATTTAGTAGGGGAGTTGGGCTGTAATCATGTAAAGAAACAAATAAAATCCGAGAATTTTCATAATTAAAATCACAACCCAGATTTTTCATTACATTTGCTGTGATTGCTCTTACATAAATAATATCGTAACTTTAATTATAATTATTTTTTAAATATCATACATCTCATTTACTCTAGGCTCATTGTGAATTATTCACGAGGGTATATTCCGCTGGTCAATGAACTTTGAAAAAAAAAATTCAGAGAACTTAGCATTTCATCCATCTTCATCCACTAACCACGGACAGATGTATCAAACTTCGAAATTTGTAATATGACCACACACATAATCTGTTATTTTTTTCTGCTCCAAGTCATAACATTGCAATTATTTATAAACATCCCAGACAATTGGATTATGTTTTCAGAACAATGTAAGACTATGTTTATCATCTTAAAAATTCCCCAGACAGACCACAGAGAATATGTGGTGTAGTTGTGGTCTCGGTATCTTCGATGATTACGATTTGGTAAAATTGAACCAATTTATATTCTCGTAACCTGATATCTCTATCGATAGCCATTAAAAAATATTCAATTGTGACTGGAAGTTGGCCATTGGTTCCATCGAAAGACGAAAGAGATGAACCATTTTGTAAGAATGGGAATATATAGCAACAAATTAGGGATTTCGCATACGAATACAATGTGGGTCATGGCATTCCGATCCGGCTGAAATTCGGTACATGGTGTAAGTATATGGTCTCTAACTACCATGCAAAAATTGGTCCACATCGGTCAATAATTATATAGCCCCCATATAAACCGATCCCCCGATGTGGCTTGCACAGCCTCTAAGAGAAACAAATTTCATCCGATCCGGCTGAAATTCGGTACATGATGTTAGTATATGGTCTCTAACAACTATGCCAAAAGTGGTCCATATCAGTCCATAATCATTTATAGCCCCCATATAAACCGATCCCGAGATTTGGTTTTGGAGCCTCTTGGAGGAGCAAATTTCATCCAAGTGAGTTGAAATTTGAGGATGACAGTCTTTCGTAGAAGTTTCTACGCAATCCATGGTGGAGGGTACATAAGATTCGGCCTGGCCGAACTTACGGCCGTATATACTTGTTTGAATTGACTTAGTTTACCGAGTTTGGTTAAAAAGTTAATTGTATCAATTAATTTTTTAATTAAAATTTTCAATCATTCAATCATTGACATAATTAACTTTATGTTTCCATCTTGATTAAAAAGTTAATTGTATCAATTAATTTATTAATTCAACTTCAATCAACGTTTTAATTGGAAATATTTTGGTGACATTTTGTCTGTGTGTATAACGTGTCTTTGCTCCAACTTTAACGATAAAACGCGTAGTCTATTTTCGAGATATTTGGAAACTGCTTTTGGACTAATAGCTAAATTATACACAGAAAAAAATCTTCTAAGGATGTATTTCAGGTGTTTTTTTTTTAATTTGAGCACCTGAAATACATCCGTAGAGCAATTCTCCACTTCTTTGGCTCGGAATCACTCTAAAAAATTTTCAACTCCAATTTAATTTTCCACATTCATTATAACACGTAAATTATAACACGTATCATACAAATAGCGCTTTTATTTTTGAATGCTTTTTAGCTTGAAGTTTAGAAAAACCTCCACGTTTAATATGATTTCAATAATACTTGCAAAATTTGTTCCCAATTTTTTAGGACACATTGACATCTATTTAATAGAATTCCCTTTTATGTAAACATACCCATTTTAAAATCTCCTAGCTCTAATGGCAGAGAAATACTTCTTCTATGCTAAGTAAAACTTACCGTCGTATTTTAAGGACAACAAATCTTTGTGCTCAAGACAATATTTTTCAGTGCAAAGAACCCACATCATAGGTCCGAGCCCAAACAGCGACTCTCACAAAATCATGGGATTTCAAAAATCCCCACAAAAGTGTCAATTCCATCATTTTCTTATACTCTACATTAATTTGTCTGGCCGTAGCTGAAACCTTATATTCGGCCCAAAAGTCACGTTCATGTACATCCACGGATGCATCCCACCATGTCTATGGAAAAATTGATATGAAGACCACAAACTAAAGACTAGCCCCCACCCCTTCATTTGAATGGTAATCGATGAGATGTTAGGGAAAGAAATTTTAACGAGATGATTGCATGTGAAAAACTCACCAAACATCTCGGATGGTTGTCCAATTGGCCAATGAAGTCAACGAATATGGTAATTTTGCAGATTATAACGTTAGACTTTTTTGTTTTAGAATTTTCTATGCCTAAGGACTAAATTACACATTGGAAATATTATCGTGTACGAGGTCATCGGATCACAAAAATCCTTTGGTTTAGTTTATTGCGTTGAGTTCCAATTTCTTGAAATTGTGTGTACAAAGCACACTTACTTGTCTTTGCATGTGACCAAATATTCCGGATGAATTACGACACTGAACGGTATCTACAAATTTATGCAATATTCTACACATACGCATTGTGGAAGAATGGAAATCTCATCGATTATACGAGGGATGGAAGAAAAGTTTTTTTTTTTTTTTTTAGTTGGAGAACCTAATTCTAAAAGAAATAACAATCGGAAGCTAAACTGTTAATGTTAAACGAGCCATATGAAATATTATAATCATGGATCCATTATCTGTGGGAAAAAAGGGTTGTATCAGAAAGTTTATGAGCGATATTTCTCCCATCCCATCTCCCATTAGTATTGCCGATGATATTTCCGAGGATTTCACAGCTACTCCAAATGGTGTCACACATAGTGTGACACATAGGACACGGCTCTAAAAAGAAATCCCTTTTCATTGAGCTTAAAGTAGAATAGGACAATGCCCATGTCTAAGACGCAAGTTAACCAAAGTCTCACAAAGGACTGAATATATAATTTAACAAAATTTGGTATTTTTTAGAGCCAACCATGCTCTCCAAAATAACCTAGGTTAGGTTAGGTTAGGTTAGGTGGCAGCCCGATGTATCAGGCTCACTTAGACTATTCAGTCCATTGTGATACCACATTGTTGAACTTCTCTCTTATCACTGAGTGCTGCCCGGTTCCATGTTAAGCTCAATGACAATGGACCTCCTTTTTATAGCCGAGTCCGAACGGCGTTCCACATTGCAGTGAAACCACTTACACGGATGAAAAAGACTGTTTTTCATATGTTTGGCTATAAACATTATATGTTTGGAACACAAATTTTTAAACACAATATTTTTGAGTTCAAGCATATAATGTTCATAAACTAGCATAACATGTTTGGGACATATATGTTAATATGTTAGAACATATTATGTTTGGGACATAAAATGTTTGTAAATATAATATGCTTGGATGCAAACATATATTAATTTAGAAATAGCCTATAAATATATATATGTGTTTAGTAGCTTGGAGCGCTATTTAACAGGGAGCGATATTGAATTAAGTTGGTGGTTGTTGCTTGTTATTACAAAATTAACATTTTATTTTTCCTTGGGCAATTGATCAGCTACTTCTTTGATCCTTACAAACTGTGTGGTCCGCTGTTCGAATCCCCGTCCGGCAAAAAGTAAAATTAAAATAAAAAAAATCATACAATTGAATAATTTCTTCTACAATGTTTGTATTACAGAAAAAGGTGCTAAGAACTAAAAAATCTCGTGGAAGTGAGAAAGATGTGGGGGAATATACAATTGGGCAGAAACAAAATTTTGAGCATTCAGGTCGAAAACCTATGTTGTTAGCACCTATATTACCTGTTTATTTTCATAATTCGTTATGATTGTAAGTATATAAATAAATAAATAAAATTTTGAGCACAATATTGTTTGGGAGAATTTTTTTTAACCATATAATATTTTTGGGTGCAAAATGCTTCCAAACATATTATATGTTCACATAATAACATATTGTTTTTTGGAAGACAACATTATTGAATTTGGATGCAAAAATACAAAATGTTTGGAACTTAGACTACCCAAACATATATTGTTTAGACCAATATGCTTTCAAACATATTATATATTGGAAGAGATCAAACATATAAATGTTTGAGCAATACCCAAAAATATATATGCTTGAAGCAAAATATGTTTGGGAGTATATGTTACAGAAGCGATTTTTTGTGAGCGTGTAGAGAAGCTTTGAAACCCTCAGAAATGTCACCAGCATTACTGAGGTGGGATAATCCACCGCTGAAAAACTTTTTGGTGTTCGGTCGAAGCAGGAATCGAACCCACGACCTTGTTATAACGACTTTGTCTTTACACTATTGATTTTGGTATTGATTCCGAGACAAAGAAGCGGAGAATTGAAGTAAGAATACTTTTAAGACAGAATTGCCTTTTAAATTTAAGTTTTGCGTACTTGATTCTAGGTATTAAATTTTAATTTATTAATTTTTTCTGTTTTGTTTTCTTCATGTGTAATTAAAGTAAAAACTTGTTAAAGACTACTTAAATTTTCAAATGCAGACTCAACTTCAAGTAAAAATTATGCTATGTTTAAAGTAAAAATCATATTTAAAATAAAGTGTTGAAAAGCATCTCCTACTTTTTTCGCTTTTTTGATTTGTTGTCAATATGTAAAAAGACAACTAATTTAAAGGCAATTTCATTTGAAGAATTTTTCACAATTATTAAAGACAATTTGACCTTAGTCAAACAAAATACCAGCAAAAAAAATTGGAAGTTCTTCTTAAAGCACAACTTTAAAACCACTTCCAAAAATGTCCTCCCAAAGATGTTCTTTATGTTAACTGCCAGGAACTTCATTTGAGTCTATTTTTATACCCTCCACCATAGGATGGGGGTATATTAACTTTATCATTCCGTTTGTAACACATCTAAATATTGCTCTAAGACCCCATAAAGTATATATATTTTGGGTGGTGATCTGAGTCGATGTGAGCATGTCCGTCCGTCCGTCCGTGTGTTGAAATCACGCTAACTTCCGAACGAAACAAGCTTTCGACTTGAAACTTGGCACAAGTAGTTGTCATTGGTGTAGGTCGGATGGTATTGCAAATGGGCCATATTGGACCACTTTTACGTATAGCCCCCATATAAACCGACCCCCAGATTTGGCATGCGGAGGCTCTTGGAGAAGCAAAATTCATCCGATCTGGTTGAAATTTGGTACGTGGTGTTAGTATATGGTCTCTAACAACCATGCAAAAATGGGTCCATATCGGTCCATAATTATATATAGCCCCCATATAAGCCGATCCCCAGATTTGACCTCCGGAACCTCTTGGAGGGGCACTTAGACTATTCAGTCCATTGTGATACAAACAAACTTACAATTTAGAAGACAATGTTAAAAAGTTTTAAGATACCTTGTCATCGGCAAGTGTTACCGCAACCCAAGTAATTCGATTGTGGACAGTCTTTAGTAGAAGTTTCTACGCAATCCATGGTGGAGGGTACATAAGATTCGGTCTGGCCGTATATACTTTTTATACCCTTCATCATAGGATGGGGGTATATTAACTTTGTCATTCCGTTTGTAACACATCGAAATATTGCTCTAAGACCCCATAAAGTATATATATTCTGGGTCGTGGTGAAATTCTGAGTCGATCTAAGTATGTCCGTCCGTCCGTCTGTTGAAATCACGCTAACTTCCGAACGAAACAAGCTATCGACTTGAAACTTGGCACAAGTAGTTGTTATCGATGTAGGTCGGATGGTATTGAAAATGGGCCATATCGGTCCACTTTTACGTATAGCCCCCATATAAAGGGACCCTCAGATTTGGCTTGTGGAGCCTCTAACAGAAGCATATTTCATCCGATCCGGCTGAAATTTGGTACATGGTGTTGGTATATGGTCTCTAACAACCATGCAAAAATTGGTCCACATCGGTCCATAATTATATATAGCCCCCATATAAACCGATCCCCAGATTTGGCTTGCGGAGCCTAAAAGAGAAGCAAATTTCATCCGATCCGGCTGAAATTTGGTACATGGTGTTGGTATATGGTCTCTAACAACCATGCAAAAATTGGTCCACATTGGACCATAATTATATATAGCCCCCATATAAACCGATACCCAGATTTGGCTTGCGGAGCCTAAAAGAGAAGAAAATTTCATCCGATCCGGCTGAAATTTGGTACATGATGTTGGTATATGGTCTCTAAGAACCATGCAAAAATTGGTCCATATCGGTCCTTAATTATATATAGCCCCCATATAAACCGATCCCCAGATTTGGCTTGTGGAGCCTCTAAGAGAAGCATATTCCATCCGATCCGGCTGAAATTTGGTACATGGTATTGGTATATGGTCTCTAACAATCATGCAAAAATTGATCCACATCGGTCCATAATTATATGTAACCCCCATATAAACCGATCCCCAGATTTGGCTTGCGGAGCCTCAAAGAGAAGCAAATTTCATCCGATCCGGCTGAAATTTGGTACATGATGTTGGTATATGGTCTCTAACAACCATGCAAAAATTGGTCCACATCGCTTCATAATTATATATAGCCCCCATATAAACCGATCCCCAGATTTGGCTTGCGAAGTCTCCAAGAGAAGCAAATTTCATCCAAGCCGGTTGTAATTTGGAACATGGTGTTAGTATATGATCTTTAACAACCGTGCCAGAATTGGTCCATATCGGTCCATAATTATATATAGCCCCCATATAAAACGTTCTCCAGATTTGATTTTGTCAAATTGTTATTTCTATAGAAACTTTTGTCAAAATTTTATTTCTGGAGAAAATTTTGTTAAAATTTTATTCAGTTCATAATAAAATTTTCATCATTTTCAAAATTTTATTTCTATAGAAAATTTTGTCAAAATTTTATTTCTATAGAAAATTTTGTTCAAATTTTATTCGGTTCATAATCATGGTTGCCAGTCGAGCCACAAATAATCTACCAAGATTTTATTTCTATAGAAAATTTTGTCAAAAGTTTATTTCTATAGAAAATTTTGTTAAAATTTTATTTCTGTAGAAATTTTTGTCAAAATTTTCTTTCTATAGAATATTTTATCAAAATTTTTATTTCTATAGAAAATTTTGTGAAAATTTTATTTCTATAGAAAATTTTGTTAAAATTTTATTTCTGTAGAAAATTTTGTCAAAATTTTATGTCTTGTTTGTCAAACTGAATTATATACGTATTGGATCGATCTTTTTTGATTTAATATATACCACGTATGGACTAACATACAATTTAGAAGATGGTGTTAGGAGGTTTTAAGATACCTTGCAATCGGCAAGCGTTACCGCAACTTAAGTAATTCGATTGTGGATGGCAGTGTTTAGAAGAAGTTTCTACGCAATCCATGATGGAGGGTACATAAGCTTCGGCCTGGCCGAACTAACAGCCGTAAATACTTGTTTTTATCTCAAGTGTGAACCTCGCATACTAATATTCTTAGTCAAATGATATTGATCGTTTGTGGTTTTTATTATATAAAACAATTAAAATGTCAAAATTATGAATGAGAAAAACAAAGAAAAATATGAAGAAGAAAATTCTATCCAGACATGCGATATGTCATGGTTTAGTCAATGGTCGTCATAGCCCCAAAGAGAACATGCCTGGTTATGTGGGAAAGCGACTTAAATCTGTGACAGAGGCCGACGTTTCATAAGACACGAAGTGTAGCAAATCATATGCAAATTAAAGAGTCTTAAGTCATGTGAAACTGAACGCAATTCTAATAGCGGACCACCACTTTTACCGCATACATACTCGTATTACCATGAGTTCACCCAACCCCTGGGCCAAAGGATAATGGTAAACCACCTGCTTGACACTCTTCAGCAAGTGAGCAATTAAGGTTACATTTGTAGTTAACCCATAAACACCATGCCACCACTTGGCCTAGCCACCACCAGTTGAGGCATTTTTTTTTGGCCAGAAACCCATTACCATCATATCCCCTCCCCCTTCCCTCCACTTAACTTTATTTTGGTCTTAACGAAGTTGACTCCGGTCTCCTCACATTTACTCTTTCGAATTTCGAATGACTGACGACCTGAACAGAACTATCAACGTCTTTTATCCTTACAACAACATCACTAAATATTAGTGGCAGCAGAGGACATTTGCATTAGAGAGCGTGACACTTGCCACAAAACTCATACACACACACACACTCAAACACTTTAGTTCTCTGGAAGTGAATATGAATTAGATGAACACACGTCGTGGGTTCATTTCATTCATATTTGATGTCGTTGGCATTCGTGATGGTTGGGCTTTTCCTATACTCGCAATCCGTCTAGTCTTACGTTTGACCAGCGACTATAGCCACAATCTACCAGCTCACTCACACGAAAAACACTACAAAAAAAATGACCAACAACATCCGGTCAAAATATGATTAGAGGGAGGTCACATCTTCCCCAACCACCTTAAGCTCCCCATCCCCCACTTGACCAAGCAAATGAAATTAGAGAGACGTGTGCGAAGCGATAGTCACCACTGTCTCTTATACGCTGCTCTGCTGTGGTTTTTTTGTGCTTTTGGTGCCTGCTTGGAAATTATGCTCTTATCTGGTTTCCTGTCGTGTTATTTTAGTCTATGGTTACATATTTCTTAGGCGATTCTAATGCATATCCCAAGGAATCACCCATTGCCATTGTACGACTGGTGTGATTTACTTGTGGTCTTTGCTTTGCGGCCGTATCGGGTCATTTTGTCTCGCTCTGGACAAGTTCTTACATAAGTGCTTGGATAAGTTGTCAGTAAGGTCTCATAATAGATGGTCAAGGCATTTGTAATAGATTGAATAATCTTATCAACCTTAATCGAGATCAGAGCTGCACTATATTTGGCACACCATAGCTCGGCCAAAATGAAAATGTTCGATTTAAATAAGAAAATGGTTTACGAAAAATTTCTCATGAAGTGACATACACATTTGCAACGAAATCTTCAATCACGAAATTAATTGAACCTGTTCGCGTAAATTTCTGCGAACCAATTACATGTTAACAAAAAAAATAATTCATGTCAAAATAAAACTAAAATCATTTACTAAAATTTTTATTTTATATATATAT
Organism: Haematobia irritans; assembly: GCF_050003625.1. NCBI lineage: Eukaryota > Metazoa > Arthropoda > Insecta > Diptera > Muscidae > Haematobia > Haematobia irritans. The sequence continues at coordinate 230,751,824 of NC_134398.1, read as the reverse complement.
ATCAATGTTTGTACTTATGTAATTTTTTCTCAGTATATACTCAGCAATAGATATTTATGTTGTCGCTCACTTGATTTGCAATGTTCTAAAACAAAAACATACTAACATTGTAAACATACATACACCTACTTACTTAAATATTTATTCCAAAGTAATGACAAACAAACTAGGTGAGCAACGAACATACAAACGTACTAACATATTTTGATCTTCACTACACTTCGGCCTCGGCGAGACCATCGGCTTTGTTTTTAACTTCAAAGCTTAGATTAAATATGTAAACATTTAAAGAATTTCAAACATTATGTTTTAATTTAACGAGGCCTAGGTGTAACTTACATGCATAAAAAATTCTAATGAGAGATTAGAGAAATTTTTCAATATTCCAATGAATTTTGAAATTGGGTATTGAGATCAGACTGAAAATTATTCTTCCCTTTCTGTTTTTGGCTGCTGAACAATCCAGATCGTAAAATAACTGAACTAACCCATAAACTTTTTTTCAGCAATTTGTGTTGAAACATTTGAGTATATACTTTGTTACTTAAGTAATAAATTCTGTGCAAATACTCAGTGTTTGAAATATTCTTTTCTTTTCTTTGGGAATTTTAATCGTGAATAGGTTTTCTTTCTTTTCGAAGACAATTTCTTTAACATAAAAATTGGTGCCGAAACCCGGGAATTCGTCGAAAATAATTTTCTTTATCGAGTTTTCCATACCGCGTGTGAAATACAGTGAAATTGCTTTTTGTGCTCATCGGTCTTCAAAATAAATCTACAATTTTTTGTGCACGTGTTTAAATAACCAAAAAGGGCATGGATATTTTGATAAAAGAACAAAGAGATTTGTTGCAATTATTGATAAAATATGAAGGTACATTAAAGAATAAATCCAGAGATGAAAGAACCCATGGTTATTTAAATGCACTTGCTCAAAGAATTGATGATTTGTTTTCTAGATTTGAGGGGCAACATGACAAAATAGTGCGCGAAGCTCGCGAGACTTCATTAGATGTTCATGATGTACCGTATTTGGCCGATGATGTTTATTTTACCTTTTCTGATAAATTTTTGACGATAAAGGGCCAGATAATTGATTCGTTACCAGATAATTCGGTAAGCCAATCTCCAATGGCGAGCACTTTTGCTGCTCCAAATATTAGGTGTGAGACTAGCGTGCTTTCTGATTCAAGGCTTCCTAAGATTAATTTGCCCAAATTTTCAGGGGAATATATGGAATGGGTTCCATTTCGAGATATATATTGCTCCCTAGTACACAACAACGATTCTCTTAATAAAGTTCAGAAATTTTACTACTTGAAGGGCACATTGTCTGGAGAGGCAGCGAATCTTATTAAGGCCATATCGGCCACCGAAGCTAATTACGAATCAGCATGGCGGATGTTGGAGGCGCGTTACCATAACAGGCGTATATTGGTTGGGAGTCTCATATCGAAATTGTTTGCTATACCGAGGTCTGATGGAAGTTTTCAATCCATTAAATTGCTTTTGGATTCTGCCCAAGAATGTCTTTCATCGCTTGGTAATTTAGAAGTAGACACAGATAGTTGGGACCCAATACTATTACATTTGCTCATTCAGAAGTTGGATTTACAAACACGTAGGGATTGGGAAAATTCCCTTAACTCTAATACTGATTTACCTACTCGTTCTCAATTTTTTTCATTCCTCGAGAGGACATTTCGAACATTAGAGTCATTGGTTGATGAATTTCCCTCGAGTTCTAAGTCTAAATCTTTTAAAAATAACAAGGGGTTCACCCCTGCTAAGAAAACTTGTCATGTTAGCAAGATTTCTAAACAAAATTCTCCTGTTTGCATTTATTGTGAGAAAAATCATTGGTTATCAAAATGTTATACTTTTTTGGCTTTACCACTTTCGACCAAAAATGATTTTTTGATCAATAAGAAAGTGTGCCGCAATTGTTTAGTTACTGGTCACGAACCAATAAATTGTACATCACCTTTTCGGTGCATTTCATGCAAACAATTGCATCACACAATACTTCATCAGGATGAGCCTATAGATGCTGGTCAACAGTCTATTTCACCTTCCATTTCCTCGCCTAATTCTGGCCATAACACCATGACACGAGTTACATCCCATACCACACATTCGCTCCAATCAGTCGTTTTGTATACTATTCGATTAAAAGTGTTTACTTTTCGAGGAACGTTCACTTTACGTGCTCTTTTAGATCCAGGCTCACAGGGAAGCCTGATATCCGAGTCTGCGGTTCAATTGTTAGGATTGAAGAGGGCTAAAACTCATTCTAAGGTCATAGGTGTGGGCGATGGATGCGGAAATTTAGCAAGATATTCAGTGGATGTCGATCTCTATACTCGTGAGGATCGACTTGTATTGACTTGTACCGCTTTGGTCTTGTCTAACTTATCTTCGTATTCTCCTGATTTCTTTACTAAGCACATTTCTTTGCCTGAGATTGCTGTTGGTAATTTGGCAGATCCTCATTTCTATATGTCAGATCCAATAGATTTGATTCTTGGTTCCGACGTTTGTTCCCAAATCAAAATTCCTACGGAATCGTTTGTCCATGACAAAATGTTCTTTCAAAATACTCACTTTGGCTGGGTATTTTCGGGGTTAAGTGGTAGTATTTCTTCTCATAGAATCCATATACATTGTGCAAGCCTCGACGGTATTTTGCGATCATTTTGGGAACAAGAGGAAATACTTCCTAAAAGAGATTTGACAGATGAGGATTTGTCCTGTGAGAATTACTTTAGTAACTCGACGAAACAGGGAGAGAATGGTCGCTATATGGTAAATTTACCATTTAAATCGATTTTAAGGGACAATTCCGGTCCTACATTGCATAATAACATTATTAATGCATGCAGGAGGTTCCGTCAATTAGAATTATCTTTTTCGAGACGGCCGCAATTTGCGGACGATTATAAAAGATTCATGAGGGAATATGAATCCTTAGGGCACATGACAAAAATAGGACAGTACCCAGGTGGTGTTCGCTTGAATTCATATTTTTTTCCTCATCATGGCGTTTTGAAAGAGACTAGCACTACCACCAAATTACGTGTTGTTTTTGATGGTAGTAGTCACCAATACGGTTATACTTCTCTTAATGAGGAACTTTGTAGTGGGCCTCCTCTACAAAATGATCTCCCTTCTATCATCACGAGATGGCGGAGGCATAAGATAGCATTTAGCGCGGACATTGAAAAAATGTTCCGACAAATTGACGTATGTCCTGACCATAGAAAATTTCAACAAATTTTATGGCGATATGAGCCTTTTGATGAAATTTCTATATATGAACTGAACACGGTTACCTACGGTACTACTAGCGCTCCTTATCTTGCCATTCGTGTCCTTCAGAAACTTGCGGAAGATTTTAAAATTGTTTTTCCAAAAGCTTCCCAAGTTTTAGTTTCTGATTCGTATGTTGACGATATTATTTCTGGGGCTGACAACATTGAAGACGCCAGACTTTTGAGGGACAATTTGAATGAGCTTTTGCGAAGGGGTGGCTGTAATCTACGCAAGTGGATCTCAAATTCCAACGATTTCTTGGAAAACATTTCTAAAGAGGATAGGGATCCATCCATTACATTAGGATTCGACCATGATAATGTGGTGAAAACGCTTGGTCTCCAATGGAATACACGGACCGATTCCTTTTCTTTTAATGTGAATCTTGATGATATCTCTCATTTCACCAAGCGACTTATATTGTCGGAGTCGGCTAGACTATATGACCCTCTTGGATGGTTGACGCCATCAACAGTTATAGCCAAGTCTCTTTTTAAGGCTCTTTGGGAAAATGGTTTAGATTGGGACACGGAGATTCCCACTGATATTAGAAATACCTGGCTTAAGTACAGGAATTCTTTGAAAACACTTGAGAATTTGAATATCCCACGATGGTTTAGTTGGTCACCCAATTGTTACATTGACCTTCATTGTTTCTGTGATGCTTCGAATATTGCCTACGCAGCAGTTGTGTATTGCAGAATTGTTTCGGCTGGTAAAATATTTGTTAATATATTGCAAGCCAAGTCAAAGGTGACACCAATCAAAACGATATCAATACCCAGATTGGAACTTTGCGCTGCTAAATTGCTTGTCGATCTTACTAATAGTGTAAATCAATCCTTGAATGGATTTGGTATTCGGGACATATTTTATTGGAGTGATAGTTCTACAGTTCTTAGCTGGCTTCAAAAGCCACCTTCGACTTGGACTGTCTATGTTTCCAACCGAGTCTCACATATTCAGCACTATTCTAAACCTCGCCAGTGGAGATATGTACCATCGTCCTTGAATCCTGCAGACGGAGCTTCAAGAGGCGTTTTTCCTTATGAATTGATCAGGGATGAAACCTGGTGGTATGGTCCCAAATTTCTTTATGAATCTCAGTCATCTTGGCCAAGAAACCTTCCTTATCTTGGAACATCGGAAGAGGAGAGAACTAAAAAGTTATCTTCGCACAATTTGACTGCAAACATATATCCCGAAGTACTTTCTCGATTTTCGAGTATGCAAACTTTATTACGTACTTTATCATTGTGTTTCCGATTTATTTACAATTGCAAACATCCTACTTTAAAAATTACCGGTTCGCTAACGCTGGCTGAAATTAATACTACTCTTCATCGTATTATTAAAATCGTCCAGGTTATAGACTATCCTGACGAATTCAAACTTCTGCGTATCGGCAATACTTTGAAGGGAAGTTCCCTAATTAAGCTAATGCCCTTCATTGATAATGAAGGACTACTACGGGTAGGAGGTAGGTTGCAAAATTCTAGTTTTGCTTTTGACATGAAACACCCAATTATACTTTCGAAGCGAAACCCTTTATCATCACTTTTAATTCTCGATTCACACGAGAAAACTTTGCATGGTGGCATTACTTTAACAATGTCCTATGTGGGTCGTAAGTTTTGGATTATATCCGGTAACCAGCTGGCTAAAACGATTATTCATAAATGCATGAAATGTTTTAGATTTTCAGCGAAGACTTCACAACAAATCATGGGAAATTTGCCCGCTGTTCGTTTAAACGCTTCTCGGCCATTTAAGCATAGTGGAGTAGACTATGCTGGTCCAATAATGTTGAAAAATTCATCTCTTAGATCAACGATTATTTCTAAAGGCTACATTTGTGTATTTGTTTGCATGGTCACAAAAGCTTTGCACTTGGAAGCCGTTTCAGACCTCACTACAAATGCATTTATGGCAGCCTTTAGAAGATTTGTTTCTCGAAGGGGTACATGCACGGATATCTATTCAGATTGTGGTACTAATTTTGTGGGTGCGTCTAAGGAACTCAAAATACTCTTCAATAGGAGTTCAAAATCATTACCCGATGACCTTCGACACGCCCTTAGTTTAAATTGTACGAATTGGCATTTTATTCCACCAGCCTCTCCCAATTTTGGTGGTCTGTGGGAGGCTGGTGTCAAGTCTGTGAAGCATCACTTAAAACGGATAGTAAATGATAGGCTTTTGAATTTCGAAGAATTATCGACTCTTTTGTGCCAAATCGAAAGTTGTCTAAATTCTCGACCTTTATGCCCCCTCTCAGCAGATCCAACAGATTTTGAAGCCTTGACTCCAGCACATTTTCTTATAGGTGAGCCTACAAACTCTGTTCCAGAAGAGTCATTACTTGACACAAGTTCAAACCGTTTATCACGCTGGAAAAATATTGAAAAAATGAAACAACATTTCTGGAAAAGATGGCATAGTGAGTATATTAATCGCCTTCAAGCAAGACCAAAATGGCTTAAGGAAGAAAAAAATGCAAAAATCGGTGAACTCGTACTAATATCAGATGAAAGATGTGCTCCCGGACAGTGGTTACTTGGACGCATTGTTGACACTCATCCTGGACCTGATGGAAAAATAAGGGTGGTATCTGTTTCAACAAAAAATAAAATTACAAAAAGACCTCTTTCTAAATTATGTTTTCTTCCACAGCACAACTCTATATCGGATTCTAATAACTAGTTACTACCGCAGTAAATCACTTTGCCTTATTCAAACCATCATTTATCATAATGGAAATATAAAATCATCGTCACTTCTATCATCCATGCAGTTTGGTGGCCTGGGATGGAGCCTATCAATGAACGCTGTGAGTCGGAGCACAGCGGAGCAAATGCTCGACTAAAACACTCCCAACACGGCCATCCCACAGCTACATTATTTATCATTTTAAGAACATCCGTTCTTCGGGGCGAGCATGTTCGCGTAAATTTCTGCGAACCAATTACATGTTAACAAAAAAAATAATTCATGTCAAAATAAAACTAAAATCATTTACTAAAATTTTTATTTTATATATATATATCAATGTTTGTACTTATGTAATTTTTTCTCAGTATATACTCAGCAATAGATATTTATGTTGTCGCTCACTTGATTTGCAATGTTCTAAAACAAAAACATACTAACATTGTAAACATACATACACCTACTTACTTAAATATTTATTCCAAAGTAATGACAAACAAACTAGGTGAGCAACGAACATACAAACGTACTAACATATTTTGATCTTCACTACACTTCGGCCTCGGCGAGACCATCGGCTTTGTTTTTAACTTCAAAGCTTAGATTAAATATGTAAACATTTAAAGAATTTCAAACATTATGTTTTAATTTAACGAGGCCTAGGTGTAACTTACATGCATAAAAAATTCTAATGAGAGATTAGAGAAATTTTTCAATATTCCAATGAATTTTGAAATTGGGTATTGAGATCAGACTGAAAATTATTCTTCCCTTTCTGTTTTTGGCTGCTGAACAATCCAGATCGTAAAATAACTGAACTAACCCATAAACTTTTTTTCAGCAATTTGTGTTGAAACATTTGAGTATATACTTTGTTACTTAAGTAATAAATTCTGTGCAAATACTCAGTGTTTGAAATATTCTTTTCTTTTCTTTGGGAATTTTAATCGTGAATAGGTTTTCTTTCTTTTCGAAGACAATTTCTTTAACAGAACCAATTAAGCTTGCTTAATTGAAAATGCTACCGAGCATCCATTGCTAAACAGAAATTAAAAATCCAGAAATGCTACTAAATTGTCGTAATTTTATCAACGTATTATGGAAATTTAAAAAAAAAAATGTTAACACAATTTAGTTCAGTTTTCGCACGAAGTAGTTGATTTTTCCAATAAAACGTTTTATTTTTTTCTTGGTATAGCGGTGTGATAACATCTTTCTCTATAGGGTGGCCAGTATATACACTGAAAAATATATTGTTGTGAAACCAAAGTTTTCATGTCCTTAAAATACGAATGCAAACTTTGCTTAGCATAGAAGGCGCATTTCTCAGGTAAAAAGATTTTTTCTTTACCCAATAGTCGATAAACTTTCCATGAAGTCGTTTGTCCTAATAGCTAAGCGATTCCACTTTCCAGCAAAAAAAAAGCGTCCCCAAAAAAGTAGTGAAAATGTTCTTTTTGGAACCGGAAGTGGTGCAAAATTGGCGCAGAAGCGATGATTTTAACATGGGCTTGTCATAGGACGGATGTCCACCATTTCAACAGCCGCTGCACTGAATTTGCATCAATTCTTAAGCTGTGATACGAATCCAGTGATTTGGATGTGAATAAAAAAATTGTGTGATATTTTGACGAATAAATAATTTTTTAATTTTTTTTTTATGATTTTTAATGCACTATAACGCTTGTCTGGAATGTTTGACATCAAATATTTTTAAAAATTCGCAATTTTTCTAGAAAGGATTTAGCATTTTTTTTCGCCAAAATTTATATAATTTGCACTATTTTTTTAATTTTTAATCTGTTTTTAACCCATTTGAAACAATAAAATTTTAAATTTCCCATTAAAAATATGAAAAAATGGGTTATAAAGTCAATGAGTCAATGAAGTTCCTGTGCAGTTAAAATAAAGACCATCTTTGGGAGGACATTTTTGAAAGTGCTTTTAAAGTTGTGCCTTAAGAAGAACTTCCAAATTTTTTTGCTGGGTTAATATGCGTATCTTTACATGAAATAATCTTTTGTTTTACTAAGGTCAACTTGGCTTTCATATTTCTGAAAAATTATTCAAAATTAATGAAATCTTCTTTAAGCTAAAAACGTTACAAAATAGGAGATGTTTTTCAATACTTCGAACATAGAAGCCTAGTCTGAATTTAGTAATTTAGGTTGTCGTTAAATGGACTCTTAAGGACTTCGATAGTACATGAAAAAAAATGTTGAAAAAATTTAAAATTGTTTCCTAGAATCAATTTCGTAAAACTCAAATGTAAAAGAGAAATTTGCCTTCCTTACATCAACTCTCCGCTTCTTTGGCTCCGAAAAAATAAAATAAAAGTCATTGGTGTAAAGACATTGGAACTGGGATTGTTTTTTTTAGTGTATGACAGCGTTATATTTGTTTGTTAATTTTAATGTTCAAAATCAAATTTTAATATCAGTTTAGATTTGTTCAAATTGGCAACCTTTGGCACGAATTATGGCCTTTAGACGGCCGACGAGGCCATCACAGGAAGCATGAAAATGCCTCTGCGGTATTTTGGCCTATTCCCAGCGACTTGAGATAATCGACAGTTTGTATTTTTTAGTGCAAATGAGGCAGGGATTATCATTATTAACAGGCTGGCTGATAAGTCCCTGGTCTAACAAAGAAAAACACATTTTTTGTAAAAATTCGTTTTTATTATTCAACATAGTTCCCTTCAAGAGCGATACAACGATTATAACGACCTTCCGATTTTTTGATACCATTTTGGTAGTACTCCTTCGGTTTTGCCTCAAAATAGGCATCAGTTTCGGCGATCACCTCTTCATTGCAGCCAAATTTTTTCCCTGCGAGAATCCTTTTGAGGTCTGAGAACAAGAAAAAGTCGCTGGGGGCCAGATCTGGAGAATACGGTGGGTGGGGAAGCAATTCGAAGCCCACTTCATGAATTTTTGCCATCGTTCTCAATGACTTGTTTGTTAATTTTAATGTTCAAAATCAAATTTTAGTATCAGTTTAGATTTGTTCGAATTGGCTACCTTTGGCAGGAATTATGGCCTGTGCGTTGTCTTGGTAGAACAACACTTTTTTCTTCTTCATATGGGGCCATTTTGACGCGATTTCAACCTTCAAACGCTCCAATAACGCCAATAATAGTCACTGTTGATGGTTTTTCCCTTCTCAAGATAATCGATAAAAATTATTCCATGCGCATCCCAAAAAACAGAGGCCATTACTTTGCCAGCGGACTTTTGAGTCTTTCCACGCTTCGGAGACGAGTCTTTCCACGCTTCGGAGACGGTTCACCGGTCGCTGTCCACTCAGCCGACTGTCGATTGGACTCAGGAGTGTAGTGACGGAGCCATGTTTCATCCATTGTCACAGCTGCAAACACCGCTCAGAATCATCAACACGTTGTTGTTTTTGGTCAAATGTGAGCTCGCGCGGCACCCATTTTGCACAGAGCTTCCGCATATCCAAATAGTGATGAATGATATGACGAACTCGTTCCTTTGATATCTTTAAGGCCTCTGCTATCTCGATCAACTTCATTTTACGGTCATTCAAAATCATTATGTAGATTTTTTTGATGTTTTCATCGGTAACTACCTCTTTCGGGCGTCCACTGCGTTCACCGTCCTCCGTGCTCATTTCACCACGTTTGAATTTTGCATATCAATCAATTATTGTTGATTTCCCTGGGGCAGAGTTCGAAAACTCATTATCAAGTCAAGTTTTTGCTTCCACCGTATTTTTTCCCTTCAAAAAACAGTATTTTATCAAAACACGAAATTCTTTTTTTTCTATTTTTTTCACAATAACAAAAGTTGCTTCACAAAATACGCTCTATCTCACAAACTAATTAACTTACAGACGTCAAATTTTGACACGAATCATTTGAAGGCTGGTACTATATAAAAATAATATGCATTTAATACTAGCGACGCCATCAGACCGGGGACTTATCAGCCAACATGTTAAGTTATTCTCGCTTGGCTAGTGCTAAGTCCTTTTGGAATGCCCATGGTCTGCAGCCGACATGTTTATCTACCCAGGACTTCAATACTGTCTTTAGGACATTTTATATCGACCCCACGGTTGATAAATACGAGAGATTGGACCACACCAATACTATAGGCGGTGTTTGATTTCTGCTGGCCAATCGAAGAATTTTCAGCTCACCTCTATGGTAAGTAAATCCGATCCTTTTAGTTGTTCACATACTGTTCAATTTGGAATGGCTTCTCATCGGAAAGAAAAACCAAATTCGTTAACTAGCCACTTTCGTGCTAGCGAAACAGTTCCTTGGTTCTTTTCAGTTTAATATTTTTTGAGCATCGGTGAACTCTTGAACTCCTTAGAACTTCAAAGGTTTTAGTTCAGGCTCATGTTTAAATATATTTTACATCCCTTCTCGCGATATGTTCACCTCACGAGCAAGTTTTCTACCGTTTCGGCTTGGATTTGGATCAAATTTGAATTTCGCTTGTCATTGCTGGGGATTTTGCCGCTTTTCTTCATCGATTTCGCGTACAAAGAGTTGTTCACATTTAAATGTGGGAGGGCTCTAACGATAGCCACTTATGGTATGCCAGCCAAATTTAATTCAATCACACTAGACGCTCGAATTCCATTACGAATAATAACATTATTGACTGCAATAGTTCAAAATTATTTTGAAAGCTTATAAATAACAAAATGAAATGTCACTGGAATGAAACTAACTAACTAGCTGTCAGATGTGCGATTTAGAAATGAATTCATATCATTGAAGTCCTAAGTCCGAAAGCTTCGTTGATGTCGACATTTTCCAATCAATTTCGCAAATGTTGCACTTTTTATTAGAATCGAACTCGGCACGAAACATAGAATTGCCCTCTTTGATATAGACTTTCGCAAAGTTATCTGTTTTGGTACAAATTCCTATTATTCCATTCATACAAATTTGTTTACAAACATTTCGTATGATAAACGAAATTCATAATATTGGCCTTCCCTGAAGAATGATGGTGGGATTTTTCAAAGGAATCCTACACGCAAATTTATTTATGTATACATCCCGTATACAAGGAGGGCTACTAAGTCAAGCAAAGACAAAACTATTCCTGAGACATTTGAGTTTTTTGAGCATATTTGGAGGCCATAATTTACGTTAGCATTACTATCATTAGGGACACTAAAGTCTTAGACATAGACCAGTTTATCGCAATACGGATGACGACAATGGCAAGTGCAGTGTCCAACAGAGTGATAGCAATCTTCTCGTGATATATGACGTATTCTACGCTGACCAAATCCGTTTTACCACAGGACTGAATATTCGTTTTGTCATGGGGATTTTCCTTTACTTTTATGGAGGAAACAAAACGAAATGGCAAAAAAATCCACTACTAAAGTCCCTAGAAAGAATAGACACGTGTACTACCAACACAATGCCCATTAGATTCCATACAGAGACAGGCGGCAGTAGCACCTCACTTATGTAGTGCATGTTCGCACATAAATCCCAACTTTATGTTGGACGATTGATGGAGGATAGTAAAAAACATTCCAACACCACTGGATATTTGCTACCGCCACCACCACCACAACCAGCACCAAGGGGAACCATAGAAAAGGAAGAAAAGTTAATTTCAGGTCGACTCGCTCATGTGTCACGAACTTAATTTTCATTCGCTTTTTGCCTAGCGTATTCCAAGTAGGCTGCTTGCTTTATTTCCATCATCCGATGGACAATAAAGTTAGCGAGTGTCATTATTGTCTGCTTCCTTATTTCTTTGTGGGCTGCGCTGGTTTTTTTTTTGTATTGTGAGAGTTGTAGGAGCCATGCCTGTCATAATGGTCATAAGTCAAACTTCTTTGATTTTATTACCAGCCACAGGGGACACAGAGAGAAATTTTAGAACTATGTAATTGAAATGGGGGTTTGTACAAATGTGTAAAAAATTCATATGGGCTTAATGGACATGAGGATTAAGAAATTGGTATTTATATAGTTATTGAAAAGAAAATAATGGCAAAGATATTGAAGTTATTAAGTTATTGAAAGGAAAAGCATGGCAAATATCAATCTTCACAAGCCTGGCTATACATGTCTCATCGTCGGCTAATACGAATTTCGATAGCCTTCAGTATAGATCAGGCGGGGGAGATGATTAATTTAAGATCTTATATGCAAACTGCTTATGAAAATCACAGACTAATTTTCGTTTTGTTAAAAATGCACAGTTTTTGTTACGGGGATACAAAAATCGGGCATCTGTCTGTGGGCATGTTCACACTAGGCAATTATTTGGTTGAAAATTAGTGTCAAACTATTTTCCAGGATCTTTTTTAAAATATCTGGATACCGTTTTTGGAAAATAGTCCTACCATGAGTCAAGATGCTTGCTGGTTTGACAGCGACGACGAATTCTACTTTGAATTCTGTCATATATTTGACCAGTGAAACCATACGGTAAGATGAGTTTTTGTATTCTTCAGATTCTACTAACCGAATTTTAATTTTTTTGAAAACCGAATCAAATGAATAATCGAACTTTTATTTTCGCCCAAATGGATAAATTGACTTTTGAGAGTAACCAAACTCGCACACAAAGAAATTTTTTTCTGATTTGTCACGAAATTAGATGATCCAAATTTTTTTTAATTGAAATGTCTTCAATCCCAGAAATGATAGTATCAATTAAAAAATTAAATCATTCAATTAAAAAATTAATTGGTGTTATTAATATTTGTGATTGATTTTTCTTTAAATTTTTTGAATCAATTAAATTTTTAATGGAATATTTTTAAAACTCAATTAAAATTTTAATTGGAAAATTTTTCGAGAATTTTTTTTCGGTGCGACTTTGCCATTTTCTTTAAAAATTGAGTATATGTTAATCCAATAATCGATGTTGTCCAAAATGGAAATCCCTTGTTTTAGGCCAAATTATGAGAATAATAACCCAATACTCCGTCTGTTCTCCCAATTCAATAAGTATTTCTTCTTATTGGACCTATCTGAAAATCATGCCACACTTAAGCGTAAAATAATACTATTTTTATACCCACCACCATAGAATGGTGACGGGGTATAATAAGTTTGTCATTCCGTTTGTAACACATCGAAATATCGATTTCCGACTATATGAAGTATATATATTCTTGATCAGGGAGAAATTCTAAGACGATATAACGATGTCCGTCTGTCTGGCTGTCTGTCTGTCTGTTGCCTGTTGTAATCACGCTACAGTCTTCTATAATGAAGCAATCGTGCTGAAATTTTGCACACACTCGTCTTTTGTCTGCAGGCAGTTCGAAGATGGACTATATCGGTCCAGGTTTTGATATAGCCCCATATAAACCAACCTCCCGCTTTGGAGTCTTGGGCTTATAGAAATCGTAGTTTTTATCCAATTTGAAATCTAGAGGTATTTTATAACCATAAAGAAGTGTGCAAAAAATGGTGAGTATCGGTCCATGTTTTGGTATAGCCCCCATATAGACCGATCTCCCGATTTTACTTCTTGAGCTTATAAAAACCGCAGATTTTATCCAATTTGCCTGAAATTGGGCCATAAAGAGGTGTGTCGAAAACGGTGAGTATCGGTCCATATTTTAGTATAGCCCCTATAAGAACGATCTCCAGATTTAACTAGACACCGTAGTTTTTATCCGATTTGCCTGAAATTGAAAATATTCTGGTATTTTAGGCTCACAAAAACGTGTATAGATTCAGTTTTTATCGGTCCATTTGGTAATGCCTCCATATAGACCGACTTCACTTCTTGAAGGTATAGAAGGTGCACTGATCATGAAAATTGCTTGAAAATTAATGTAAAATTTCCTGATTTTACTTTTCGGGTGAAAATCTACATATTTAAGATTTCAAATCAAGACGTTATTTTATAATTTTTTTGCACACTTACAAGAGATGTTAATGATTCCTCTAAAACTCAAACAAAAATGGTTCTTATAAATCGAGAATCTGATATAGTCCTCATAGGTGAAATCTTTGAATTTATCTTCGGGAAGTGTCCTCAAGTCCTCAAGCCCTCCTGAAATTTCAAAGGAAACCCTAATATTTGGTTCATGGTGGTGTGTATTTAAGATTCGGCCCGGCCGAACTTACTGCTGTATATACTTGTTAAATGTTAGTTTTAATATTATTTGTAAATATGTATTTATAGAATTAGTCTGTAAGGATTATTTAATCTATAGACTTAATAAAAAAAAGGAAAAAAAACTCGAAGATTGAACTTTGATGTTTGCTCTGATCGATTAATTGATTTTGATAGTAACCAAATTTTTTAATATTTTATTATTTTTTTTTATCGGGTTTAATGGAATCATTGATGTTGTCCAAAATCAACTAAGTGACGTTCGATAAGGATCACATCCGACTGTATAATTTATTTTTAAATTGAGTCTAATCAATGGTGTCTTTTTACAGTGACTAAAGTCTTGACTTTTAAGGACTTTGAATTGAAAGGAAATGTTGGCCTATTTATGCTCAGAACTCATAAACAAATCGAAGGTCGTGACTGCACATTTCAATAAGGGCATGATTGGGCTTTCCAATAATCACGAAAATAGATTTTGTAAATGTTCACTTATGGAAAAAGATGAAAAGTCGAAAGCTGATTTTTTCTAATCTTGAAATAGTTATAAAAAATTGATTGATCACAACTTGGAAAAAGGGAGATCTTTAATATTTAACTCTCTGGTTGTTAAATATAAATATTGCTCACAATAAACATTACATAATTACAGTGAAACCTCTCAAACTTGGACACTCTGAACACCGGACACTTCGCAAACGTAGACAGTTATCTGGGCACATTTGCTGTATTATCTCATTAAAATTAACCTCTCAAATATGGACAAAATTTAGGCGACCATTGGTGTCCACCATTTAGAGGTTTCACTGTATTGTAATCATACTCAAAAATAAAAATACTTTGTAATGTATCACATGGAAGCCACCGTGGTGCAATGGTTACCATGCCCGCCTTGCATACACAAGGTCGTGGATTCGAGTCCTGCTTCGACCGAACACCAAAAAGTTTTTCAGCGGTGGATTATCCCACCTCAGTAGTTCTGGTGACATTTCTGAGAGTTTCAAAGCTTCCCTAAGTGGTTTCGCCGCAATGTGGAACGCCGTTCGGACTCGGCTATAACAAGGAGGTCCCTTGACATTGAGCTTAACATGGAATCGGGCAGCACTCAGTGATAAGAGAGAAGTTCACCAATGTGGTATCACAATGGACTGAATAGTCTAAGTGAGCCTGATACATCGGGCTGCCACCTAACCTAACCTAAAGTATCACATTCTCTCTATTGAAAAATAATATCCATTTCCTTCTCACAGTGTAGGATCCTTGGCTGACAAATTAAGTTAGCAACGTTCAATTATAAAGGGTGATTCATTTGAGGTTAGGATTTTCATGCATTAGTATTTGACAGATCACGTGGGATTTCAGACATGGTGTCAAAGAGAAAGATGCTCAGTATGCTTTGACATTTCATCATGACTAGACTTGTTTGTTTGTTTGTTTGTTTGTTTTATTTCTATCAATATTTCATACATTGGTTTTACATATATACAGGTTTTTGAGTTTTTATCTTAAAGATATTTCAGCAAATAGACGATTTATAATTATATAGTGGCAATTTAAAAATATGTCAGTACATTAGGAAAAAGATAGTAAAAAACCTAAATTTAATATCACAAGTTTAAGTTTAAAGAAATTTTAATAACAGTCACTAAACATAGCTATAATAACTCTTATAGCTGAATTAGTAGCTGTTAAACCAAACTTCTCAGATGACCATGTGTTGACCTTCTACATTTCTCATAAAATGATAGTGTCATATCGTTTATTAGGGATTCAATCATTCTCTGTTTCGATTTACAATGTAATTCTTGAGTGGGAAATCTCCAAGGTAGATTATAAATAATCTTTAGATTCTTGTTTTGAATAATTTGTATTTTCCTTTTATGTGTCCTGGCACAGTCATTCCAAACTTGACAGCCATAAGTCAATATAGGTCTTACACACATCTTGTACAGCATCAGTTTATTTCTAATGTCCAATTTCGATTTTCTGTTCAATAAAGGGTATAGTGCCCGTCCACAACTTACAGCACCTGTACAAATGTTTTCAATATGGGCCTTAAACGTTAGTTTCTCGTCTAGAGTAATTCCTAGATATTTTATTGTTTTCGAAAAAGGAATTTCACTACCATTTGCCATAAACCTACGTGTAGGTATTCTCCTAGGGGATTTATTGTAAGGGAAAAGTATCGCTTGTGATTTCTCACCATTGATTCTGATTTTCCATCTAGAAAAATATTTGGACGCAGAGGTCAATACTCTCTGCATTCTCTTCACTATCGCATTCGATACTTTTCCATGACTAATAAAAGCACTGTCGTCAGCATAAAAGGCAACGTCGTTCTCCTTAGGAAGTTTTATGTCCGAAGTATACAAGGAGTACAACATCGGGGACAATACGGAACCCTGTGGAACACCAGCGGGTATGCTTCTTATTGAAGATTGTTGACCTTCGATTTCAACAATAAAACCTCTTTCTGTAAGAAAATTATTTACTAATTTAACTAGATACATTGGGAAATTCATTTTGTGAAGCTTGTACACTAATCCACTATGCCAAATGGAATCGAAAGCCTTTTCAATATCAATAAAAAGTATACCCGTCGAGTGCCGTCTCTGTTTATTCTGTCTTATCATTTTAACAACTCTCCTAATCTGGTGAATTGTGGAATGTTCTGCCCTAAAACCATACTGGCAGTTGTGAATTAGCCCGTTCTCCTCGACGAAGCACTGAATTCTGTGAAATATTATTCTTTCAAAAACCTTTCCTACTGAACTCAGGAGGCTAATCGGACGGTAGCTGGTCGGTAGTCTGGGATCCTTACCCCTTTTATGAATGGGAATGATTTTCGCTATCTTAAAAGATTTCGGAAACACTGAAAAAGTGATACAAAAATTAAAAACTTTCACTAAATAAAGTATTGCAGACTCTGATAAATTCTTTAATAATAAGTTACTAATCTGATCTATTCCAGGTGACTTTCCATTTTTTAATCGTTTAATGAAATACATTACTTCATCACGTGACGTCATAGATGTAATTTCTTCGTTCCGAGTCGTATCTTCCGATATGGTCCTCATAATAACATTCACTCTATTCTCCATGCAGCTAGTCATACCTGTGGTTGTTTGATGAGCGTTAACAAAGTGGTCCGCAAGAAGTTCGGCTTTGCTAAGATTGCAAGATATTTCCCGATTGTCATGCACTAAACTGCCAATAGTACTGTTCTTACCTTTGATGCGTTTGGTAATTCTCCAAAAGTTTTTGCTACCAACCTTCAGAGTAGATAAGAATCTAGCCCATTGAGCGTTTCTACTTTTATCGATATTAATTGATATCAATTTATTAATTTCCCTAACTATTACCTGAAAAGTAACTCTGTTATCGACATTAGTACATCTTTGGGCCATCCTCCTATATCTGTTTCTTGTAGAAATTAAAAGTTTACATTCTGCCGTTATATGAACAGTATTCGCGGTTCGTGAAACATAAGGAACAGATTCTTTACAAGCTTCGGTCAATATTCTAACAAACTCCCTAATGGACTCGTCTACGTCAATGTGCGACAATTCACTGTTCAGTATCTCGGAATTGGAAATTTTCGAATCCAAGAAAGATTTGAAACTTTGCCAATTTGCGTTCCTAAAATCTGGAAATAACTTAATGGTCTGAATGAATCTGTCATTTATAGTGAAGGTAACAGGTACATGATCTGAATTCAATTTATGTGGATGGGTTTCTAAGTCAGTAAATGATAGAGAGGAATTGGAAAGAAGAAGGTCAATAGTTGACGGTCGTTGATTGGTTTGATTTTGAGAAAATCTCGTATGATTATGTGGAAAATAAATATAATAATTGGATCTATTTTGGTGGTCAAATAAAGTTTTTCCTGCTTTATCGCATTCAGCGCAGTTCCAACTGGTGTGGTGGGCATTTAGATCTCCGGCTATGAAGAAGTCACTACTATTGGACGTGAGGATGTCAAGATCATTTTTGAATTCTGGCGAATATTTTGGACAATAAGCTGTAATTATTTTAACTTCTGCTTTACAGAACTCTACTGAGATACATTTGTTTTCAATTATTTTTGTAGGAAATGAATTTTCCACCCTGTGTTTAATTGTTGATTTAACGGCTACAGCTACTCCGCCTCCGTGTGTTGCTCTATCAGATCTATGAACGATGAATCCAGGAATTGAAAATTTATGGTTCGGTTTGAGAAAAGTTTCATTCAATAATACTATATCGATTGAGTGATCCGCAATAAACTGACGAAGTTCTTGTGATTTTGAATATGTTGTAATACCCTGGCAGTTCCAGTGCATTATTTTGAGCATTTTAGATATGTTTCTATACTGCATATTTTAGCATAGACATTATGACATTAAGCTGTTCGATTTTGGTTCTACAATTACGTAGATCTGATACGGCTCATGACTAGACTTACTAACGAGCAACGCTTGCAAATCATTGAATTTTATTACCAAAATCAGTGGCAGAAAATCCGCTTTTTTATCGACAAATTTTGTTCAGCGATGAGGCTCATTTCTGGTTGAATGGCTACGTAAATAAGCAAAATTGCCGCATTTGGAGTGAAGAGCAACCAGAAGCCGTTCAAGAACTGCCCATGCATCCCGAAAAATGCACTGTTTGGTGTGGTTTGTACGCTGGTGGAATCATTGGACCGTATTTTTTCAAAGATGCTGTTGGACGCAACGTTACGGTGAATGGCGATCGCTATCGTTCGATGCTAACAAACTTTTTGTTGCCAAAAATGGAAGAACTGAACTTGGTTGACATGTGGTTTCAACAAGATGGCGCTACATGCCACACAGCTCGCGATTCTATGGCCATTTTGAGGGAAAACTTCGGAGAACAATTCATCTCAAGAAATGGACCGGTAAGTTGGCCACCAAGATCATGCGATTTGACGCCTTTAGACTATTTTTTGTGGGGCTACGTCAAGTCTAAAGTCTACAGAAATAAGCCAGCAACTATTCCAGCTTTGGAAGACAACATTTCCGAAGAAATTCGGGCTATTCCGGCCGAAATGCTCGAAAAAGTTGCCCAAAATTGGACTTTCCGAATGGACCACCTAAGACGCAGCCGCGGTCAACATTTAAATGAAATTATCTTCAAAAAGTAAATGTCATGGACCAATCTAACGTTTCAAATAAAGAACCGATGAGATTTTGCAAATTTTATGCGTTTTTTTTTAAAAAAAAGTTATCAAGCTCTTAACAAATCACCCTTTAGTTATGGCGTTTCCATAACAACAACTGAAACCTCTGCCATTTACTCCTCCAGACTTAATTATTTGTCATGGCATTGTGACAAAATTGTGTTGATTTTTATTTGGCTTAGGATGACTTCTCCCTTCTGATGAAGTCGTTAATGAGTTTATTTTGCAACAAGAAAAAAAGTGTTTTTCTTTTAGCTCAGCTCTCGAGGTACGTGACAAATGGCCAGTGAACATTGAATTCAAGCGCAATGATCGCAATAGGCAGCATCCGCATTCAGCGGCAATCATTTAGTGGTTTCCTGGACACTAAACTTCTGTTTGTTGTGCATGCGTGCATTTTACGGTCATTTAAATTCAGTGGCTCCAGATGGTTTTGTATGACAAGTTTTGCTATATAGTTTAGACTGTAATATGCAACCACTTGTGAACAGCAGTTTACAATATTTCAAAGATACTCTGAAGAAGTTATCGTACAACCATTGTGCAATGAAAATTTTTGAAGTAGAAGCTTCTTCATGTGTCGTTGAAAGTTGATAGCACACAGTGGTGCCACTACATTGAAATACAGAACTGAATAAGACTGCCACACTGGCGGAAAAAGCTTTTCATAAATATAATGAATATATTTATTCCCAGAAAAAAAAAGAGTCAACAAAAGGTAGTGAACATTTTCTTTTTGGATCCGGAGGTGGTGCAAAATTGACGCAGAAGCGATGAATTTTACATGGGATTGTCATAGGACGGATGTCAACCATTTCAACAGCCGCTGCACTGAATTTGATTCACTTTTTAGGTTGTCAGCTGAATTCAGTGTTTTGGATGTGAATTAAAACATTTTGTAATATTTTGCCAAATAAAAAATTTTTATAATTTTTGTAGGATTTTTAAAATATTCAAACTCTTGTCTGTATCGTTTGACCTCAAATATATTGAGGGTAGATCAAGCAGAGCAGTTCAACCAATACACTTCCCGGAGATAAATTTTAAGATTTTACCTATGAAGACTATATCAGATCCTGGATTTATAAGAACAACTTTTGTTTGAGGTTTAGAGGAATCATTAACATCTCTTGTAAGTGTGCAAGAAAATTATAAAATAACGTCTTGATTTGAAATCTTAAATCTGTAGATTTTCACCCGAGAAGTAAAATCTGGAAATTTTACATTGAGTTTCAAGCAATTTTCATGATCGGTGCGCCTTCTATACCCCCAAGAAGTGAAATTTCAGGCAAATCGGATAAAAGCTACGGTTTCTAGAAACCCAAGGAGTTAAATCGGGAAATCGTTCTTATGGGGGCTATACTAAAACACTGACCGATACTCACCATTTTCGGCGTATCTCTTTATGATCCAAAAATAATTCTAGATTTCGAATTTCATACAAATTGGATAAAAACTACGGCTTTTATAATCCCAAGAAATAAAATCCGGAGATCGGTCACTATTGGGGATATACCAAAACATGAACCAATACACGCCCTTTCCGGCACACCTCTTTATTGTCATAAAATACTTCTAGATTTCCAATTTTAGGCAAATTGGATAAAAACTACAGTTTCTATAAGTCCAAGAAGTAAAATCGGGAGATTGGTCTATATGGGGGATATACCAAAACATGGACCGATACTACCCATTTTCGGCACGCCAGTTTATGGTCCTAAAATACCTCCAGATTTCCAATTTCAGCAAATTGGATAAAAACTTCGGATTCTAGAAGCCCAAGAAGTAAAATCGGGAAATCGGTCTATATGGGGGCTATACCAAAACATGGACCGATACTTACCATTTTCGGCACGCCAGTTTATGGTCCTAAAATACATCTAGATTACCAATTTCAGCCAAATTGGATAAAAACTACTGTTTCTATAAGCCCAGGACCCCAAATCGGGAGGTCGGTTTATATGGGGACCATACCAAAACATTGACCGATGTTCACCATTTTTGGCACACCTCTTTATGGTTCTAAAATACCTCTAGATTTGCAATTTCTGGTAAATTGAATAAAAACTGCGGATTCTAGAAGTAAAAGAAGTAAAATCGGGAGATCGGTCTATATGGGGGCTATACCAAAACATGGACCGATACTCACAATTTTTCGTACACCTCTTTATGGTCATAAAATACCTCTAGATATCAAATTTCAGGCAAATTGGATAAAAACTACGATTTCTATAAGCCCAAGACCCCAAATCGGGAGGTCGGTTTATATTGGGACTATATCAAAACCTGTACCGATATAGCCGATCTTCGAACTTGACCTGCCTGCAGACAAAGGTTAGGTTAGGTGGTAGCCCGATGTATCAGGCTCACTTAGACTATTTAGTTTTTTATTTTATTTATTTATTTATTTTTCCACATTGCAGTGAAATCACTTAGAGAAGCTTTGAAACCCTCAGAAAACTTTTTGGTGTTCGGTCGAAGCAGGAATCGAACCCACGACCTTGTGTATGCAAGGCGGGCATGCTAATCATTGCACCACGGTGGCCTGCAGACAAAAGACGAGCTTGTGCAAAATTTCAGCATGATTGCTTCATTATTGAAGACTGTAGCGTGATTACAACAGACACACGCAAAGAAAAAAAACGTTTGGAAGACGTGTACCGAAAACGTTTTTCTTTTGTTAGAGTTTTTTGAATTGCTTCGAAAAGTATACACTTTTATCACCAAAAAAATTCGTTTGTTACACAATTTTTATTTTTTCAATAAAAAGAGTTATTTTTGAACCAACAACACAGTCCATTTCGTTTATATCAAACACTGTTCTTTTCTGACTTTAGGTCTTTAATAAGACACATTTTACAGTTCATAGTAAAAATTTAATATAGTAGAATGTAATGTTGAAAATTTTTTCGGAATCTTCCGACCATATCTGGAATATATATAAAAAAAAAAAAAAAAAAAAAAAAAAAACTTTGGTCGAAGCAGGGATCGAACCCACGACCCTTGGCATGCAAGTCCGACGTAGCAACACTGCTCCACGGTCCCAAACTAAATGTATTTTTCTGTTAAATAAACTTTGTTTAATCGGCTCGTGGGCGCCGCAAGCTATGCTATATTAATATAACTTATATGGATAATTAGCTATTGATGACAATAACAGCTACGTGGCTCAGTGGATAGTGTGCTGCCTTACAAATTGCATGGTCCGCGGTTCGATTCTCAGTCCAGGCGAAAGGTAAAAAAATTTAAAAATTTATAAAATCGTATAATTTCTTCTACATTGTTTGTATTACAGAAAAAGGTGCTAAGAACTAAAACACTTCGTGGAAGTGAGAAAGATGTGAGGGAAAATGCAATTAGCCAGAAAAAATTTTTTTTGAGTTAGTCTTTATGAAATTGCTTTTACATCCTGGAAAAGAATAAACGTTTATCACAAAAAGTATATACTTTTCTTCCAAATACACTTCCTTTCAATGAAAAGCAAATGAGAAACGAACTTTGTTTGTCTAAAATTTCGTTTAGGAGGAAAGAATTATTTTTTTGTGTGCAGATAGACAGACGGACATGGTTATATCGTCTTAGCATTTCTCCCTGATCAAGAATATATATACTTTATATAGTCGGAAATCGATATTTCGATGTGTTACACACGGAATGACAAACTTATTATACCCCCGTCACCATTCTATGGTGGTGGGTATAAAAATTTAATTGAAAGAACTTCCTGTGTATTGAAAATAAAGAGCGTTGTTAATAATACTTTTCTATCTCATCATATCTGGGTACATCTACTTAGATCTAAATGGGCCAATTTTAAGATATAATCCTATCAAATCATATCCCCCAATTTTTATACGGGAAAGAACAGTTACATTTAACGACCGAAATATATCATTGTTTTACCAACAAATAAACTTTTCCTTAATAGTACGGATTGTTACTTTATTTTATCAAAATTCGTTCGTCTAAAGTCTTAAATGGATTTAATTAAAATTCTAGGTAATTTTAGTGAAAACCTTACTTAATTTCGTCTTTTTGTAAGAGTTCGCCCTCATTATGCGTAAATCTTATGAAGAATGTTCGTAATATCTTTTAAAAAAAATAATATATTGTTGATCATAATGCATTATGTTCTGTAGCCAGAATTAAAAAATGACATAAGCATAATAGAACAGAGATAAATAATCGTCGGAAAAATAATTCAACCAAAACTGAACCTTTTCCTCTTAACACGAAGAGGTAAGAGTTATCTTCCTTAAGAAATATATAAGTCGGGAATCGTCAAAGTTGTTTGATGTCCGCCACTCGAATTCAGGCGAATAACTGACAACCTCATGCAAATATAGGCTTTTAGTATTCCGATCGATCAGTTCGGGATTTCAATAATTTTTTCCCCTTGGAAAAATCATTTATTCTCTTTGAACTACAGTGGTAGCTCAAATTCAAACATTGTATTATGTAGTAAACGATCGTCCATTCTCCATTGTCCATAGTTTGAGATATTGTCACAGAAACAATTCCTCTTGAAATTGTTTGTTTGTCTTGCGGTTGTTGTCCAAAAGAAGGATGTTTACAAAAGTGTCACAAATTTGCTGTATAAAATATGATCATGAGCACTCTAATGATCCCAGGAGAAGGACAATGCATGAATGACAAAATACAGAACAGAAACATAGTCATTTGGTGTTTATTTGTCCAATAGTCCAAGATGTATTGATGAAAAGAAAACATTTATGTCAGACACAATATAGTGGTCACAGGCCAGGCCAGGGAGATGGTTGTATGGTTACTTCAATACTGATTCGTGGAACTTTTTTTCTTCAATGGTGTTTTCATCCGCTTCCATTAATGAAGACATAAAATAACGAACATAAACATAAACGGAGTTAATATGACAGGCATCTATTCTATCATATGCAACTGCAGTAGGAGCTATAAAAGTGGTGCTTGGAACATTTTACCTTGAAACTGTAGTTAAGCTTTGTCGACATAAGTTTAGGCACTTGTCAAGAACAAAAGAAGTGTGAAGTTATAGGTAAGATCCCAGCAAAATATTTGCAAGTTCTTCCAAAGGCACAATTTTAAAAGCACTTCCAAAAATGCCCTCCCAAAGATGTTCTTTATTTTAACTACGCAGGAAGTTCTTTTGATTCATATTTTTATAATTTGCGTTTTTTCATATTTTCAATGGGTAATTTTAACTTTTTTTGTTGGTTTAAATACAGAGTAAGAATTAATAAAATGGTACAAACCATTAAAATGTTGTCGAAAAAAAATGCTAAAGGCAATCTAGAAAAATTGTGATTTTTTTAAAATATTTGAGGTCACACGTTTCAGACAAGCGTTAGAATGCATTAAGAATCATAAAAAATTATACAAATTATTTATTGGCAAAATATTACAAAATTGTTTAATTCACCTCGAAAACACTGAATTCGAATCACACCTTAAGAAGTGATGCAAATTCAGTGCGGCTGTTGAAATGATGGACATCCGTCATATGACAAGCCCATGTTAAATTCATCGCTTCTGCGCCAATTTTACACCACTTCTGGATCCAAAAATAACATTTTCACTACATTTTTGCAGACGCTTTTTTTGCTGGGATGTGGTGGTGTGGCTGTAGTGATACATTTCGACTATTAAGTTCATTTTGATACCACATGTGAGCTGTCTATCATGGTGAGGATCTAGATTAAGTTAATGATATTTTAAAATAAAATCAATTTTTACGACACTGAAATGAAATTCTTTCATCGAAAGAAAACCATATAGAATTTTGAAGATGATTCAATCATGAAAGTGATAACATTAATCAAATTAATAATTAAAAAAAGTAGACTTGATTAAAAACTAGAATGATTTTTTCGACACTCTTAATTATGTTTTTAATTTGGTTCAATTAAAAATTTTATTGATTTTGGTCATTTAGATGAAATATTTTTGTAAATCGTCCAGCATAAGATGGGGGTAATACGAGTGTATGGTGAAATTTTGAGTCGATGTAGTGATGTCTGTCCGTCTGTGAAATCGCGCTAACTTCCGAAACTATCGACTGGAAACTTGGTACAAGTATTTGCTAATGATGTAGGTCAGATGGTAAGCAATACTTTTTGGAGGCTATAATTTTGGGTATAGCCTCCATAGAATTTTCTTCGATAATTTTACGAAAAATTCGTCATTAGCTATTCTTTGTAAATTCTTCATTAAAACAACGAAATTTTTATTGATATTCGTAAAGTTTACCAAAATTTTTTTACGAATATACGAAATGTTCTTCATTAACTTTATGAATAAAAGTGAGGCAACCAATCTGTAAATTGTTCAAAAACTTAAGGTTTAAAATGGTGATGAAATTTTGCAAACTTGTTACTACGACCCATTGCATTCAGACAATAATGCTTGTTGTTCTAACAAAAAAAAAAAAAAAATCAATGATTATCTTAACTGACTTTATTTGATTAAACTGATACAATTTTTAACTCTTTAATTGAAAATATTTTAGTAATGCTTTTTCTGTGTATAGAACATTCAACTCAAACCAATCTCTGTGATATCAGCAATATTATCAAAAAATCGTGACATCGTTGCCATGCAATTTTTTAAATAATAGCAAACTTTTTTTTACATAATTTTCCCTAGATGTATTTGTGATCTCACACTCGCTCCACAAAGAGGAGAATAAGACTTTTATTGGTATTTGGCCAACGGATGGGGGCATAAGCAGCCATATTTTGTTGTCATTGGCCAAACTGAGAGACATGGAGATTGCGTCTGTTTTATATGCTTCGCTTGACACGCAAACACCACTACAACGCAGCGAAGCACTCATGGAGAAGATACATTTGTTGGGTTGGTTTTTACTTTGGCAGCAGTTTCCAAGTGTATTTGCAGAGGCCAAAAATTCGAGGAGATATGATAATAAAATGACCGACTGAGGGAGCCACCACATGAAAAGCAAATTGAATTGTTCGTTTTTTTTTTTTTGTTTTGGCGCTAACAAAGCCACGCCCATATAACCACACACACACACACACATTTACACATAACCACGAAAAACTTTTTCCTAAGAGACAATGACAACGGTGAGAAGATATTTGAGAATCCAATTCGCTCCAAAGGATAATGGAATAATGGACAATTTGTCTTTGTTTTTGAGTTTTTTTTCTGTATCAAATCACCGTCGGTTGATTTTGGCTATTGATTACTTGAATGTTGCACGCACTCTTGTGGGCCTCCAACATAAACTGCTGCATGTGGCTACACGTTTCACTTGACTTCGAAAACAAATCATCTTCGTCGTCATCATCATCGTCATTATTATCGAATTCAAGGACTATTTTTTTGTTCATGGCGACGGCCTTGTTGCTGTCGTTTGTTTTTTGTCGTTGTTGTTGTTTTACTTGATTCGTAGAATGCATTTTTTCTGGCCCCTGGGTTAACCTTTAATTGCACACACACACACATTCACCCACTCATTCATTCACCCACCCATTCCTTCAGTTCTTCGTTAATCGTCAGATACATTCGGCTTTGTATTGCAAAACGTCTGCTTGCTTTACTTTTCAATAACTATGCGTGTGTGTGTGTATATGGGTGCCCACTGTTCCACTTGACGCTGACGACGTTGGGCCATTTGCCCTCTTAACACACTTCATTAGTTGATTATTTTTTCAAATGTTGCCTCAACAAAAAAAAAATTAAAATCCATAAAAAAGCCGCCAAGATCTGCAAACAATTACAAGGAGAGACGCGACCTTAAATGCAACAGAACAACAACAGCCTTCGAGAGCAAAGCAAACCCTGCAAACCCCAATACATATGATAAGAATAACGAAATAAGAGAGAATAATGGCCATATCTCAAAATAAATTCGCTTAAGGCGAATTCATTCAATACCCCATTCAAATACGCAAGCAATAGCACAATAAGAGTGTATCCAAGCTCCACCCTTTTATGAGCAATGCGCATGTTGGTCTCTTTCTCTCAATTTTCACAAAAACTCATTTGATATTTGTGAAGCGAAGAGCTTCTCCCCCACCCCATTGAAGAAGAGTATGATGACACGACATCCAAAACGAATGAAAAGACAAATACGCAGGCAGCACTATTGTGTGAATATAGCCCCCCTCCCAACAGCTTTTGTAAAGACTAACCAACTGAGTGCGGGTATGTGAGTGTGTTTGAATGAGTGATATGTACAAAATTGTATCTCAACATTGAAGAAAACCAAAACACACTCACACATTCTCAATAGATAATTGGGAGAGATAAGAGAAGCTAACGAAGCTCTTCGTTTGCTCGCCAGTCACAAAACGTTAATGCTTTATTGTGTAGCTTTGTGTTTAATATGAGTGGGTGGTAATGCTCTACGGAGAGGGGGGAGCATGGATATTCACAATATGAACAGACGAGTAAAAAAAACTACATTACATTTTGGTGAAGAGCAAAGAAGAGAGGAGCATCATATCCTTAACGTTGGCATCATTAAAGTGGGTAAATGGGTGGTTGTGGGCGTCCTTTTACTATGTGGTGCGTTGTGTGTGTGAATATTTTTGTATGTATCTGTTGGTTTGCTAGTATCTTTTTCTATATCTTATTCAGTTCAGGCAGGCAAGTAGAAGCAAAACAAAAAAATGGATGCCACTTTGCGGCCACCCACTTCCCCCCATCCTTCCTAACGTGCTATAACAAGTTTTGCAAATGTAATCCTGTAAATAAAATCCATGATTTCACATTTAACAGCATCATCCCCTCTCATTGATTCAATTTAATGTGAATTGTGCAAAAGACATTCATATTTCATTATCCATCCAAACTCTCACACCCTCTTAGAATTGAGCGTAGGCCACCACCAACCTAGCATCCCGGCAAACATATTTACCAATGGTTGATGGATTTAAAAAGTACTTACTCTCAATGTGTGAGGAAAATTTTTTGCAATAGTGTAGGATAAAATTGATTCTGTGGAAAGCGTGGATATGGACTCATTTATCCACTAAATGATTTTAAATTTTATTCGGTGGATATTGGTATTTCGTTGTCTAATTGACATGTTTCGCTCCAAATTTACAACTCTAGTCGGTACATGAACTCCATCCTAGGTTAAGGTTTAGGTTAGGTGGCAGCTCGATATATCAGGCTCACTTAGACTATTCAGTCCATTGTGATACCACATTGGTGAACTTCTCTCTTATTACTGAGTGCCTCCCGATTCCATGTTAAGCTCACTATAAAAAGGGGACTCGGCTATAAAAAGGAGGTCCTTTGTCATGGACCTCCTTTTTATAGCCGAGTCCAAACGGCGTTCCACATTGCAGTGAAACCACTTAAAGAAGCTTTGAAACCCTCAGAAGTGTCACCAGCATTACTGAGGTGGGATAATCCACCGCTGAAAAACTATTTGGTATTCGGTCGAAGCAGGAAACGATCCCACGACATTGTGTATACCAGGCGGGCATGCTAACCATTGCACCACGGTGGCTCCCATCCTAGGGATCTATAAATCGAAAATCTAACAATCGATTATTCGAATTTTGGCATGAAAATCTCGAAATATCAAAATCGATTATTAACCTAAAAATAATCACAAAATCGATTTTAGATTTTCGATTTTCAACTATTTCTTCATTTTAGATTTTCAAATATTTCATTTTTTTTTAACTATAAAAACCCGATTTTAATGTTTTCTGGTTTCAATTGAATTGAAAAGTACAAAAATGTGGAGAAAAGCGCTCATACTTCTTATTTTTTATAAATAGGGTTCCATTACCAATAAGAATAAATATTCTAATTTGATTAAATAAAATATCAAATTGGTGAAACTGTATCCTTGTGTTTTCAATTTCCTCGAATTTATACGGGTCTTACATTATTTGGGGAAATGCGAAAAAGAGTCATTAAATCAACGTAAAATTTATATTTAACATTTAATATTTATATGTTTCACATTGTAAATGTATATTAACAAATTAAAACAAAAATTAATATGTTTTACCAACTGTTGCTTATAACACTCGTAAAAGCACTAATTGATTTCGTAAAATCGAAAATTTTCTACAATCATTATGTCTATGAAATTCGATTATGAAAAATCGAATTTTGATTGGTAAAAATAGTCGAAAATCGATTTTTGATTAAAAGTCATTAATCGAAAAGCAGAAAAATCAATTATTGGTTTGCACTATAGATCCCTATCCCATCCAGATGCATTTCGATCTTTATGTTTATAGTAATTCAGAAAAGGCTACTATGCCCACAGAGAAGAAATCTATTTTTCCTGGTCATGCATTCCCTCCCAGATCATGAGGCAAAATTATAACAACAACAATTTATTATCGTGTCATACATTCTCGTAACCCGAGTCTGGGTTTGACCTATATCCGACGATGATTCCATTTTGAAAGGCCAAGCTAAATTAAAGAGCATTAGGATACACTGTACGGAAACTCCTTTCTTAGGTACCTCCAAAGATTGAGCGCCTTTGGAGGCCCTTTCCTCACTTCGTAGGTCTAAAAAACGTGCGACCAATTAAGAGCCTTGTTTAATGCCGGCTTGAGCGCAATATCGGGACTGTCAATGAAACATTGATCTGCTGGTACACACCGGAAATCAAAATAAAAAACTGTACGTTCACGGAAGAAGTCAAAGAGAATCCCCATCGTTTATTTGGGTTCACAATCTAAATCTCATATCGTAAAAATGGAAAAGTCCCCCTCCGACGCCTTATTGCAGGACTACCGTATTCTCCTAATTTGACACCATGTAACTCCGTTTTTTTAAAGCTTTGAATAATCCCTCCATGGGACCAGATATTAGTCGAATGATGAGGTCAATACCGACCTAAAGATTTTAACTTTCACTTGATGATTTGGAAGTTCCTCCTTTAAAACAATGACATTTTAGGGAGCTATCTACCTTCAAATCTACACGCAGAGAAGAAATATGATTGTCACAATTGCGGCGACCATGTAACATTTGAACCTGCAACTATGTTGGCTCAGTGAACATGGTTCTAAGAAAAATATAATTGTCCTCATCTAAAATGTTATTATATTGATAAAAAGAATTTTGTTTGAATGAAAAGACAATGGTCACGATTTAAAATGTTGTGATATTCATTAAAAATGTTTTTCTCCTAGTTAAAAGAACATGGTCACAACCTAAAATGTTTTGATCTTTATGAAAAAACTTTTTTCATCGTCGAAAAAAGGACGCCACCTGAGAAAAGAAAACACAAAATTAACTTTATTTATTTGTTTTTATTTATTTATAAACTAATTCATTGTTTATTTGTATTTATACTGCCGTTCAAGCAAACATCATATATTTTTACACACTCTATTTTATTTCAATTTCAACAATAAGTAATTATTCCATATTTACATCGTGCCCATAAAATTTACAAACGCAGACGTCATGTAACTGCAAATAAAAATTAATGATCCATATAACAAAATGCAGAACAAAAAACAGGTACATTTTTTCAATTACACTTTACTTTTTTGTGTTCACATAAAACCACGTGCCACTTCTGAATAAATACATTAACACAAAACACAGTAAATCTGTATTCTCCGTCCATTCCAAGAAAAAATCAACACAAGACTGACGCGCAAAATGAAAATCGTTTGTACCTGCTCAATGTTTTTATAAAATTATTTTCGCTGCAAAAAAAAAAAAATAAATGGTCACGAAAACAATATACATGATCTTTACGGCCATGAAATGGTTCTAGATATGTCTATACGTAACCTATAAAAATACCTTTTTCCCTGCAAAAAAGTAAAATTCTATCATTTAAATAATAAAACATGTTTGCGACATTTGAGAACAATTTAAATGCTTATTGCCAGCATATATTTTTCTCCGCTCGTAAATTATTTTTACAGAAACAAAATACATGGTTTTCGCGACAATTACATACTCTAGATAAGCATTAAATGGATGCGGCAACCATGTGCAAACATGTTTTTCTGTGCGTGTAGGCTCTATAATATCAACAAACTATTCGTGTCATGTAATCGTTAATACGAATCCTTGTATTAAATTTGTAATTCTCTTGATCCCAAAAACAGTTACATATATGTATAGGTTATGTTACATACCGCCAATTTATATTTTCCGAAATCCTTGACGATTATTCATAACAGCAAATGTTTGTAGGGATCCATGCCAATATCGACCAACCAGGCAAAAAACCATTAAAGTAAATATTGCAGATGTTTTTCTGTTATTTTATTTAAGCATATATGGCATTTTATGGCTTGTTCAATTGTTCCAGCCACCAGGAATCGCACATATACACAGACGCATGTATATTGATCTATAAGGAAACAAGTAAACGAATGTTGGAATTACTTATTTACTTTTGCTCGTTTGTCTCTTTATTCCCGACTCAATTTCCCCTACAATATTACCACCCACTAAATGGCCAACCTCGCTCTCTCCATCTCTCTCTCTCTCTACAATGGGAGTTCTGTAAATGAACAAGGGAATGATTGTTTGCGGCCAAGTTGTGTTAGACACAATTTTTGTAATCTGATTCTGTTTTTAATTTACAACCTCAGTGATTGGGTTTCTTCGTATAATTTGAGAGGCAAGGTGAATGGCTAGTGTGGCTTTATTGTATTCTCTACTGATTTCGATTAATAGAAAAAGTGATTGCATGAAATTTATTGGTTTCCTTAGATAATAGAATGTTATTCATGTCTTATATTAAATTTAAGTTTATAAGTTTATGTATTGCCGTAATAAATTAATTCAAGTATATAATGCAGAAGCACTATATACTTGAATTAATAAAGGTTAAATTTAGAAAAAGGACTATCTTTATTAAAAGTACAATTCTAAGTTTCTAGCCCGTCGTATTAAGTCAATATATACAACAACTACACTAAAAAAAAATATTGTCGTGAGGTCAAAGATTTCATGCCTTTAAAATACGAATGCAAATTTTGCTTAGCATAGAAGACGCATTTCTCTAATATAAAGTTTTTTTCCTTGTCCAAAAGTCGATAAACTTTTCAATGAAGTCGTGTTGTCCTTATAATTAAGTGATTTCACTTAAAAATGGGTATCATAACATGAAAGAAAAAATGTTTGGGCAAAGGTCAAGTTGACTTTAATAATTCAGAAAAATTCTTTAAATTTAATCAAATTGTCTTTAAATTTGTTGTCTTTTTGCATCTTGACTATAAAGCAAAAAATTTAAAGAAGTTTTTTACTTGAAACAGCATAATTTCTACTGAAAGTCGAGTCTTAATTTGGAAAAAAAGTTGTCGTTAACTCGTTTTTAAAGGTCTTTGATAGCATATGAAGTAAAAATGTTGAGAAAGCGAAAAATTAAAATTTGCTTCCTAGAAGCAAAAACACAAAACCCAAATTTAAAACAGAATTGTGTCTTAAAAGTATCCTTACTTGTATTCTCCGCTTCTTTGGCTAGGAATCAATACCAAATTTTTTAAAGGAAAGACAAAATCTTTGGAACCGGGCATGCTTTTTTTCAGTGTAATAGATATAAGCGAATTTCATGTAAGAAAAATGCATATAAGAAAGATAGTAAGCAAGGTTCTAAATGTCATGATATTGGTGGCCAATTGTTGTCACCTCTTCGAGGAATAAAAAGCCTTTCCTATTCCTATTTTATTTCACTAAAGCCAATTTAACATTATGTTAGTTCATGTAATTATTATGTTTGGAGAAAGTTTCTTTTACTCTAATAATTTTTTGTGTACGTTAGTTAAATTAACTAGAAAACGGGAAAAACTATACACAAATAAGGCATAAAGATTTACTAAATTCGTATTTTCCACAAAATAGTTCAATATTTCTTTACATTTGTAAAGTTTACTACAAATGCATCTATTATGACCTTCGTATGGCACTATAGACATTCTTGAAATTTTGAACTCCAATTTTTTTCCTTTAAGCTACAAAATTTTCTTTAACAAGTGAACAAATTAATTATATCTAATAAATTTTCTTGAATTTGTCGAAAAATATTAACATCGTTTTGTGTTATCGGCATGATGCCAGCATTTGTAACAGGTTGGCTGATAATTCCCAGGTCTAACAAAGAAAAACACATTTTTTTTTGTCAAAATTCGTTTTTATTATTCAACATAGTTCCCTTCTAGAGCGATACAACGATTATAACGACCTTCCAATTTTTTGATACCATTTTTGTAGTACTCCTTCGGTTTTGCCTCAAAATAGGCCTCAGTTTCGGCGATCACCTCTTCATTGCAGCCAAATTTTTTCCCTGCGAGCATCCTTTTGAGGTCTGACAACAAGAAAAAGTCGCTGGGGGCCAGATCTGGAGAATACGTTCTCAATGACTTGTGGCACCGTGCGTTGTCTTGGTGGAACAACACTTTTTTCTTCTTCATATGGGGCCGTTTTGCCGCGATTTCGACCTTAAAACGCTCCAATAACGCCATATTTATAATAGTCACTGTTGATGGTTTTTCCCTTCTCAAGATAATCGATAAAAATTATTCCATGCGCATCCCAAAAAACAGAGGCCATTACTTTGCCAGCGGACTTTTGAGTCTTTCCACGCTTCGGAGACGGAAGGACAAATTTAAGGCACAATTCTCTTTTAAATTGATTCTAGGAAACAAAGTTTAATTTATTCGTTGTTCACCTTTCTTCTTCATGTGCTATCAGAGCCCTTTAAAATTATGTTAACGACAACCTAAATTTCCAAAGTTGGACTCGTCTTTAAGTAGACATTTAGTCATGTTTGAAATAAAAAAAAATCTGTAAAATTAAGTGTCGAAAAAATCTCCTATTTCTAACCGCTATTTTGCATAAAGTCAACGAACTTATAGGCGATTTCATTAATTTTGAAGTATTTTTCAGAATTATTAAATCCAAGTGGAGCTTATTCGAACATAATTTTTTTTCGTTTTAGGACATCCAATCCTAAGTCCAATCACTTAACAATACAGACAAAACAACTTCATTTCAAAGTTTATCGACTTTTGGCCAAGAAAACAAGCTTGATAGCAGAGAAATGCGTATTCTATGCTAAGCAAAAAAAAAAAACGCATTCTTATTTTAAGAACATGAAATCTATGGTCTCACGACTAGAGGTGTGCACGTGAGTAATAGTTTACTCACGCTCACGCACACTCACGACTGAAAAATCATACTCACGCACGCTCACGCACGATATTTTTTGGTAGGACTCACGCTCACGTACACTCACGAAAAGAAAATTTGTACTCACGCACACTCACGCACGAAAACGTCGTGACTCACGAAAAATACCGTGACTCACGAAAAATATCGTGACTCACGAAAAATATCGTGACTCACGAATAATTTCATGATTAATTTACCTTACCGAAGTGTCTGAAAACATGAGCATTATTAAAATCGAGAGTGTTATTAAACTCTTAACATCCCAGGTGTCACTAAAATTGTAATTGAATATAACTCTTAAGCGTTTTATGTTGGAGAGCAGGAATATTTTCGTGAGTGTAAATCTTTAGTCACGCACACTCACGAAGACATTATTTTCGTGACTCACACTCACGCACGACATTTTGGTTTGTTAATCACGCTCACGCACACTCACGCTGTTGTCATGAGCGTGACTCACGACTCACGCACGAATCACGAAAATGTTCGTGAGTCACGACAATTTCGTGTCACGTGCACACCTCTACTCACGACTATATTTTTTCAGTGTACGGGGGATTGTGGGAAGCTGGTGTAAAGTCGACTAAGCATCTCTTGAAACGGGTCATGGATAATCAAATTTAAACTAACCACCTTCTTAGCCCATATTGAGGTTCATCTTAATTCGAGGCCTTCGTGTGCTCTTACTGAAGTAGCAAGAAAATTTCGTTTTCGTTCCTTGAATAAGAAAACTCTCCTTTCAGTCTATCTTAGGTTAGGTGGTAGCCCGATGTATCAGGCTCACTTAAACTATTCAGTCCATTGTCATACCACATTGGTGAACTTCTCTCTTATCAATGAGTGCTGCCCGTTACCATGTTAAGCTCAATGACAACCCAGCAAAAAAAGCGTCGCCAAAAAAGTAATGAAAATGTTCTTTATGGATCCGGAAGTGGTGCAAAATTGACGCAGAAGCGATGAATTTAACATGGGCTTGTTATAGGACGGAAGTCCTCCATTTCAACAGCCGGTGCACTGAATTTGCATCACTTCTTTAGGTGTTATACGAATTCAATGTTTTGGATGTAAATTAAAAAATTATGTGATATTTTGTCAAATAAATAT
Source organism: Haematobia irritans (assembly GCF_050003625.1). Taxonomy (NCBI): domain Eukaryota; kingdom Metazoa; phylum Arthropoda; class Insecta; order Diptera; family Muscidae; genus Haematobia; species Haematobia irritans. The sequence goes on along the minus strand of NC_134398.1, from coordinate 230,716,280 downwards.
TTTTTTATAATTTTGTATAATTTTTAATGGATTCTAACGCTTGTCTGAAATGTTTGGCCTCAAATATTTTCAAAAATTCACAATTTTTTCAGATTGGATTTAGCATTTTTTTCCACAAAATTTAAATAATCTGTACCATTTTATGAATTCTTAAACTGTTTTTAACCAATTTGAAACAAAAAAATCTAAAAATTACCCATTAAAAATATTAAAAAAGCATGTTTTAAAAAATTGAATGAAAAGAACTTCCTGTGTAGTTAAACTAAAGAACATCATTGGGAGTACATCTTCTGGAAGTGTTTTTAAAGTTGTGCCTTTGGAAGAACTTCCAATTTTTTTGCTGGGAAGGGACCTCCTTTTGAAACCCTCAGAAATGTCACCAGAATTACTCAGGTGGGATAATCTACTGCTGAAATACTTTATGGTTTTCGGTCGAAGCAGCAATCGAACACACGACCTTGTGTATGCAAGGCGGGCATGCTAACCACTGCACCACTCAGGCTCAGTCTATCTTAGTTATACAGTCTTTTATAGGCCACCTGAAACTAATCTAAATATCAGATAAACGTCTGTATTATTGAAAGTTTTTCGATGTGAATACATCATGTTCATTTATTTGTCTATATTTTTGTTATTGCGGATTTTGTAATCAATTTAACTCATGAAACAAACCGCCGAATGCAGATATATACATGGTATAATTTTTGAGCACTAACCGCCAATATTGGCAGTCGATATTTTTCCGTTGGTTCAATTTCATTTAAAAACGTTCGTTAATATTAAGAAAAAATTTCTCTCGGTGTTATTAGTTAGAATTTTTCCATATTCTGACACAATATTTCCATTCGCATTAAATACGAATGATATTGGAAACTAGACATGCTAGTTTCGACATAACTGTCCCACTTAATGCTATTATCATTCTTCTATGAATATGTCGTAGGACATTAGTAAACATGGAAAATAATATCATCAACAATGGACGAATGGATATGGAGCATGTAACATTGGCGTCAGACATCGAAATCTATGGCAAAAAAAACACACACACACACAAGAGAAATAAATATGGAGTAAGTCAAGAATCCATTTTTGTAATAACCACCCACCATGAGTATCATCTTTTATGACCGTTTGTTTTTTTATATAGGAAACGGCTGAATGGGTCCAATTCATATAACCCATCCACCCATCTATTCATCCATTGTTCTTCGATGATGGTGACCCACTTAGGACTTTTACGCAATAACAACGTCAGATAATTGCCACAGTGAAGAGCTTAAAATATGAGGATAAAAATAATAACGATCTTCCTCTGTAGTCTGTTTCATGCTCTTCGGACTCTTTCTTGCTTTCATATCGGCTATGAATGGATCATAAGTTTTTGTTTTGTTTCTGTTTGGTTTCTTTGAATGGGAATATCGATAAAAATAAATATAAAAAATTCTAATTTGAAATGAATTGCTCGACCAAGCAACAATAACATCATAAATAAAAATATTAAAATACAACAACAACGACAATAGCAATAGCAATAACAAATCAACAATGAAAATAAATAAATCTACAATGAGTAGAACAACTAATACTTGGACAAGCATTATGCCCCAACCATTCATTCATTCATCGTCGTCTCATCGAAACGCCAATGCAATGGAAAATTGAATCTTCTTCTTCATGTGATTATAGCATGGAGGCGCCTACTGTCGAGTCATGTGGAAGCATCAAGAAGCACGGTGGGGTTATGGGGTGGTCCTCATTACAAAATATCCTCTCTCATCATGAACCAACCAATTTCGATTTACGTGTGTAATTTACAGTCGGTACAAGAAAATCGTCAAGGTTGTCTGAGGCTTGAGTTGTATGGGAGAATCCTGTGGCAAAAACAATTCAATCGGCTGGTAAGGTTATGGCAACGATTTTTTGGGACTTCAAAGGTATTTTATTGATTGACTATCTGCAAAAGGGTAAAACAATACATTCAGAGTACTATTGCAACTTTTTGGATCAATTAACTGTACGAATTCGAGAAAAACGTCCTGGCTTACAAAACAAAAAAATAATTTCAGTAGGCGCCAATGCAATGGAAAATTGAATCTTCTTCTTCATGTGATTATAGCATGGAGGCGCCTACTGTCGAGTCATGTGGAAGCATCAAGAAGCACGGTGGGGTTATGGGGTGGTCCTCATTACAAAATATCCTCTCTCATCATGAACCAACCAATTTCGATTTACGTGTGTAATTTACAGTCGGTACAAGAAAATCGTCAAGGTTGTCTGAGGCTTGAGTTGTATGGGAGAATCCTGTGGCAAAAACAATTCAATCGGCTGGTAAGGTTATGGCAACGATTTTTTGGGACTTCAAAGGTATTTTATTGATTGACTATCTGCAAAAGGGTAAAACAATACATTCAGAGTACTATTGCAACTTTTTGGATCAATTAACTGTACGAATTCGAGAAAAACGTCCTGGCTTACAAAACAAAAAAATAATTTTTCATCAAGACAACGCACCAGCGCACAAGAGTGTTTTAACAATGGCTAAAATCAACGAATTAAAGTACGACTTGCTTAACCACCCACCTTATTCTTCTGATTTAGCTCCCAGTGATTTTTACTTGTTCCCAAATCTAAAAAAATGCCTTGCTGGCAAGCGTTTTACCTCAAATGAAGATGCAATTGCAGTTGTAAACCACTTGAGGAAAACTATTTGAATCAAGGGATAGAATTGCTAGAAAATCATTGGACTAAGAGTATTGAAGTTTCAGGAGATTATATTGAAAAATAAAAATATTTTTGAAAAACTAACTATTCTCTTTCATTGATAGGCTAAGAAGTTTCCGAACCGCCCTCGTATACAAAAACTATCTAAGTTGATATAAAAGAGATTCCTGGAGATGGTCCTGGACAACATCTCGCATGATTTCTGTATCCAAAAAGTAAGCAGATACCAGCAAAAAACTGTTTACCAAGAGGTAAGATTACGGTATTCTTGCTAATAATGGCTTACCATCGAAGGGCGGTTTCGATTATGATACCTCAGACTTTCATGAGTACTAACACATAGCAAATGGATTTTTTTTGTTTATTTCTCGCAGGCTCGCAGTTTTGCTCACATCCTCAGAGATGTACTTTCCAGAGATGGACATGAAGTTACCTCCAAAATTTATTTGGTAATTAGAGTGTTTGTTGGGAATTTCCCTGATTCAGAGAAAGAACAATATTTTATTTCATCGGGCAGCAAAATAAAAGAATGTTTGGAAAATCCACAACTAAAAAACTTTTTGATGTTCGGTAGAAACTGAAATTGAACCCGTGATCCCTTGTATGCAAGGCATGCTAACCATTACACCTTGGTAGTTCGAAATCTTGGAAATGAACAACTCGTCGTTTTTTTTTACTCCTGACAATAAGGGTAAGGGTAACCGTGAAGTTATTTCAGAGATTCATGACACTGGAGACAAAGGAACAATCGAATCTGATGTCAGACGAATGAAGAAGGCGCCGAGGGTCACATTGGCTGGGAAGGTGATGGTCACCCCTTGTCGATCTACTTTGAAAAAGAAAGAATGATAGCTGGACTATAACAGAAAAACTTTTCACGAAAATTTTTCCAATCAAAGTCTTAATTGAGTTTTAAAAAATATTCAATTAAAAATTGAATTGATTCAACTTTTTAATTGAAACAAAAATCTATCACAAAAATTAATAGTATCAATTAAATTTTTAATATGATCAATTAACTTTTTACTTGGTTTTCAATTAATTTTTGTGATTGAAGACATTTCAATTAAAAAATTAATTGGATCAATTAATTTCGTGATTGAATTAGAAAATTTGTTTTTCTTTTGACTTTGAATTAAAAAGAAATAAATGCGGCCTAATTGGCGGTGAAAATAGTGTTCTGTGAACCCATGATAACGCACGGGTTCGCAGAACAACCCTCGCCATGGACAAAAGGGGCCAGGAATTGTCTGGTTTGGCTCCGTGCCTTTTCTCCTTATTTCCAAAGTTAAGAAGTCACACGTTGGGCAGAAATATCAGTTGGAAGTAGAGGAGTGCACGTGAGTAATATTTTGCTCACGCACACTCACGACGGAGAAATCTTATTCACGCACACTCACGAAGATATTATTTTCGTAACTCACGCTCACGCACGATATTTGGTTGGTTAATCACGCACACTCACGCCGTTGCCGTCAGCGTGAATCACGAAAATTTTCGTGAGTCACGACAATTTCGTGTCACGTGCACACCTCTAGTTGGAAGTTATTGCCGCCGCAAGGAAGATCTAAAGAAAACCTATTTTTCAGACGGATAAATAGTGTATAGTTTTAAGGAGCCAATATGAAAACTGCGTCAGTAGGTGGCAGCCATGAAGAAAATTTCTCTAATACCATGCAGTTTTTGTCGGCGCTTCTCTCAAATATAATACAGTTTGCGTCACCGTCACCCAGTTCAGTTCTCCGCCGGCTTTATGAAACGTAAGGAAAATAAGATTTAGAACCTACTTTGCAGTAACAAATGTAATGCTGGTGACATTTCTGAGGGTTTCAAAGCTTCTCTAAGTGGTTTCACTGCAATGTGGAAAACCGTTCGGACTCGGTTTTCGGTTTCGGGCAGCACTCAGTGATAAGAGAGAAGTTCACCAATGTGGTATCACAATGGACTGAATAGTCTAAGTGAGCCTGATACATCGGGCTGCCACCTAACCTAACCTAACCTAACCTAACCTAGTAACAAATGTTCTTTTTTATAAATGTTTTCATTCCATTAAATTTTTTAGCAGACTATTTGAAATTATAACTGCCGATGCCTTTATAAACAATTTATCAAAACAGCGCTTCGACCGCAACGTCGGTAATACCAAAGCTGCAGGCATTGTGCGACATCTATACGGTTGACATTTGTTGTTTTGGTAGAAGAGAAATTTTCGTCCTCTTGTGTTTTTATTCTCTCTGGTTGATAAGTTGTTATTACTATCAATCATACGACATAGTTGGGGGTAATGTAACAATGTATTTAGAATTTCAGGGGCATTTAATGAAACATACTACCTAAAGAAAACTGTTAGATTTACTAGATATTATTTAAACGGGAGCAGTGTATATGAGCGCTATGTAAATTGACATGCCTAAAATGCCTCTTGATTTCAAATGTCAAGACATCGTACGAAAATTTTCATTTGTTTTAGTTCATATTGAACTTATGTGTACAGTCATTGAATTTTATACTCACGTTTAGTTCATAAAATTTTTGATACTTAAAAAAAGTACTTGAAAAAAGTAAGATTTCATTAAGCTGTGGAAAATTTCGATAAAAATAATAAAATTTAACTACAAGCAAATAATTTTTTTTCCAATAAAAAAAGTTAAATTTAGCGTTACTTTAACTACGGAAATTTTTTTCTGTGTATACACCATATTCGGCAAATTTAATTGAGAACCTAAAATACCCTTACGTTTTAACATTCAGGAAAATCGACTCGACGAAGAAGCTAAATCGGGATACCGGCCTATATAGGGGAGCCACCTTGATGCAATGGTTAGCATGAACACTAAAAAGTTCTGCAGCGGTGGATTATTGCCTCTCAGTATTGATAAGGACATTTCTGAGTGTTTTAAAGCTTCTCTATGTGGTTTCACCATAATATGAAGCGACTTATGACTATTCGGCTATTAGAAGGAGGGCCCTTTTTAATGATCCTAACATAGAAATAAGCAGCACCCATTGATACCTGTGGTATCACAATGGTCTAAATAGTCTTCCCCAAATTTTTGAAATTTTTATTATATATTATTGCGATTTGGTTTTCCGACTTTTGAATATATTAAAAAAAGCCATTTTATATTATTTATATACCACACTGCTGAGTGTCGAGAGACTCTCTTTCGACATCACTGTTTTCTTTTCTCCTCATCATTGATAAAAACCTACCACGTAGCTTTAAAGTGAACATTACGAATTACTTTATGACCATCATTGAATAGCAAAAATTAATGAGCCAAAAATGTTTAGCAAATTTTATTTTCGAACACCCAAAAAACTGTATACGGAAATAGAAAATGAAAGATATCAAATAAACCGGAGGAGAAACAATCTCACATCTCTTCTTGTTCAAATTGCTCAGGGATGTGTTTTTTTGTTTTGATAAATAAATATCCGAATGTGTTTCAAATGATCGCAAAATGAGGTCGCTTGGAAGAGCAGAGAAAATGATTTCACATCTATGTTCCATTGTTCTACAATGCCCATTGGGGGTTGATTCCCCACCCCACATAATGATGATAAGACTCTAAAAACAAGAGAAAAGAGTTAGAATTACGGATACGATGGATACAATGAATATTCAAACGAACGGACCGGATGAACGTAGTCGCCTCCAAATAATCTCCCTCGCAATTTAACCAAAAGTTTTCTTATTTCGTTCACAACAAAGACGCCACAGTGTTCTAATCATACGGGGACAAAGTATCTGTGCGCTAGATTCTAACCGCGAGAAGTGACTGGAAGAGGTGGGCATAATAATAAGCAACAGTTATGAGCTTCTCAAACTTCACCTTTCTGACTACCAAGAAGTTGGTCATTGTGACCAACTAATATGAGTGATGATTGTGACCTGACTCTTATGCGTGAGTGTGTGTGGTAATCAGGTGGCAATGGTCAATATGCTGGCCCAGTGTCTGAAGTAGTTGCGTGACTTAATTTGCATAACGCCAACTTCATCGTAATAATCTCCCTTAGTCAAAGAGCGACAAGTTATGAGGTGCAGGGTCAGTTGTCAGCCCAAAGAAAAACTATCACAGAGACCAGTAAAGAGTAAACACTGGAGTCAGGACAACCACATTGCGTTGTCCATCAAACAGCCACTTGGCCAACCGAGCGAGGAACGTGTGCCGCAATAATATTTACTGCTGCTGCTGGTGCTGCCGTCATTGTCCTTATTCAGAAGAGTTCCTTTAAACCACCCGCTAACCCCTCCGTAGTAATAAAAACTTTAACGTGGATTTGTTCTCTAGTCAGTCAGTGTGGAGTGTGGGAGAAGGAGGCCTATTACCAACTATTGTTGGTGGAATCCCAGCCATTTCAGGTGCCGGTGGTTTAGTTGTTGTTGCTGTTGGTATCGTTATAGTTGGTTTCCACCTGGATTTTGTTTTTCGTTCGTTCGTTTGTTTGATGTAAATGAGAATCAACGGTGGCGGCGGCGGCAACCAAGCGAAAGGCTAACACCATACAAAAGCCCCGTCAGCCACACTTAGACTTTGGAAACATTGAACAACGAAGAGGCCTGTTTTTGTAAAAGCCACCAAGGAAATGTCTCGTCAGTCGCGTCTAAAGAGTTTCAACGAAAACAGCTCATTCATGCTGAACTAAAGAATAAGCAAACCTACTGTGGAGTCAGGCATCCAGCAACAATTCGCACAAAAAGGACCCGACCCGACTCAAAGTCCACAAAACCCATAGGGAGGCAAATAACCAATAGCCGACCCCATCTGTAGTGTCGACCTGTGGATGCAGAATATCTGAGGCCAGCATATAAGGAATACGCGCCAAACTCTAGACCAGAGTCATAACACTTTTGAAAAACTATTGGAAAAACCTTCTCGGATTTTTGTAAAGCCATGTGGGCAACAAAAAAAAAAACAGTCCATTCGCTTCTTTGTCTCGTTGTTCGCAGGGGGAATTTTCTCGTGATACAGATGTGGTGATACTGAGGGAACCAAGCTTTAAGTTTCCCCCAGTCAATACCTTGGCAATTGAGTAGTGCCTTTTTGCTCGTTTACCTCACCCCATCCACCACCTACAATGGATGATTTGCAAACAAAAATTACCGCAAAACCAAAACCCGGTATGTGAAAAATTCAAGGTGAATGTTCTGTGCAGTTCCTCATCGCAAAAAACAGAGTCTCTACGAACTCGGCAAAAAGGACGAGAATATTATGAACCTGTTGTTCTATAAGGGTTCTACGATATGTTTTCGCGTGTGTATGTGTGTGTGTGTTTGTGTAATTCATCATGTGTATTTGTGAATGCTAAACTGCAAGAAAAAAAAGTTAACAAAAAGTTCATCTAACACAAAAAAAAAGGCCCAGCAATTAATTGACCCACATTTCAAAGGGGGAAAATTTTAAATCAATTTCATAAAAACTAAATCCAACTCCCTATGTGTGTGTGTGTGTGTTTGAGTAAATATTTTATGATCTTCATTGATTTAGACAGCTCTTGAAAAAAGTTACACAAATTAACAAAGAACAAATTCAAAATGGATCATGGTGTGGATTAGCTGTAATCAGGACTATGTTAATGCCTTCACTATTCCAGCAAATTTTTGGTCCAACAAGAACCAATAGTCAAGGTAAGTAGTAATAATCTTAAGTTCTAAGTTTAGGTTAGGTTTAAGTGGCAACAAGCTTTATTTCAGGCTCACTTAGACAAATCATTCCATTGTGTTCTATGGGCCATATATAGGAATTTAATTTTTAACAAAAATTGGAGTTTGAGAGATGTTTCAAAATTTCAATACATCGATAAAGGTTGACTTTCATAAATTTTGTCTAGTTTTAAATATAGGCTGGCTCTATGAAATTAAAATTACGATAAATACCACATTTCACAATGGACTGAATCTGAGTCTAAGTGAGCCTGAAACTTAATCGGGCTGCCACTTTAACCTAACCTACAACATTTATTAAATTTCCGTCTTGTTTTTGCGATATGTTTTGCACAGTTATTCATGTCTAAAAAAATGTCAGTTCACAAATTCAAATTACAAGACATATATTTCATAGAAAAAAGTGTTTTTAATTAAAAAAAAAAAACTATTTCTTATGTTATTTAAACTAGAAATTATTACAATATTCATTCGAGCTTATTCGTCAGGAAGATTAAGGGAATTGGTATTATTAAGTTACTGAAAAGAAAATGCCAGATACTCATCTCGCAAGCCTGGCTATACATATACACGCAAAGAAAAAAAACTTTTGGAAAACGTGTACCGAAAACGTTTTTCTTTTGTTAGAGTTTTTTGAATTGCTTCGAAAATTTTAAACTTTTATTACCAAAAATATTCGTTTGTTACAAAATTTTTATCTTTTCAATAACAAAAGTTATTTTTGAAACAACAACACAGTCCATTTCGTTTATATCAAACACTGTTCTTTGCTGACTTTAGGTCTTTAAAAAGACACATTTTACAGTTCAAAATTTAATATACTACAATGTAATGTTGAAAATTGTTTCGGAATCTTCCGAACATATCTGGAATATATGTAAAAAAAAAACAAAAAACACTTTAGTCGAAGCAGGGATCGAACCCACGACCCTTGGCATGCAAGTCGGACGTAGCAACCACCGCTCCACGGTGCCAAACTAAATGTTTGTTTCTGTTAAATAAACTTTATTTATCCGGGTCGTGGGCGCCGCAAGCTATGCTATATAAATATAACTTATATGCACGGATGAAAAAGACTGTTTTTCATATGTTTGGCTATAAACATTATATGTTTGGAAAACAAATTTTTAAACACAATATTTTTGAGTGCAAGCATATAATGTTCATAAACTAGCATAACATGTTTGGGACATATATGTTAATATGTTAGAACATATTATGTTTGGGACATAAAATGTTTTTAAATATAATATGCTTGGATACAAACATATATTAATTTAGAAATAGCCTATAAACATATATGTGTTTAGTAGCTTGGAGCGCTATTTAACAGGGAGCGATATTGAATTAAGTTGGTGGTTGTTGCTTGTTATTACAAAATTAACATTTTATTTTTCCTTGGGCAATTGATCAGCTACTTCTGTGATCCTTACAAACTGTGTGGTACGCTGTTCGAATCCCCGTCCGGCAAAAGGTAAAATTAAAATAAAAAAAATCAAACAATTGAATAATTTCTTCTACAATGTTTGTATTACAGAAAAAGGTGCTAAGAACTAAAAAATCTCGTGGAAGTGAGAAAGATGTGGGGGAATATACAATTGGGCAGAAACAAAATTTTGAGCATTCAGGTCGAAAACCTATGTTGTTAGCACCTATATTACCTGTTTATTTTCATAATTCATTATGATTGTAAATATATAAATAAATAAATAAAATTTTGAGCACAATATTGTTTGGGAGAATTTTTTTAAGCATATAATATTTTTGGGTGCAAAATGCTTCCAAACATATTATATGTTCACATAATAACATATTGTTTTTTTGAAGACAACATTATTGAATTTGGATGCAAAAATACAAAATGTTTGGAAATTGACTACCCAAACATATATTGTTTAGACCAATATGCTTTCAAACATATTATATATTGGAAGAGATCAAACATATAAATGTTTGGGCAATAGCCAAAAATGTATATGCTTGAAGCAAAATATGTTTGGGAGTATATGTTACAGAAGAGATTTTTTGTGAGCGTGTGGATATTTATCTATTGATGACCATAACAGGTACATAGCTCAGTGGTTAGTGTGTTGGCTTACAAAGTGCATGGTCTGCGGTTCGATTCTCCGTCCAGGCGAAAGGTAAAAAATCTTTAAATATTTATAAAATCGTATAATTTCTTCTACATTGTTGGTATTACAGGAAAAAGTGTTAAGAACTAAAAACCTCGTAGATGTGAGAAAGATGTGAGGGAAAATGCAATTAGCAAGAAAACAATGTTTTTTTTTGAGTTTGTCTTTATGAAATCCTGGAAAAGAATAAACGTTTATCACAAAAAGTATATACTTTTCTTCCAAATACACTTCCTTACAGCGAAAAACAAATGAGAAAGAACTTTGTTTGTCTAAAATTTCGTTTGGGAGGAAATAATTATTTTTTTTGCGTGTATGTTTCAGTGTTAGCCACTACACATTTCCATAGTCTTTAGCGAGATCTGGTCGGGTGAGATGATTTAATTTGGTTCTTTTTATGTTAATTTCTTATGAAATTTACATACGAGAAATATTCCTCCCAAATTTAACCATTTGTTTTCACCCGCACTGTAATTGTAATAATTTCTAGTTAAACAAAAACAATCTTAAACCAAAGATGAAAAAAAATTCTTCAATAAAGTCCTATATTTGAAAATGTTTATATCTTTAATCCAAAGATTTAATGTCTCAATTAATTTAAAAATTATTTCTTGGAAACAAACTAAAAAGTTTGTTTATTGTCTCATGCAATAAAAGTTGGCACACGAATTTTGTAAGGACAAAATGCGAACTAAATTAATTTTATACGTTTTCTATAAAATTATATATATTTTTTTTAATTATATCTAAATAACCCAAGAACTATTTCATCTCCATTTCATTGAAAATCAAACGTGGAAATTAACAGTTCAAAGGAGAATACTGTTTACCAACTACAGAATTTTGGTTGCATAATTTCAGGCGGCCCAATTGTCCGCTTGATAACAATGTGGTTTAACAAGGAAAAAGTTGTCAATAGTATAGTATTGAAAGCATTACCACAATTTTATGTTAAGACAACGATCAAAATTTCAATATCAAAAATTCAATATCTCTTTTAATTTAAAGATTATTTTTTATAAAATTGTTTTCTTTAATTGAAGGAAAATTTGCTTTTCTTTAAAGGCATACTACTTTAACAAAGGGCCGCAAATTTCAAAGCTTCTTATTCTGGATTTAAGCAAACATTGTGAAGTTCCCTTTAATAAAACTTTCTTTATTTTAAATAAATTTATTTATTGTGCAAATAACATATCCTAAAATTTAGGTTGCATAAGGGTCCTAAATTCATAATAAATTTAGAACATTATAACTTTTTGTCTTTTTTTTAAATCTTGAAGAGCACACAAAGAAAAATTTATTAAAATTCAGCCAACGAAAAATGTTAATTGATATAACGAAACATTTTCATTAATACAATGAAAATATTCGTTAATAATACGAAACTTTACGTTGATTTGAAGAAAATTTGTTATAATAACGAAAAATTTCATTGTATTAACGAATATGTTTCATTGGTTCACTTTTAACGACACATTTCGTTAATATAATGAAACTTTATCTATTAGTGGGGAATGATACCAAGCTACAGAAATAGTTTATTTTCTATAAACCTCCTTTAGGTTAATACTTTTTCAGTTTAACAATAGAAATTTAGATAGAGATCTTATTTAACGATATTTCCCATCATCCTTTTGGGAATAATTTGGTCCAGGAGTGTTTAACCATAGGTTAGGTTAGATTAGTTGGCAGCCCGATGTACCGGACTCACTTAGACTATTCAGTCCATTGTGATACCACATTGGTGAACTTCTCTCTTATCACTGAGTGCTGCCCGATTCCAGTTAAGCTCAATGACAAGGGACTTCCTTTTAATAGCCGAGTCCGAACGGCGTTTCACATTGCAGTGAAACCACTTAGATAAGCTTTGAAACACTCAGAAATGTCACCAGCATTACTGAGGTGGGATAAATCCACCGCTGAAAAAATTTTTGGTGTTCGGTCGAAGCAGGAATCGAACCCACAACCTTGTGTATGCAAGGCGGGCATGCTAACCATTGCACCAAGGTGGCTACATGGTATTCAAAAATTCAACCGAGGTCGTAGTTCACTTCATGACGAATTTCGTGAAGGTCATACAAAAACAGTTGTTGATCCGGAAACCATTGATGCCAACTGATATTGAAAGATCGTCATGTGACTTACTGTGAGATAGAGAGAACCTTATGCATGAATGGGATTAGCTTACGTCAAAAAAATTTGTTCGCGTTGGATGCCATACAATTTGCCAATCGCTCAAAAAGGCCCATGTCGACTGGTACACGCAAAAAAATAATGCCTTCCTCCCAAACGAAATTTTAGACAAAGTTTGTTTCTCATTAGCTTTTCGCTGTAACGAAGTGTATTTGGAAGAAAAGCATATACTTTTTGTGATAAACGTTTATTCTTCTCCAGAATGTAAAACCAATTTCATAAAGACTAACTCAAAAAAAAAAAAACATTGTTTTCTTGCTAATTGCATTTTCCCTCACATCCACGAGGTTTTTTAGTTCTTAACGCGTTTTCCTGTAATACCAACAATGTCGAAGAAATTATACGATTTTATAAATTTTTAAAATTTTTTTACCTTTCGGCTGGACGGAGAATCGAACCGCGGACCATGCACTTTGTAAGCCAACACACTAACCACTGAGCTATGTACCTGTTATGGTCATCAATAGATAAATATCCATATAAGTTATATTTATATAGCATAGCTTGCGGCGCCCACTAACCGAATAAACAAAGTTTATTTAACAGAAACAACTATTTAGTTTGCCACCGTGGAGCAGTGGTTGCTACGTCCGACTTGCATGCCAAGGGTCGTCGGTTCGATCCCAGCTTCGACCAATTTTTTTTGTACATATATTACAGATATGTTCGGAAGATTCCGAAAAAATGTTCAACATTAAATTGTAGTATATTAATTTTAAACTGTAAAATGTGTCTTATTAAAGACCTAAATTCAGAAAAGAACAGTGTTTGATATAAACGAAATGGACTGTGTTGTTGTTTCAAAAATAACTTTTTTTATTGAAAAAAAAAATTGTAACAAACGAATTTTTTTGGTGATAAAAGTTTAAAATTTTCGAAGCAATTCAAAAAACTCTAACAAAAGAAAAACGTTTTCGGTACACGTTTTCCAAACGTTTTTTTTTCTTTGCGTGTAGAAAGCAATGCTCCACAAATACTTTCGCGGTGCTTCGAAACACGGCTATGACAAAAATTGATAAAACCAATCAGAGTGGCAAACGTGCGACGTCAATTGGTTTAAACGCATGCAAAAATCTATAGATCTTAATGGAGAATATTTTGAAAAACAATAAAGCGATTTTCGATAAGTAATATTTGTTTTTGTTCTAAAGTATCGAAAAATAAAAGGCAACCCGCGTATGGTAATGATTTCGCACAAATGATTGTTTTTCTACTTTTAGTTAATTTTTACTTTTATAACAATAAACGAATTTCGTAAATTCCGTAACTAAAATCCAAACATTTCAATAAATTATAGATAATATAACTGTTATGCAAATCCCAAAAAAAAAAAAAAAAAACAAAACTACGTAGTTCAATTTTCGTACGAAATAGTTCTTTTTACCCTTAAAACAGTTTAGATCATAAAAAGACATACATGAAATAAAAAAATCATTGGACACGGGAAAATATTTTAAAAATCGACTAAAACAAAATATTTTTTTTGCCATAAACCTAAGAAATATATGAGCTTACGATACGATTTTTACTTCTTTTTACATAAAATTTAATTATTCTAAATTTTCAGATATTCTTATCAATGTTGTTACATTTTCTTTCAATTTTCTTGCAAATTCAAGAGTTTTCTCAATTCACCCTAATATTTTTTTATCATCGTATTGTTTTGTTGCAAATTCATTGCCGTCCTTGTTGTATCCATGAGTACATTGATTACCGATATCATTACAAGTAGCCAGTCAGTAACCCACTCACCCAGTCATCAGCACTCATCTAACGTAAATGGAAGGACCGTATCATTTTAGGTATTTCAGTATTTGTGCTGGCGCTGGTTGGTCATTGTAGATTGTCGCTTAGCTGATTTCATATTTAAAGGTTGTCGATTTTTTTTTCTCTGCTGTTCTGTATTGTGGTGGTACATCATTGCTAGTCGCATTTTTTAGATGCCTTCGTTTGAGGGACTTCCTTTTGCTTGTGTACTTTTTTTCAAGATAACATTTACACATACACCCATATATTCTAAAAGGGGGCTATCTTAAAGGCGGATTTCCATGATCGAGAATTTATTTATTTTGACTAACTTTGTATGATTTTCATAAGAATAATAAAAAAAAAGTATTCGTAAAGTGATAAAGATTGTATTCCGAAAACACGAATGAAACATCGCAGTAATCAACACTGCCAATGCCTGAATGCCCGATCGACAGCAGCATATTTTCGCCTCAGTTCCTGTCTTTATGATGCTGATGCTGCTAAATACGATGTGACGATATCGAAATAGGGTTACTGTTAATTAGAAATCAGTGAGTCGTGTTGATGTGAATCACCACACTCTGTTTTTTTAGATATTTGCGAACATTTTTTCAATTTAATATGGGAAGGAAAGTTTTGATTTTTTTAATTTCTCTGTTAGTTAAGCTACTCTTGTAGTTTATAAAACGCATGGTTTTAAGCTGAAATTAAAACAAAAATTGTTACAAAACAATTCGACAATAACAAGCAAACGAAAAAAAACAGTTTTGAAAAATATTATAACTGACATAGACAACTGCAAAAAAAAAATTTCCAAAAAATATCACCAAATTGTTTACAATTAAAATTTTAATTGAATCAAAAAACAAAATTTAACAATTTAATTGATTGCATAAATGTTTTAATTAAAACAAAAATCAAACAGAAAAATTAATAGCTTCAATTAATTTTCTAATTAACGTTCGTGATCATTTTTGTGATTGAAGAATTATCCATTAAAAATTTATTGGACCAATATTCCACCAATACCAATATAGTTGAGCCAAATTTGCTAATTTTTTCTGCCAATATACTTTAGTGTCACTAAATGATTTTTACATGTTTGTGACACCTTTTTTATACCCTTCACCATAGGATGGGGGTATATTAACTTTGTCATTCCGTTTGTAACACATCAAATTATTGCTCTAAGACCCCATAAAGTATATATATATTCTGGGTCGTGGTCAAATTCTGAGCCGATATAAGCATGTCCGTCCGTCTATCTGTTGAAATCACGCTAACTTCCGAACGATACAAGCTATCGACTTGAAGCTTGGCACAAGTAGTTGTTATTGATGTAGGTCGGATGGTATTGCAAATGGGCCATATCGGACCACTTTTACGTATAGCCCCCATATAAACCGACGCACAGTGGGGTTTTTGATGTCAAAAGTGGGAATTAATTCGAGGTAGCTTTCCCTGTTTATAGTTTTAACTTTTTTCGGTCAAATTCACTAAAATACATAAAACCAATCAAATTGTAATATTTTTTAGTCCACATTTTGTTTGTTTTCCATTAGCTAATTTGTAACAAATAAAAAAAGGAAAATGTATATCTGCTTTTTGATCTGATTATTAACAATTATTATCATCATCAGTAAAATTACTATATATATTATTATCATCAACACTGGCATTTTGATCACCATCAAGATTTGACTCAAATATCAAAATTTGAATTGCTTCCATAGGCAAATTGTGGGGTTTCTTCTCTTTTAATTTCTCATTTCTGATATAACTGGATCCGAAGTATGTTAATTAACAGTCTTTTAAATATATCTTCATTTGACTTTTCCATAGAACATTTTCGCGAAAAATGATCTCTAAATTTTTTAAAATCTTTGTTTCGAGCTTCTTGCGCTTCTTCCGACAACTGTCCAATTGGAAGTAAAGCGTAGTTAATTATTTCTGCTCCATGTAATAAATATTTGTGCACAGTTGGGGACATATAGTACCAGGGGTTGAAAAATGTATTTCCATTTAATTTCAAAATGTGCAAAAAAGTGCAGACAACTTTTTCATCTATGCTTTCAAAAGAGTTTATTGTTTTAGAAAAAAAAAAACTTTTTTACTTAATTTGGCTTTATTCACAACTATTTGTCGGCATATTTCTCGAAATCCTCTAATTTAAAGACCTACGAGCGAAACTAAATTGCAAATAATAACACAAGTCACACATAAAAAGAAAAAACACAAAAATAATCTTATTAACCTGAGGATGAAGGTTCCATTATTATTTTTTTAATTATCGCTTTGGAAAACACCCAAAACTAATTTTTAAGACACCAATAATTTACATTTATATCGCACGCAAGGAAAACGTAAAATAACTCCAACTTCAAACGTATATAGTGACACAACGGTACTTGTAAAAGACACAATTTTTGCGCTAGTGATGTGGAATTTTGTGTACTTTTACCGACTATAAAAATTTTTTCGGTTCTCCTAAATTTAATTTTTCAATTAATTCCCATTTTTGGTATCAAAAACCCCAATGTGCGACGCTCAGATTTGGCTTGCGGAGCCTCTTGGAGGAGCAAAATTCATCCGATCCGATTGAAATTTGGTATATGGTGTTGGTATATAGTCTCTAACAACCACGCAAAAATTGGTCCACATCGGCCCAAAATTATGTATAGCCCCCATATAAACCGATCCCCAGATTTGGCTTGCGGAGCCTCTAAGAGAAGCAAATTTCATCCGATCTGGCTGAAATTTGGTACGTGGTGTAAGTATATGGTCTCTACCAACTGTGCAAAAATTGGTCCACATCGGTACATAATTATATGTTGTCCCCATATAAACCGATCCACAGTACACTTCCAGAAGATAAATTTAAAGATTTTACCTATGAAGACTATATCAGATTCTGGATTAATAAGAACAACTTTTGTTTGAGTTTTAGAGGAATCATTAACATCTCTTGTAAGTGTGCAAGAAAATTATAAAATAAGGTCTTGATTTGAAGTCTTAAATCAGTAGATTTTCACCCGAGGAGTAAAATCTGGGAATTTTACATTGAGTTTCAAGCACAGATCATGAACTGTGCGCCTTCTATACCCTCAATAAGTGAAATCGGTCTATATGGAGGCCTTACCAAATGGACCGATAAAAACTTAATCCGATACACGTTTTTGCCTAAAATACCTGAATATTTACAAATTCAATCAAATCGGATAAAAACTACGGTTTCCAGAAACCCAAGGAGTTAAATCGGGAGATCGTTCTTATGGGGGATATACTAAAATATGGACCGATACTCACCGTTTTCGGCACACCTCTTTATGGCCTGAAAATACCTCTAGATTTCCAATTTCAGGCAAATTGGATAAAAACTTCCCAAGAAGTAAAATCGGGAGATCGGTCTATATGGGGGCTGTACCAAAACATGAACCGATACTCACCATTTTTGGCACACCTCTTTATGGTCCGAAAATACCTCTAGATTTCCAATTTCAGGCAAATTGGATAAAAACTACGATTTCTCTAAGCCCAAGACCCCAAATCGGGAGGTCGGTTTATATGGGGACCATACCAAAACATGGACCGATGCTCACCATTTTTGGCACTCTTCTTCATGGTTGTAAAATACCTCTAGATTTCTAAATTCAGGTAAATTGAATAAAAACTGCGGATTCTAGAAGCCCAAGAAGTAAAATCGGGAGATCGGTCTATATGGGCGCTTTACCAAAACATGGGCCGATACTCACAATTTTTGGCACAACTCTTTACAGTCAGAAAATACCTCTAGATTTCCAATTTCAGGCAAATTGGTTAAAAACTACGGTTTCTATAAGCCCAAGCCCCCGAATCGGGAGGTCGGTTTATACGAAGACTATATTAAAACCTGGACCGAAGTCTGTGCAAAATTTCAGCACGGTTGCTTCATTATTGAAGACTGCAGCGTGATTACAACAAACAGACATCGTTATATCGTCTTAGGGAGAACCCTGATCAAGAATATATATACTTTATATAGTCGAAAATCGATATTTCGATGTGTTACAAACGGAATGACAAACTTATTATACCCCGTCACCATTCTATGGTGGTGGGTATAATGACAAAATTGGATTAACATCATATTTTTCCCTTACGCAAAAGGAATGACACTTTTTGTGCCACTTTTTTTAACTCTTTATTTTGGTCCTTTTCAGAAATTTTCAAAGGCAAACCTGTTTAATGCTTAAAATGTAAATCAGGGATATTAATTTTGTTATCACAGCCTAAATACTAATCGAACCACCCACGTAAACACAAAATTGTTTTGTTTGTGTTCCGGATAAGCTCGAAACCAAACCTGAACCAAGGTGCTTGAAACATTCAGGAAATATAAACTGTGATATTTTGTTCTTAACCTGATCGAGAAGGAGGACCTCCGCAAATAAATTTCAGTTCTTCTACTTGGTTCCGCCTGCCAGATTCCTACCGTCATATTTTGTTCTATACCAATATAACATATCTGACTTATTTTAAACTTTCCGCTTAAGGTAAACTTTGCTACCTCTTTTCATGCTTCAAGATTAATCTACAAAAGACTGCTGCTTTATATTCAACGGGACCTACATCTTAAAAAAAAAACATTCTGAGATTTAAAAACACAAATCTGAGACTACGATTGATAAGCAATCAGTGTTAATGGTTTTTCTCTGGTATTTTTGGATATATGTCATGGCATGTGATATGGTCCGCCCTCCAGCCACCCATCATACGTGCAGGTCCATTTGACGTATTACTTTGGATTGGTTGGCGATAAAAAAAACAAAAGTGGTCTTCCGATAAGGCAACATGTCTGCGTCAGTTAGAGGTATGAAAACAAATCGCAATCACTATGTGGTCAGTCGCAGTTTCAATGTGGTTTTGAGACCAAGAATCTTAAAATCCATACGGGTTATGATGGCAATGGTCTATGTTGTTGATGATGTGTGGAGTTGCAACATCAGTCCGTAGTCGATCTTATCAGAAATGAGCTATAAACAGCAATCCCAAGGGTGACCACGAGTACTCTAACGATTAAGAAATAAACGAAAAAAAAAAAAACAAATTTATTGAGAATTTTCCTAAATAAAACCAACTACAATACGAAATTGGATATTTTTAAACATTTGCACATAACGTTTATTTTTTATGCAAAACATGTGCTGTGGTTTGAAGCGATCAGTGGTTTCAAAATATTCTTTATATAGACGACGATAGGAATTTATGAGCTTCTAATCAATTTCTGATCTATTTGACGCATTT
The DNA here is from genome assembly GCF_050003625.1 of Haematobia irritans. NCBI lineage: Eukaryota > Metazoa > Arthropoda > Insecta > Diptera > Muscidae > Haematobia > Haematobia irritans. The sequence goes on along the minus strand of NC_134398.1, from coordinate 230,696,531 downwards.
TCGTTTTGTTCGTTTCTCTGTGGTCGAATTTTAGCTATTCTCCTTATATGTGGCCATAAAAGACAATTGAGGTGTTTGCTTTTCTTCTTCTTCTTCTTGGCTGTTAAAATTTTTTATCTGTGCTCTAAAGCCCCTTCCACTACCCTGCGAAGACATTGAATTGTTTGTACTTTGGTTCTTCCAGAGATTATTTTCGACAATGTTTTATGGCCCTGTGTTCACTTGAGTCTATCATCATCTAAATTATATGGCCAAATTGTTGTTGTCTTCGATTCCAAATTCAATTGTGTTCATTTCATGGCAATTCATGATCATAAAACATTAATTGATAATGTCTTTAGGTATTCAATGTTTTTTGTGAGTTTTTTTGTTTTTTTTAGAGTTTCACTTATTTGTCACGACAGTGGTTAATGGAGGAGAAATAACATTAAATGGTTGAAGGTGCATATGGTTTAGCCCATTAATCCAAGAAGTTTGAAGTGATGACATTTTTTGAAATGCATTATCCAATGTTGAAGTGAACAACTGCAGGGCAATTTTTAGCATGCAAACAAAAATTATTGAAGGTTATTCAAGAAATCTATTCTATTATAGGGACCAATATTCTGTTTTGGACGAGGAAGTAGAGCAAAATCGGATTAGAAGCAATGCATTTGTTTTAGTTTGGGTATTGTGACAGCCCTTTATTTTAAACTTAGACTGTTCAGTCCATTGTGACACCACAGTGGTGAATTTCGGCGCTATGAATATGGGCCCCATGAAAATGAGATTCACTTTGTCTAAAGGTTAAAGTTGCAGCCCGATTAAATTTCAGGCTCATTTAGACTATTCAGTCCATTGTGATACTGTGTCTAATGAAAATGAACCCCAATAATTATATGTCATACACAATACGAAATTTTGTTCATTTTTGGGGTTGTGTTTCATTTATTTTTTGGGGTTCCGCTGCATAATGAAAAAGAACCCTAAAATTTCCCGATGAAAATGGGCCCTAAAATTTTTTTGGGCCTGTTTTCATTAGATAGGGGGCCCATTTTCAAAGCTTGAGCTTAACAAATGCATATCGCATAGTTATTTCATTTTAAAACGTATTGGAATTTTAAAGCTTCAAAACTTACTTAAAATGGTTTTGAAATCAAAATAATCAGGGTTTGGTCGGGTTTTATCATTTTATTATGATAAGTGCAAATACAGCAATTAATAAAAAAAAATTAATAAATTCATTAATAAAAAATCGCTTTCGGCGATGCAAGTTACAGCCTGGACTACATAACGACAACAAGGACATTTATACACATCTTGATGTCTTTCTATTGCATCCGCCTGTTACATTCATAGCTTACGATTAAGTGTTTGCAAGGTAAAACATCTATATTGGGACTATTGACCTGGCAAACAACGCAGCTTCTGTTACTTTCGTTGGACATTATCTTCATCAACACTTTTCTCCGCAGTCGGTTCTCTTTCCGCATCTGTCTTTTCCAAGTTCGCATTTTCGGAAAGAGTTGTTATACAGTAATTTTCGCATTATCAAGGAGGTATGTATCATCCATAATAATTCTTCTTTGTTAACAGGAGAGCCACCGTGGTGCAATGGTTAGCATGTCCGCCTTGCATACACAAGGTCGTGGGTTCGATTCCTGCTTCGACCGAACACCAAAAAGTTTTTCAGCAGTGGATTATCCCACCTCAGTAATGCTGGTGACATTTCTGAGGGTTTCAAAGCTTCTCTAAGTGGTTTCACTGCAATGTGGAACGCCGTTCGGACTCGGCTATAAAAAGGAGGTCCCTTGTCATTGAGCTTAACATGGAATCGGGCAGCACTCAGTGATAAGAGAGAAGTTCACCAATGTGGTATCACAATGGACTGAATAGTCTAAGTGAGCCTGATACTTCGGGCTGCCACCTAACCTAACCTAACACGTTGGCTGATAAGTCCCCGGTCTGACACATAGATGGCGTCGCTGGTATTAAATGCATATTGTTTTTATATAGTACCAACCTTCAAATGATTCGTGTCAAAATTTGACGTCTGTAAGTCAATTAGTTTGTGAGATAGAGCCTCCTTTGTGAAGCAACTTTTGTTATTGTGAAAAAAGGAATTTCGTGTTTTGATAAAATACTGTTTTCTGAAGGGAAAAATACGGTGGAAGCAAAAACTTGGCTTGATAATAAGTTTTCGGACTCTGCCCCAGGGAAATCAACAATAATTGATTGGTATGCAAAATTCAAGCGTGGACGCCCGAAAGAGGTGGTTACCGACTAAAACATCAAAAAATCCACAAAATGATTTTGAATGACCGTGAAATGAAGTTGGTCGAGATAGCAGAGGCCTTTCATTCATCAATATTTGGATATGCGGAAGCTCTGTGCAAAATGGGTGCCGCGCGAGCTCACATTTGACCAAAAACAACAACGTGTTGATGATTCTGAGCGGTGTTTGCAGCTGTTAACTCGTAATACACTCGAGTTTTTCCGTCGATATGTGACAATGGATGAAAAATGGCTCCATCACTACACTCCTGTCGGCTGAGTGGACAGCGACCGGTGAACCGTCTCCGAAGCGTGGAAAGACTCAAAAGTCTGGCAAAGTAATGGCCTCTGTTTTTTGGGATGTGCATGGAATAATTTTTATCGATTATCTTGAGAAGGGAAAAACCATCAACAGTGACTATTATATGGCGTTATTGGAGCGTTTGAAGGTCGAAATAGCGGCAAAACGGACCCATATGAAGAAGAAAAAAGTGTTGTTACACCAAGACAACGCACCGTGCCACAAGTCATTGGGAACGATGGCAAAAATTCATGAATTGGGCTTCGAATTGCTTCCCGACCCACCGTATTCTGCATATCTGGCCCCAGCGACTTTTTCTTGTTCTCAGACCTCAAAAGGATGCTCGCAGGGGAAAAAAAATGGCTGCAATGAAGAGGTGATCGATGAAACTGAGGCCTATTTTGAGGCAAAACCGAAGGAGTACTACCAAAATGGTATCAAAAAATTGGAAGGTCGTTATAATCGTTGTATCGCTCTTGAAGGGAACTATGTTGAATAATAAAAACGAATTTAAAAAAAAAATGTGTTTTTCTTTGTTAGACCGGGGACTTATCAGCCAACCTGTTAATGCACAAATTGTCACTTTTATACATACTCGTTTACATTAGCTGCAAGTAATATGAAGTATTGTTCGCGATTAACGTCTTAGTTAAGTAATTAATTACAAGACATTACTTAGTTAGCAAGCAATTTTGTGAAACTTAAGATTATCGTTGATTACCAACATTCAAATAATTTTTTTGCTGATTATTGTTCATTTGAAATCAATGGTTGCTATATCATTTATATTGATTATTTATCATCTAGTCCATCTATGGTAGACATTCGTATACATAGCCATGGAATCGATGTAGTTAAAATTTTATTTGGGAAATAGTTTGCACTGTATGATTTATGACACCTGAAAATGTGACCTCCTTATCAATTCACAACATTCTTCTTTCCATAATTGTTTATGGCCCAAGAGAAATTAATAAGAAACCCAATAACAACAACGACATAAACGACAACAACCGTTATGATCGTAAAGACTAAATTCGATTAACTATCGATAACACAGTGCAAGCACAAACTCTAATCAACCAACACAATAGCAACAACAACAGCAACAACCAACAATAATCGAAATATCTTGTCTTGATGGCAAAATATAGATAGACCAAGAGAATATGATCGTAGTTGGTAATGTGTGTCGCGTGCATTATCCGTGTGTGAGTTGTTAACTCACTCATATACTCTATATGAGTGTTCTCGCAGTCATCGTTGTATTTTATGACCCCTCTATCATAAAGTTAACGTCAAAGAGAATTTGGTGATTACGATGTGTTTGTGCTGTTAGACAGGTACAATCTTTAGATTGGACATTCAGTAATTGTTGATGTATCAATTAATCAGGTGTTGTCATTGAGAGTATTATTACTCCTTTTTTGGGTTAAATTATGTGAATATATTGATACCAATACTGTGGTTCGAAAGCATAAAGAGGGTGGAAACAAAATGGCAATTGGTAGAATTAATTTGAATTAAAGAAAATGTAGTAGTAGCAAAATTGTTACCAGGGGGATGGGAATGTTGGCTTCAAATTATAGCCGAGTCCAAAGGACATAATAAATTATGCGCGAAGATAAATACAGTGGGTAACGGATATAAGCACATCTTACATAAAACCCATTCGAGGATTGCCTTCCATTTAGCCGGATTGTAACAATCTGCCAACAGAGACATTTTGGAGGTTATACACTGAAAAGAATATTGTCGCAAGGTTTGACTAAGGTCAACGTAACTTCAAAAATTCAGAAAAATTCTTCAAAATTAACGAAATAAATCGGAAATTGCGACATAAAAGTTAACTTGTCGTTAACGCGTTTTTAAAGAATTTGGATATTTAAAATTTAAAAGAGAATTGTGTCCTAAAGGTATCCTTGAAGTAAAGATTCTTAGTGTAAAGACAAAATTTTCGGGCATACTTTTTTACACATTATCGTGCGATTATTTTTTACAACTTTCGACGTGGGTTAACACTACAACAGTGCATCGTTGAACTTAATTTTTGGCGAAGAAGGTCCATCAAAGGTCGTCCAAGATCTGTTTTTGTTCCGGCAACGATTCATCCTCTGCGCCAACTGATATTTCAAGATCATCATTTGATCTCTCGTGAGACTGAGACAGCTGTAGGCATTATTGGCACCAGCATACATTCAATATTGCATGAACATTTGACTGTCAAAAAAAAATTGTTTGTGTTGGTTCCCAATTTGTCAATCGTTCAAAAAAGCTCGAGTAGATTGGTCGAAAAAAATACTCCGAAAATACCATCGCGGTGCTTCGAAGCATGTCTATGGAATCGTGACAGGCGATGGATCGTAATCGCGTATGAGTACAAAGTTAACAGCAATAGACACCTGAAGTAGCGATTGTTGGTTTCGAGGTAGCTCGAAACATTCCTTCAGAGTAAGTGAAATACAAGAACAGAAATCAGAAGAGGTGGTGCACACAACGATATATTTGGAAAACTGGTGTCGCAAAAGTTGTTCTTTGTTTTTTGAATTAATATTTTTTTTTTGGAATAAAAAAATTTTATATAGTAACAGGTTGGCTGATACGTCCCCGGTCTAACAAACAAGAACACATTTTTTTTGTCAAAATTCGTTTTTATTATTCAACATAGTTCCCTACAAGAGCGATACAAAGATTATACCGACCTTCCAATTTTTTGATGCCATTTTGGTAGTACTCCTTCGGTTTTGCCTCAAAATAGGCCTCAGTTTCGGCGATCACCTCTTCATTGCAGCCAAATTTTTTCCCTGCGAGCATCCTTTTGAGGTCTGAGAACAAGAAAAAGTCGTTGGGGGCCAGATCTGGAGAATACGGTGGGTGGGGAAGCAATTCGAAGCCCAATTCATGAATTTTTACCATCGTTATCACTGACTTGTGGCACGGTGCGTTGTCTTGTTGGAACAACACTTTTTTCTTCTTCATATGGGGCCGTTTTGCCGTGATTTCGACCATAAAACGCTCCAATAACGCCATATAATAGTCACTGTTGATAGTTTTTCCCTTCTCACGATAATCAATAAACATTTTCCATGCGCATCCCAAAAAACAGAGGCCATAACTTTGCCAGCGGACTTTTGAGTCTTTCCACGCTTCGGAGACGATTCACCGGTCGCTGTCCACTCAGCCGACTGTTGACTGGACTCAGGAGTGTAGTGATGGAGCCATTGTCACATATCGACGGAAAAACTCGGGTGTATTACGAGGTAACAGCTGCAAACACCGCTCAGAATCATCAACAAGTAGTTGCTTTTAGTCAAATGTGAGCTCGCGCGGCACCCATTTTGCACAGAGCTTCCGCATATCCAAATATTGATGAATGTTATGACCAACGCGTTCCTTTGATATCTTTAAGGCCTCTGCTATCTCGATCAACTTCATTTTACGCTCATTCAAAATCATTTTGTGGAGTTTTTGATGTTTTCTTCGGTAACCACCTCTTTCGGGCGTCCACTGCGTTCACCGTCCACCGTGCTGATTTCACCACGCTTGAATTTTGCATACCAATCAATTATTGTTGATTTCCCTGGGGCAGAGTCCGGAAACTCATTATCAAGCCAAGTTTTTGCTTCCACCGTAGTTTTTCCCTTCAGAAAACAGTATTTTATCAAAACACGAAATTCCTTTTTTTCCACTTTTTTCACAATAACAAAAGTTGCTTCACAAAAGACGCTCTATCTCACAAACTAATTGACTTACAGACGTCAAATTTTAACACGAATCATTTGAAGGTTGGTACTATATAAAAATAATATGCATTTAATACTAGCGACGCCATCTATGTGTCAGACCGAGGACTTATCAGCCAACCTGTTAAGTTAGTTAGTTTGTTTATCTCGTCTCCCGCAAGGAGACGAGATAGACACATGGTGTCTTTTGCAAAAATGCTCAGCGTGGACTCCTGAGTCGATATAGCCATGTCTGTCTGTCCGTGAACACATTTTTGTAATCGAAGTCTAGGTCGCAGTTTTAGTCCAATCGACCTCAAATTTGGCATAAGTTTGTGTTTTGGCTCAGAATAGAACCCTATTGATTTTGGGAGAAATCGGTTCGGATTTAGATATAGCTCCCATATATATCTTTCTCCCGATATGGACTTATATGGCCCCAGAAGCCAGAGTTTTACCCTAATTTGCTTAAAATTAGGGTATACTATAGTCAAGTGTGTTAAATTTTATTGAAATCGGTTCAGATTTAGATATAGCTCCCATATATATCTTTCGCCCGATATGGACTAATACGGTCCCAGAAGCCAGAGTTTTACCCCAATTTGGTTGAAATTTCGCACTAGGAGTACAATTAGTAGTGTAGTCAAGTGTGCCAAATTTTATTGAAATCGGTTCTGATTTAGATATAGCTCCCATATATATCGTTCGCCCGATTTACACTCAAATGACCAAAGTGGCCAATCTTTTACTCCGATTTAATTGAAATTTTGCATAGGGAGTAGAATTAGCATTGTAGCTATGCGTGCCAAATTTGGTTGACATCGGTTCAGATTTAGATATAGCTCCCATATATATGTTTTTCTGATTTCGACAAAAATGGTCAAAATACCAACATTTTCTTTGTAAAATCGCCACTGCTTAGTCGAAAAGTTGTAAAAATGACTCTAATTTTTCTAAACTTCTAATATATATATATATATATATATATATATATATATATATATATATATATATATATATATATATATATATATATATATATATATATATATATATATATATATATATATATATATATATATATATATATATATATATATATATATATATATATATATATATATATATATATATATATATATATATATATATATATATATATATATATATATATATATATATATATATATATATATATATATACTTTTGTGAAGTTTCCTTAAAATTGCTTCAGATTCAAATGTTTCCCAAAATTTTTTTTTGCTAACATTGTGTTCCACCCTAGTGCATTAGCCGACTTAAATTTTTAGTCTATAGATTTTGTATAAGTCTATCAAATTCTGTCTAGATCGAGTGATATTGAAATGTGTGTATTTGGGACAAACCTTTATATATAGCCCCCAACACATTTGACGGATGTGATATGGTATCGAAAATTTAGATCTACAAAATGGTGCTTTTAAAGAAAAATTTTTAGTGTGAAACGAATAATTCGTTTGACTAAAACGTTCAACAGAATAGAAAAATCTTATTTCAGTGTAATAAAACGTTTTAGCAAAATATATTTTATGTTACATATTAGGGTGGTGCAATGGTTAGCATGCCCGCCTTGCATACACTAGGCCGTGGGTTCGATTCCTGCTTCGACCGAACACCAAAAAGTTTTTCAGCGGTGGATTATCCCACCTCAGTAATGCTGGTGACATTTCTGAGGGTTTCAAAGCTTCTCTAAGTGGTTTCACTGCAATGTGGAACGCCGCTCGGACTCGGCTATAAAAAGGAGGTCCCTTGTCAGTGAGCTTAACATGGAATCGGGCAGCACTCAGTGATAAGAGAGAATTCACCAATATGGTATCACAATGGACTGAATAGTCTAAGTGAGCCTGATACATCGGACTGCCAACTAACCTAACCTACATATTAGAGGTAGAAATATAACGCTAAAAATAAGTACTTCTTTTCTCCATTTTCACACTGCACAGTGAATCAGATATAAATAAAAATAACATAAATTAAAAATAATATTAAATTAAAAATTTAATTTTTTCAATTAATGAATTATTGATAAAAAAAGAGCTGGAGGTTTTTTTTGATCAATAATTCATTAATTGGTAAAATCAAATACAGGTAGAATACAATAAAAACAAGTTTATAACATAATAATTTAATTTTATAATTTTTCATATTTTATTTATAAATAGAAGATTATTAATTCGATCAATTGGGTCATTGAAAAGTAGAGTTAAGATAAAAATCTATACACACCTAGATTAGGTATAGTGCCAGCCCGAAAGTTCAGGCTCACTGAGCGCTGTCGAAACTGGTGTTGAACCTACGACCCTATATATGCAAGGTGGACATGCTAGCCATTGCACCATGGTGGCTCCCTATACACGCCTAACTATACATTTTTCAGTTCGGGTGAGTGGACGTTCCCATTGTCTTCGGTTAGATCTCCGCCTTAAATGCTAACTTCTTATGGATAATTTATTATCTTAAATTAGTGTATAACTCTTACTTCAATTAAATTAAGTTATATGGAATTAAATTAAGCTAAATTAAATTAGTTTTTTTGTTGTTGTATTAACTCCATTTTCCTATCAGTGTAAACCAACGAAATCTAAATAAACATTCTGATAGATAATAACTTTTCAACCTACCACGCTAGAACAAATCAATCGGCATTGAATTTCGGTAGAAAGGTGGGAGGCAAGACGATCGTCCAATGTTTATATCGTTGAAGTGACATTCCTAATCGGCGATCAACTCTTTTGATAGCATTAGAGACTCGTTTTTGTGTGTGAACTGATAATAGTTCCGTGAAAGAGATCCATCCATTGCTGGCGTTTTAGGTGGATAGAAGATAGTCTTGTCCGCCGCTTATGGGGAAAGCATTCTAACGGATATTTGATTGTCGTTATTATCGCTCAAACGCACTGAAAACGATTAGAAGTGAATCGCTTATTTCGCTTCCAAACTAGAGAAAACGTATTAGCGTCGGTAAACTAAATAGAGGATAATCTAACAAAGTGAAAATATAGCCTGTTCAACATATACATGGATTAGTTTCAATAAAACCAATAGACACTTTATCGGCCAGTGAAAAAAGGATATATTTTATGATCCATGTAAACAAGGATCTTGTGAAACAAAAGCAATCAAACAAACAAGTGAGTAAACAAAGTTAATAGGCCACAAAATTCTAAGCAAAAAGGCAAACCATATTCTAGTGCTACTACCTGCCGACAAAAGAAAGGTCGTTTCATCGGGCGGTAAACGGGAAAAGCGGCAAGGAAGTGATATTTTAACGGTTTAATGTGATAACAACAGCACTTAACAAATCCTTAATGATTTATTTAGACAAGCTCACGATGATATGATGATCCTGCAGAGGTCTTCTTCGTTTTCATAAACACACAAAAATATCTACATTCGCCCAAAAAGCAGCAGATGATTCAAGTCATCTCGTGCTTAGAGCTATTCTCTTGTCAAAGACACGCGCCAGGAAGTTTCCGGTATTTAAAAATTTGAATTCAAAAACAAAAAAAATCTCTTGGCAACCAACAATAATAAAAGCGAAGAATAGGAGCAGGGAGGCATAAGCATATGCAATTCTTGGTGAGTACTCGTCGTTTGTGTGTTGTGATTACTATCATTGTTCCTCCCTGAGCTGAGTGGGGAAGAACAAAGCCCGAATATAGAGAGGGAGGGGAATGGTAGACTATTGCCACTGTCAGTTAGGTCGACAACGCCTCATGACATTTGGACTTGGATAATTGCAGCCGGGACCGCAACAGCAACTGTAAGCATCAGTCCATCAGTCAGTTGCCATAGTTCCTCTCGATATGAGTATTCCGCATTCATTCGATCCTTGAAATGATTGATAGAACAATGCAAGATCACCACTTTCATTCATTTGCCATAGCCGCCACCACCACCACCACCAACATCATCGCCAACCTCATTGCTTTGGGATCATCAAACAATAATCATCACTAACGTCATTCGTTTTGTACATCTTGCAGCATGTCATCATCATCATCATCTTGCAAAGGTTACTTCCTCTCTGGTTGCGCCCACTAAATGTGTGTTATTTGCTTGAATTGCACCAGTAGGCCCGACAATCCAGTATCACATCAGAATTGCATTTGTTTTCCTAGAGTATTTAATTTCAATTTTCCTTTCATTATGATCGAGTGTGAGTATGTGATCGTAATATCCTTCAAAAAGGATGGATTCATTTTGCCATAGTAGACTCTGTGGCGAAGTTCATTGCGAAATGGAGTCAACAATAAAATTTAAAGGTCTATTACAACGATTGAATGTCGTGTTTGGAAATGGAAGATATGTTTTGGAATTTTAATGGAATATTGAAATGACAGATGTAGGTAATACTCAAGAGAAATTTTTCCGAATAGCATTTGATATCTGTAATTTTTACATCTTCAATGAAGGTATATAATATTTTTAATCATACCCTACACCAGTTTAATTTGTCCGTCCTTCTGGCAGATAGAGTTCGCATTTTTTGATATCTCGTTTTTATACCCTAAACCACATGTAATATTAGAAAGGAAACTGAATTGGAGGAGATAGATCAATGAGTGGACTGAGAAATTGTGGGATCTATGCAGAAAAGCTGTGGGCTCTAACTGAGATCTGGAGCCAAAGGTGACGTATCGGTTATATGAAAGTGTAATAAGGCCATTCCCCCTTAAGCGTCGATAGTCTGGTGGCCATCAATGGAGAGAAAGTGCAACATAAAAATTATACAACGGATATGTTGTCTTGGCATAACTGGGGCAATGAAGACCACGTCAACCAGAGCCTTGGAGACGAAACTTAATATCTACACTAGTTTAGATCCAAAGCGAAGCCGTCATGATTGAGATGAGATTGAATATATTGGGAGAATAGAAACACGAAACATGACGTAAAATCAAAGGATAATAGAACAAAGAAGAGGGAGCCACTGTGGTGAAATGGTTAGCATGCCTGCCTTGCAGACACAAGGTCGTGGGTTCAATCCCAGTTTCGACGGAACACCAAAAAGTTTTTCAGCGGTGAATTATTCCCGCTGGTGGCATTTCTGAGTGGTTTAAAACTTATCTAAGTGGTTTCACCGTAACATAGAATTGGGAAGAAGAGAAGTTCACCACTGTGGTAACGCAATGCACTGAATAGTCTATGTGAACATGAAATATCGGCATGTCACTATACCTAACCTAACCTAATAGAGAATACATTGGGTGTAATGGAAGATGCCGCTACAATCCATGAATCTGAGCTGGCTATAGCTGGCGAGTGTGACATTTTCCTGTCAGTAAGATAGACATCAGAACAGATATCAAAGGGAAATAACTGCAACACCGATAGATCGATCTATGAGAGGACGGGCCTGGACGCATATATGGACCCAGACACCGAGATACTATTCCGATTACCGAACCACAGTGCAATCGCGCACTTGACTCGGAAATAACACGACTCCACAATTCGTGAACATTTTCACATATTGCCAGAGTGCTATGAAGACAATATCAGACATTACGGTTCGAACGCGAACCGTAATAAAATGTAAAAGAAAGATCAACGAATACTAGGAATACTACAGGATCCATATGGGTCTGGAGATGTACTAACGGAGAGTAGAACGACAGTCAGGTGGGCCGTGGGAATAATGACCGGGTACCTAGAATGAGAGCACATCTATGCCGAATAGGAGCAGCAGAGAATGGTACATTCACCATGCGTGTTTTGGGGATGATGAGACCTACATGCGTGTTTTGGGGAAGATCAGACCTCACATATGCTACCTATGGCACTGCTTTTACTTGGCAAAGAGTTAACCATATCGGTGAAGTGGTGATTCGGGACCCGGACCAGCTTGGAAAGAAGCACCGGAGCCCTGTGTTGCCAGGAAAGAAGCACCGGAGCCCAGTGTTTCCAGTATTTTCTTGTCCCCAAATTGAGACGTTTTAGTCCTCAAAAATCCCCAATTTGAATTGAAACTCCCCAATAAATTTTTAACAAGTTTTCTTGAAAAAAAAATAAAGGAATAGGCTCTGCTGTAGGTTAGGTTAGGTGGCAGCCCGATGTATCAGGCTCACTTTTCAGTTCATTGTGATACCACATTGGTGAATTTCTCTCTTATCACTGATTGCTGCCCGATTCCATGTTGAGCTCAATGACACATTGAAGTGAAACCACTTAGAGAAGCTTTGAAACCCTCAGAAATGTCACCAGCATTACTGAGGTGGGATAATCCACCGCTGAAAAACTTGTTTGGTGTTCGGTCGAAGCAGCAATCGAACACACGACCTTGTGTATGCAAGGCGGGCATACTAACCATTGCACCACGGTAGGCTCTGCTGTAGAAAATCAGTAATAATTATAAATTTAAAAAAAAATATGCAATTTTTGTTATGCCTGTTTACGTGTTACAATAAGATGGAGATTTCAAAACACATAACAAAAATATCATCCGAACAAGCCCTCATCACAATTCGTCTTCTAAATGCTCGAGAAATAAAACTGGGAGTCCGAGCAACTTTTGTATTTATGAATCAAAATTTAGTTCTTAATAGCCAAGAAATAAAATGGATCGATAAATATGACGTTGTTGGCCCGATATGACCTCCATCCTGTATGTATGGGATTTATTCTTCAAATCTGTGATGTGCGCAAATGAGGGTCAACACTTCACGTCGAGTCCTTACGAAATAAATTCACAATAGTAGAAAAATTCCTTAGACAAGCGGAGTAAATTTTAAATTAGCTCTTGGGCCCCAAACAATTGCCGTGGAATAATGGGGAGGAACGTAATTGTTCTTCTTTAAGCATGTAGAAGAAAATAATTTCATATAAGCTCTAAACCTGATTTAGTATACTGAACAGACTTCGAAAATTACCCACAAAAATACCCAAATTTCTGGAAACTCCCCGCCAAATCTTAAAGTCCCCAACTCAGTATTGGGGAACTTGCCAGTATTGGGGAAAACCCCCAATACTGGCAACACTGCTGGAGCCAAGGAATTCGCTAGGGACACAGAGTTCCTGGAATAAAAGAAGTGTAAGATATAAAAAAAGTTTTTAGAGGGCACAACAAGCCGAATACTAGCTTATGTGTATATCAGCCGATATGAGACAGGGAAACATGGATCCACTTTTCAACCTAAATGTGAACATTTTGTATGAAATTTAAAAAAAAGCATTTCATTAATATTCTCATGATTCATCAAAATTATTTTGCTACATAATTGAGCAATTAGTCATTGCAAGATCCTTTTTCCCAGAAAACTGCGAATATCTTCTCAAACCAACTTTCACAACGGCAAAAAAAGAAACAAAGAAATCCTCCTCCCACTTTGTTTCCACCAACCCTGTTTCCTGTAAAACTTGATTTTGTACCTTAACTACTTAAGGTTGTCATTAAGTCACACAATATCCTGTATGATGGTGAGATAATATCCTGCTTGAACTTTTGATGAGAAGTGTAGTGTGGGGTAGAAATCCAAAGCAAACGAAAAAAAGCCTACAAAGTCAGATGTCATTTATAATTTCCATGGTTTCGTAGCTTTCAATGTTAGGATATTTCATCGTTGGTGTTCACAAAATTTTGTCAAATACTTGAGCTTCAGAGTCAACGGAATTTTTAGCCATATCCTATAAAGGTAACAAAAGGGCTTCTATTGATGTCGCTTTTTTTCTGGTCTTCTTTGGGTTTTGTAGACGTTTTCCCATTCACATCATAAAAACTCTCAAACACACATACACACACACAGTCTGAGACATAGACTGCAACTTCCGCTTTTTGGCAATCGCGCAAAAAGAATGAACTGAAGAAAAACAAAAGATATCCTTGATCGTTAAAATAAGATCCTTCACTCCTCCGTTTTGAATGACTTCTGTTTTTGTTTTTTTTGTTAATTTGGCTTTGAATTCCATTGCTTGACTTGAGAGGGGAATGATTTCTGGGGCATTGTGCGTTTCATTTGTTCTACGTAAAGGATAGTGACCGTACCATGCCATTCCTGTGTAATGATGCATATTTGTATTCCTTGTTCTAGATATTTGATCAAAGTACCGTTGAGTTGATGAGAAGCTACTACTGCTGCTGCTGCCATATCCTGGATAGAGAATGGCATTCGCATTGTGTCTGCTTGGCTGTTTTTGAAATCTTTACGAAATGATTTCCAACTGAGTTAATTACAGAGGAGAGTTTGTTTAAAAAGCAAATCACCAGTGATGGAATTCTTCTTCTTCTTATGGAATTCAAAGTGGTGCTTATGCTGCTCGGAAGCAGACATAGAGGCAGACACCAGACCGTTGACAACAACGGTATCTAAGATAGAGGAGTGAGTGTAAGAAGTCCCAAAAGCAAATGACGACATTTGACTTTGTGCGTGAGTGTGAGTGAAAGAAATACGGAAGGAATACTACGCAGCTTGACTTGAAGTTTTCATCTGTGGCATTTGAAAGGACATACAAAAGAGAACTAGAAATGATAAGGACAACAGCATTAGGCATAAAGGAAGTTTTGTTTCAAACCAATAACAATGGCCAAAGATCAATTCATTATTTTCATTTTTTTGCGATTTTTTGCAAACATTCGCATAATACCTCAACACAATCAAGTCAACTGAAGGCCAGGAATCAAGGTCAGGCGAAGAACAATCAAACGGCCAGCATAGAGAATAAGAAACTGCTACCATTCGTTAGTATTGGATTTTTGTTGAAATCTGAGCTTCTTGTAAGTGAGACTTTGCGATAACCCATAATTACTTGACTAATAACATTTCACTTTCTCCCAGAAGTGATTACTTACTTCGATTTTGATTGTTTGAAATTTAGGACATTCCCATGGTGTATTGACATTGAGGTGTGAAATATCCTTGGATATGAAAACAAATCTTGCAAACTAAATAGAACAATTGTCCTTTTATTGTTTTATTTATTTGCAGAAATATTTATGGTTCACATGTCATTAACTCTCACTTTTATTGAATTTTTCACATGGATTTGGAACTTCTCAATTTTTGATGCAATATGGCATCAAAATTTTTTCACAATTAAGTAGCACGCTGTAAACCAATACGAATACAAACAAATATTCCTTCACATATTTTTACACACTCATAAGCTAGCAAACAAAATTGCCAGTGTTTCAAAGTAAATTTTGAACATTTTAGAATTAACGAAACCTAAACATATGTCTGTTTTAAAGAAGTTATTTGCGAAGAAAATTGGGAGGTTTTGTTGTAATTTTTACAAGACTAGTATTTCGACGGAGGTTATAAAAATTACATCCAAAGCAATGAAAAGAATCCGACAATCGAGTACTTTCACCTGAAGAAAATCTTTAAAATATAGCTTTTTTCATGTCAGCCTGATACTGAAACAGGCGATTAACGTCCAAATGCATGAGTTGTTAATTTACAATTAATTATGACTCGAGCTTTATGGACAAAGAAGATTAAGAAATTTGATTAATATAGTCATTGAAAAGAAAACACCAGACACAAATCTATACACGCCCGAGAGTACATGTTTCAGTTTGGGCGAACTGCCACAGCCTTTATTATAGATCTGGCTGGGATAGATAACTAAATTTTGGGTCATTTATGCTAACTTCTTATGGAGAAAACATATAGGAATTGTCTTTTTACAAATTGAATCATCTTTGCTCCCACTGTTCATATTCTTTTCAATGACTCTATTGATCAAGTTCCTCAATCTTCTTTGTCCATAAAGCTCAAGTAATAATTAATTCTAAACTAAAAAATAGGACAAAATTTGACTAATTCGAATTGATTTCTAAAAGTGTGCAACTACCCTAGGTTAGATTACGTGTGGAATAGTCAGTTCCACAGGTGGTGAACTTCTCTCTTATCAAAGAGTGCTTGCCGATTCATGTTCAGCTCAATGACAAGGGTTCCAACGATTTTTCAGATTACGTTGAAACCATTTAGAGAAGCTATGTAACACTCAAAACTGTCATCAGCATTGTTGAGAGAATAATCCATCGCTGAAAAACTTGTTGGTGTTTGGTCGAAACTTGGATTGAACCCATGTCCTTTGTATGTATGGTGGGCATATTAATCATTGCACCATGGTGGACCCTACTCTAAAAATTAGCGAAGGAAAACTTAAAATATTTGGTCACTATATCCTTCTTTGACGTACGCTTAAACAAAATTGAATCAACCGACTATAAAACTGTCAGAGAAGTTTTTTTTTTTTTATCATAGTCATCTTTCTAACAATATTTGGCAGATCCCGATCTGACATACGCGAGGTAAATAACGGCATCTATTGGAAAAATCGGCTTCTTTTTACTATAATATATGTGGATCAGTTAAAAGGATATCTAATGTTGCGATGAAACTGGCAACACTCACATTCAGCTGCAGGATAAGAGAGTTAAATGATTTCAAAAATCCCCTCAGTTATGCTACATACACATTTAACCCATATCCTACCAAAGAGGTGCCAAGTTTTACAATGGACTCAATAGTCTAAGTGAACCTGAAATTAAATCGGCTGCCACTTTAACCTAAGGTTGAACCATATTCTTTATAATAATGGAATATCTGAAGAAACGCCAAAACTAACAACTCGGACATTCAGCTGCAGGATAAGGAATTGATGGCAAATATTCTCAAAAATCCTGTAGAGTAACAAGTGGAAAGTTTAGTTAACCCGTATCTCGCCAAAGAGTGACATGATTCTAAGGTTGAGGTTATACATAATGACGGGTATTCTGACCACGTCAGTATTTAGGATCAACAGGCCGAAAATCTTCCAAAAATTTTGCGTAATACATATCACCGTATCGCTGAAGTAGTTGACCGTGCCAAATTTAGAAAAATTATTAAATTATATAATTAAATTGTAAATAATTATTAAAGCTTTTGCTTATATCCATTTAATCCAACATTTTTTTCAATTTTAATCAGGTGTGACTACTAAGCTTATTCAACCATTGCATTCAGGGTATCTGTATACATGTGGGTACCAATATTCAAATCCAGCCGGAACAGTCAATTTTTCTTTTCTCGTAAAAGCCATTAATCGAACTGGAACCGATTTTGGGTACAAACATATTATTGTCATATATTTGTTACATCTTTAAAAAGATATGGTGATAGAAAGCAAGAACTAAAATCGAATCTTAACGAATCGAATATAACCATTTTTTTATAGTTCGAATGGCGAAATAGACTTTGTGACTAAAATCACACAATACATTTGTCAAAATTTAATTCTAACCCAGCAAAAAAATTTGGAAGTTCTTCCAAAGACACAACACTTCCAGAAGATGCACTTCCAATGATCTTCTTTATTTTAACTACCAAGGAAGTTTTTTTAATTCAATTTTTTACAACGTGGGTAATTTAACTTTTTTTGTTTCAAATAGGTTAAAAACAGAGTAAGAATTCATAAAATGTTACAAATCATTTAAATTTTGTCGAAAAAAAAAATGCTAAACCCAATCTGAAAAATTGTGAATTTTTGCAAATATTTGAGGTCAATCGTTTCCGACAAGCGTTAGAATCTATTAAAAATTATAAAAATTATTTATTTGACAAAATATCACAGAATTTTTATACCCTGCGCCACGCTGTGGAACAGGGTATTATAAGTTAGTGTATATGTTTGTAACACCCAGAAGGAGACGAGATAGACACATGGTGTCTTTGGCAATAATGCTCAGGGTGGGTCCCTGAGTCGATATAACCATGTCCGTCTGTCTGTCCGTCTGTCTGTGAACACATTTTTGTAATCAAAGTCTAGGTCGCAATTTAAGTCCAATCGCCTTCAAATTTGCCACATGTTCCTAATTTGGGTCAGAATAGAACCCTATTGATTTTGGAAGAAATAGGTCCAGATTTAGATACAGCTCCCATACATATCTTTCGCCCGATATGCACTAATATGGACCCAGCAGCCAGATTTTTATACCGATTTGCTTGAAATTTTGTACAAACATAACACTTAGTCGTATAGTCACGCGTGCACAAATTGATTGAAATCGGTTCAGATTTAGATATAGCTCCCATATATATCTTTCGCCCGATATGGACTTATATGGCCCCAGAAGCCAGATTTTTAGCCGAATTTGGTTGAAATTTTGCACTAGGAGTACAATTAATAGTATAGTCAAGTGTGCAAAATTTGATTGAAATCGGTTCAGATTTAGATATAGCTCCCATATATATCTTTCGCCCGATATGGACTAATATGGTTCTAAAAGCCAGAGTTTTGGCCCAATTTGGTTGAAATTTTGCACAGGGAGTAGATTTAGCATTGTAGCTATGCGTGCCAAATTTGGTTGAAATCGATTCAGATTTAGATATAACTCCCATATATATCGTTCGCCTGATATGCACTTATATGGACCCAGAAGCCAGAGTTTTATCCCGATTAGCTTGAAATTTTGCACAAGGAGTACAATTGGTAGTACAGTCATGTGTGGCAAATTTGATTGAAATCGGTTCAGATTTAGATATAGCTCCCATATATATGTTTTTCTGATATCGACAAAAATGGTCAAAATACCAACATTTTCCTTGTTAAATCGCCACTGCTTAGTCGAAAAGTTATAAAAATGACTCCAATTTTCCTAAACTTCTAATACATATATATCGAGCGATAAATCATAAATTAACTTTTGTGAAGTTTCCTTAAAATTGCTTCAGATTTAAATATTTCCCATATTTTTTTACTAACATTGTGTTCCACCCTAGTGCATTAGCCGACTTAAATTTTGAGTCTATAGATTTTGTAGAAGCCTATCAAATTCTGTTCAGATCGAGTGATATTTAAATGTATGTATTTGGGACAAACCTTTATATACAGCCCCCAACACATTTGACGGATGTGATATGGTATCGAAAATTTAGATCTACAAAGTGGTGCAGGGTATAATTAGTCGGCCCCGCCCGACTTTAGACTTTCCTTACTTGATTTGTTTCAAATAGGTTAAAAACAGAGTAAGAATTCATAAAATGTTACAAATCATTTAAATTTTGTCGAAAAAAAAAAAATGCTAAATCCAATCTGAAAAATTGTGAATTTTTGAAAATATTTGAGGTCAATCGTTTCCGACAAGCGTTAGAATCTATTAAAAATTATAAAAATTGTTTATTTGACACAATATCACAGAATTTTTTAATTTATATCCAAAACATTGAATTCGGATCACACCTAAAGAAGTGATGCAAGTTCGGTGCAACGGCTGGAGGACTTCCGTCCTATGACAAGCCCATGTTAAATTTATCGCTTCTGCGTCAATTTTGCACCACTTCGGGATCCAACAATAACATTTTAATTACTTTTTTGGATCCGGAAGTGGTTCAAAATTGACGCAGAAGCGATGAATTTAACATGGGCTTGTCATAGGACGGAAGTCCTCCAGCCGTTGCACCGAACTTGCATCACTTCTTTAGGTGTGATCCGAATTCAATGTTTTGGATGTAAATTAAAAAATTCTGTGATAATACTGATCAAGTGCTTTTAAAGTTGTGCCTTTGGAAGAACTTCCAAATTTTTTTGCTGGGAGCAGAAGACAATTCAATTTTCTTATAAAACAATTTAATTTTTTTCTTGTGTATCTATAATACACCCAGAAAAAAGTGAGTCATTAAAGTAAGTTCACGTCATTAATTTTACATTTAGTAAAAAGTCAACAAATTTTAATGAACTAAAATAAAATTAAATGGACTATAAAAAATTGCGTTGTCATTTTTCTGGGGGTACAGGTTTTATTCCGAATATCGAAAAAAAATCTTCAATTAAATTTTATATGCAAGCTAATTTCTTACATCACAACCATAGATTTTTCACATCTATTCTCCGGCACACTTTCATGACTTTTGCAAACATTTAATTTTATTCCCAAACAAGCCACAAATTTGTCACATTAAAACCAATGCCAACAAGATTGAGAACATCTTCATTATCATCATGAATGTGCTAAAAACAAAATTTGAATGTTATGTCAATGGTGGTTGTTTCAACTCCAAAGACCAAAGTTTCATTGGTGTCACCCTTATTTGGTGAGCGTTAAAACAGACATCAGACATCTATTGACTCATTCAAGCGCCTTGGGTTAAAGCGAAGGGTGCTGCTAATAGCGTTAAATTAAGTTAACACATTAAAGGCAATGAACAGTGAAACAACAAAACCAATATGTTTTTCGTGCTACCACTGAGGATGTTGTTGTTGTTATTGTTAGTGGGTAGTTGTTGATTATCCTTGCTATAGCATATATACGTAGAGGGGAAAAAACCCCTTGTAGGACAATGACAAAAAGTCGACACACTCACTTACACACTCAGTCAGCCTTAGTGTCGTCAGTATTTAAATTTGTCATGGGATACGCATCCTTTTTTTCCGGCATATCCTCCTCATATCACCATAATGTTTTCCTGTGAGTGTGCCAGCATAAAAGTGCGTTTGCAGGATATATCGCAAACTCGTAAATTTCTAATTTACCATCATTGACTTTTGCATTTCCAGTCAATGGCTTGTAGATTAGAACATATGAGCACAGGACTTGGGATAAAAAAAGGGTTAACCCTTTTGTCCTATCCATCGAAGGATGTGGAAGTGTAAAACGCCTTTTTTTATTGAATTTAGGCAGAGATAGTGTCAATGTTTGCATATGGTTAAGATACCATAAAATATCTATGAACAATGCTTAACTATCTAATAAATATGTCAATTTCCTATTATGTGAGAGTTATCTCTTGGTATAGGAAATGAAAAAGAAAACTGTGTCTCATCGTGACAACGATGATTCTCTGGAAAATTTATGATTTATTTAAATTATTAGTGGGATGACATGAAAGAAATTTCTATTGGCAAGAGCATTTTGGGCACTTTTGAGTGTGGGAAAAAAGGCTGAACTTAGAAGAATCTAAATTTGTTGAATTGAGAGCATTGGGGAATAACATTCACAACAACAACAAAATATGATCACCCTTAAAAATTTTATCTCGAACAAAAAGAATTTGTTCTCTGTATGAACCCAGCAAAAAAATTGGAAGTTGTTCCACAGACATTTCTTTTAAAGCCCATCTCAGAATCCCCCATAGAGTTTTTTCAACTTCCGATGCAGTCCTTTTGGACAAGTCCACAAACATTTCTTCTAAAGCGCATCGTGGGATCCCTCAATGATTTTTTCCACTTCCGATGCAGTCCTTTTGCACAAGTGCACAAACATTTCTTCTAAAGCGCATCTTGGGATCCCCCATTGATTTTTTTCTGCTTCCGATGCAGTCCTTGTGGACAAGTATTAGAAAGAACGCAGGCTATTTTAAGTGCAAATTTTGGACAATTAAATTTTACAAAAAAATATTCAAAAAGATTTACAAAAAAATATTCAAAGATTATTCAAAACTAATAAAAAAATAGAAAATTATAAAAAAATAATAACAAAAAAATAATAAAAAAATAAAATAATCCCGCTGGGATTTGAACCTGTGCCGTTTGACTTTTTCGCTTCCATGGAAGTTCTTTTGAGAAGGGTTTGCAAATTACGAGAATTTTTAATATTTTTTTTTTTTGCTTTTTGGATTTTAATGGAAAAAGTATATACAAAATAAAAACGATGCATAACATAAAAAAATATATTTTTTTTAGAAAAATATTTGATAAAAAAATTGCCTCTGGTGAGATTTGAACCTGCGTTTCTTATTTTTTCGTTCATACTAATAAAGAACATCTCGAGAAGCAATTAGAATGTTATTCTTTGGTGTCGTAATACGATCATATCACAAACATTTGAATTGATCTTTCGATGCTTTATGTTCAATGGCGTTTGTGGCTGAGTGTGCTAAGGTGTTCTGTTATGGTGCCATCAAACCCAGGTTCAACCCCTGTCCGGAGCGAAAAAGTTTTTCAAATTGTAAAAAAATTATATAATAATAAAATAATAGTGCAATGAAAAATATGGTTGAAAAAAAATGAAATTGGTCGAAAAATTTTTTTTTCGCTTTTTAAATTTCTTCATTCAAATTAACTTCCAGGGCACAACTTCTAAAGCAATGCAAAGGATCCAAAAAGGGAGTACTTCCGTCCTATGACAAGCCCATGCAAAATTCATTGGAGATGATCCAAGTTGGCACTACTTCGGGATCACAGATTGGGGATCCAAACTATTTTTTTGGAAGCTCTTTTTTTGCTGGGAAGCTAACTAATCATATTATATTTTATGATACTGGAGAATAAGAGTTTTCCTATGGAAAGAATACCACGATATGAACATCTAAATAAATGGAACGAAGTTTTGGAGATGATCCAAGTTGGCACTACTTCGGGATCACAGATTGTGGATCCAAAATATTTTTTTGGAATCTCTTTTTTTTTTGCTGGGAAGCTAAATAATCATATTATATTTTATGATACTGGAGAATAAGAGCTTTCCTATGGAAAGAATACCACGATATGAACATCTAAATAAATGGAACGAAGTTTTGGATTAACGAAGAGCGTTTCAAGGATGTTTTGAAGAGCGCATGCAAATATGCATTTTCACTGATCAGATATTTAAATTAGTCTCAGTTTTTTCTGGACATATCAAGGTTGAGAGCTAAGTCCAGGCAGGATTTACTTCAGGCAACAATGGCCGACAAGTGCTGAACAACTACTTGCGTGGATGATTGTTTATTGATGAGAATGGTTTCCGTTTCTAGGTTTACACGTTAAAATTTTAGATATATAGAAAATAGGAAAGATTATTCAATTGCAACAGGCACACCCAGGAGACTCGTACCGATTTGCTTGCCTCGAACGGGGATAAAACCCCTGTTTATACGAATTAACAGTCACAATTGCATTATATTACATTATTCCGGCATGTCAAAGAGTTTTCGATAAAAATCAAAATTGTGTGCATTTTGCGTATTTTGTAACTTTCTGATTCCAAATTAACAGCAACCGTATTCAAATCTTAGACTAAAAGGAATCTGGCACTCGACATCTACACTGAAAGAAGAAAAAAAGTTGGCAACCCTGCTACGAGAGCAACTGCTTTTTTTTAAGCTCTATCCTGTGTTTTATTAAAACATAAAATACTATATAAATAAAGTGTTAATCAACTAATTTTCTTCAGTGGCTACATAGAAGATAGCATCAAAAACTCGAATTATATGAACGATGCCTTCAACACGTAGAAGTTTAAAAATAAATAAAACAATTTGTGCGCAATGCGATTTGGCAGTGGAAGAAGAGGAAGAAAGTATTGAGTGCGACAAGTGTGAAAAAGTTTACCATGTAGTTTGTACATCGTTAGACAAACGCCAATACCAACACCTACTTAAACATGATAATGAAGACTACATTTGCCATCTGTGTAATAAGAGTGGTACCATTGAAAAGGAGTTAGAAGTAATCAAAACAAACTTAAGAAAACTCGATCAGCTGGATCATATTACTGAAACAATGAACTTTATGTCGCGACAATACGATGAAATTTTAAGAGGAGTTGCAGAAAACAAAAAGAAAATCGAAACAATGCAAAAAGAAAACAAACAATTGAAAACTGAAATAAATTTATTAAAAAGTTCGGTCAAATTTCTCAATGATCAGCGAGTAGCAAATGATTGTGTGTTAACTGGAATTGAAAATGTCAACAACGTATCTGCCACTGATTTAGTCGTAAGCATATTTAAAGATACTGGTGTAAAAATTCAACCAGATAATATTGTAGATGCTTACTTCATCAAGAAAAAAAAATGAAAATGGAAATAAAAAAGAAACTATTATTGTGAAAATGAATTCTAAAAAATCTAAAGATGTAATTATGTCTATGAAGAAAAAACTTAAGGACAATGATGCTACTAAATCTGTTTTCATAAATGATTATTTGAGTAAAGAAACCTTAAAGCTATTTAACCATGCTAAGAACTTGAAAACTGTCGGATTCAGAAGCGTATATACGGCTAATGGGAGAGTGTTTGCAAAGAAGAGTGAATTGTCAAGAGCCAGAGTAATACACGACGAGAGTGATGTGGACAAATTATTATTGGAAGCATCAACCTACAAAAAATCCCGTGCGAGTAGAATACATGATGTGAATCGTGAAGAAGATGAAGATGACCCGTATCTTTCAACATCTTAAATTTTGCTTCCATTTAAATTAAATTTTGTAAAAATCATTTAATTTTCTTTTGTTTTTATGAATAATAATTATTATAAAAATGTAAAATCATATCGAAACTTTATTATTAATGGCAGAAATTCTTCATTTGGAATTACATCTATGAATGTTAGAAGTATATCTAGCATAACTAAATTCAATTATTTCAAGTCCCTTATTGCAAGCCTTCCTGCTTTACCTAATATTATCTCAGTTCAAGAGACATGGTTTTTAGATAATATCGCCCAGATTTATAATATTCCTGGGTATAACTCTGTCCATTGTTGTAGGCCAGACGGTTACGGTGGGACATCTATGTTTATACGTGAAGGTGTAGAGTATACAATGGAATTGTGTGATAGCCATGATTTTATTGATTTTATTGTGCTTACCTTGAATGATGTTAAGGTGAGAGGAAACCCATTAAAGTTAATATCTTTTTATAGGTCACAAAAATGTGATGTGAATACGTTTTTGATGTTTTTGGAGAATATGCTTTACTTGTACGGACGGACTTCATGTATTATTATGGGCGATGCGAATATAAACTTTTTCGATTCTATCTCATCTCGTAACCTATGTGACGTTTTGTCTTCCTTTGATTTCGAAAATAACAACCTGCTAGTGACTCGTCCTGAGAGCATGACATGCATTGACCATATTTACAGCAATATCAGCGATTTGTTGACAATAAGTTCTATAGAAAATGGTGTATCAGATCATAACCTAATATTCATTGATATACATATCAGTTCACAGAGTAGGGAGCACTTTCAAGTTAAACGATCTCACCTTGATCACGACGCCCTACGTTTGTATTTGGAGAGGGAGATTCCTATTATTATAGAAACTGGTGACTTGTGTAATGATATTTCGAATTTGATAGGTGTTATTAAGACAGGTTTGGAACGAAGCACTGTCGAAACCTCCCATTTGAAATCGACCAGACGTGACATTACTCCATGGGTGAATGGGAATCTTATGAAACTCTTTGCATTAAAGGAAAGGCTTTTGAAAGCGCGAAGAAGACATCCTGAGAATGTGGACATATCTGAAAGTTTAAAATCTATAAGTAAAACTATTAGAAAGGCTTACAAGCAATCCATGAATGTTTTTTATGCAGAAAATCTGCGAGATATTGGAAATGAACCAGCGAAATGTTGGAGATTTCTAAATGAAAGTTTAGGAAGAGGTAAGAAGAAGACATTGTGCTTAATAGATGATGATGGGAATAAAATACCTGAGGGAGCCCATATGGCGAGACTATACAATGAATATTTTTTGCAATCTGTGCGAGACTTGAAATCGAAAATTGTATGTTTACCTGGCGACCATTTTAATAGTTTAGGGACTCTTAATACTTCTTCTCGTCGCCTAAATTTTTGTACTGCTACTAATAACGATGTAGAGCGCGTCATCTTCAGTTTAAAGAAAGGGAAATGTCCTGGTTTTGACGGAATTAGTTCTGATTTAGTTTTGAGATATTCTCATATGATTATACCTCATTTAACTCGAATATTCAACGACATTGTGATTAGTGGGACCTATCCCAATGTACTGAAAATCCATAAAGTGAAAAAAAAATTAATTAATTAAAAAGAAAATTAATGCTTGCACAGTGGACTGTTATAGGCCAATAGCTGTTTTATCGACATTTAATAATATCTTCGAGAGACTTTTGTATAACCAAATATCTAAATATTTGGAAGGTAATGAACTACTAAGTGATTTCCAATATGGGTTCAGGAAAGGATGTGGGACGGAAGAAGCTGCAGCAAATGTGAATTCGATATGTGATAAATTAGATGGTGGGAATAAAGGTGTAGTGGGAATCTTCTATGACTTTTCCAAGGCTTTTGATCTAGTTGACCACAATATTTTAATTGAAAAACTTAAGTATTATGGAATCAGAGGTAGCACTTTATACTTGCTCCGACATTACTTGCAAAATCGTAGACAATATGTCTCCATAGGAGATTACAAGAGTGAAGTCGGTGTTGTGGAACACGGTGTTCCACAGGGAAGTGTACTGGGACCACTATTATTTAGAATATATTTGAACGATATTGTGAACCTTGAATTGGACGGCACGATATTTTTGTATGCTGATGATATTTGCGTCTTATATGGTTATAGGTTTGAACAAGCTGTTAAGGTATTGATTGAACGCGATGCAGCTTTGATTTCTGAGTTTGCCAGGGTCAACAAATTGTATCTCAACTCCGGTAAGACTAAGGTTATACGTTTTCAACCTCGCGTTAATCGTAGTACTTCTTTTTCTGTACGTATAGAAGGAGTAGAAGTAACTGAGGTACCAAGTTTAAAGTATCTGGGGATTTACCTTCAAAGTAACTTGAATTGGGACGAGCATATCGCATATTTGAGGGGGAAATGCGCACAGGCCATTGGTTTCTTATTTAAGTTTAAAAACAGGTTTAGCTTTGACACGAAAATGCTAATATATAGGGCACTGATACAAAGTCATCTGAACTATTTGATTATTTTGTATGGACACGGGAAAAGGGAGGAATTGAAATCCCTATTCAGATTGCAGAGCAAGGCTTTGAAAATTGTAGCTGACTTGCCCATCATGTATTCTACACTTGATCTATATAAAAATAGATTTCCTTCGATATTGCCAATATATGGTTTATATAGAATGCAACTTTTGACTTATGTTTACAAATGCTTACATCATATAGGACACCATACTGTAACGTTTGGAGTAAATCAAAGTTCTTTTAATACAAGAAACAACAGTAATTTAAGATTAGCCAGATGTCGCCTTGAAACTACGAAACAGAGGGTTGAATATATGGGAAGTAAAGCGTATAATAGTTTGCCGAATAATTTGAAAAATATTAGTACGATTTCTTTATTTAAAAGGTTAATTAAAATGCACCTAAATGATAGTATAGATGAAATTCTGCCATAATTTGTTTATAACTACATAACTTTCATTATATATTTCATACATTAACTTACTAAAATAATGTATTTACCTAGTTTTTGCATATCCATTTTATGTTAATATTCAAGACTTATGTTATTTATTGAGCTTTGAATTTACCTTTGCCAACTAGCCTCAACAAGGTCTATAAGACGCTGAGGCATCTATATCTTGTATATACCATAAAGCTGTTATTTTAAATAAATAAAAAAAAAAATAAATAAATAAAAAAAAGAGTTTTCTTTTCTGAGGAACGAAATTTTAGACAAGCAAAGTTTTCTTTTGTCGCTAAAGAATTTTCTTTAATGGCAAATAAAAAGAATTAGACACAATTGTTGAATATCCTATCATAAATTTGGGTTTGTTTGGTCTACAAGAAAATACTTTATAAGAAAGCGGCATTTCGTTTATCTAAAATTTCGTTCCTGAGGAAAGTATTTTTTCTTTAGGTGTATATTCATAGCCAGAACACCCCCAAGTTTAAAAATCTCACGGTGTTTGGATTGAGGTTAATAAGATCGTGAAGCCATTAGCGTTAAAATATGTGGGAAAGTTAATTACTTAATGGACCCTTCTGTACCTCCCGTATTAGCAAGACCCAATGGAGAACACTGGAAATACTTCGCTATGGACTGCAATCGATTTCTACTCCAAGACCCCTCTTGGACAAGTTTCTCATCAAATGCACTGATAATAACCCACATAAACAATGTCATATTTACTCTCTAATAGAACAAAGCTTCACATGTACGATATAGAAAGAGGGACTTATCAGGTTGGCTGATAAGTAACCGGTCTAACAAAGAAAAACACATTTTTTTTGTCAAAATACGTTTTTATTATTCAACATAGTTCCCTTCAAGAGCGATACAACGATTATAACGTCCTTCCAATTTTTTGATACCATTTTGGTAGTACTCCTTCGATTTTGCCATTTTGGTAGTACTCCTTCGATTTTGTCGCTGGTGGCCCGATCTGGAGAATATGGTGGGTGGAGAAGCAATTCGAAGCCCAATTCATGAATTTTTGCCATCGTTCGCAATGACTTGTGGCACGGTGCGTTGTCTTGATGGAACAACACTTTTTTCTTCTTCATATGGGTCCGTTTTGCCGCGATTTCGACCTTCAAACGCTCCAATAACGCCATATAATAGTCACTGTTGATGGTTTTTCCCTTCTCAAGATAATCGATAAAAATTATTCCATGCGCATTCCAAAAAACAGAGGCCATTACTTTGCCAGCGGACTTTTGAGTCTTTCCACGCTTCGGTGACGGTTCACCGGTCGCTGTCCACTCAGCCGACTGTCGATTGGACTCAGGAGCGTAGTGATGGAGCCATGTTTCATCCATTGTCACATATCGATGGAAAAACTCGGGTGTATTACGAGTTAACAGCTGCAAACACCGCTCAGAATCATCAACACGTTGTTGTTTTTGGTCAAATGTGAGCTCGCGCGGAACCCATTTTGCACAGAGCTTCCGCATATCCAAATATTGATGAATGATATGACCAACACGTTCATTTGATATCTTTAAGGCCTCTGCTATCACGATCAACTTCATTTTACGGTCATTCAAAATCATTTTGTGGATTTTTTTGATGTTTTCGTCGGTAACCACCTATTTCGGGCGTCCACTGCGTTCACCGTCCTCATTTCACCACGCTTGAATTTTGCATACCAATCAATTATTGTTGATTTCCCTGGAGCAGAGTCCGGAAAGTCATTATCAAGCCAAGTTTTTGCTTCCAATGTATTTTTTCCCTTCAGAAAACAGAATTTTATCAAAACACGAAATTCCTTTATTTCCATCTTTTTCACAATAACAATAGTTGCTTCACAAAAGACGCTCTATCTCACAAACTAATTGACTTACAGACGTCAAATTTTCACACGAATCATTTGAAGGTTGGTACTATATAAAAATAATATGCATTTAATACTAGCGACGCCATCTATGTGTTAGACCGGGGACTTATAAGCCAACCTGTTAAACATGTGAGTCGATTACACCTCTACGTATTTCTACCGGTTATTAATCCAAGGCATCGGAACTGCCCTCTCCAACAAGTTCCTTATCAAACGTACTGGTATACCCCACCCAAATAATATTTAATATCCCATAGAACCAAGCCTTTCTACCATTACATGGGGTGGCAGACCACTAAGAATATTGTATACACTAATAGAAAAAATTACGTTGCATTGTCGTGAACGGACGGTGACAAAATGAAACGGAAACGTTCACAAAAAATCAAAACGGAATGTTCACAATTTCGTCCACGGGCGTTCACGATTTCATGAACGGCATTCGTTTTTCTTTGGGCATGATAAGTCTTAAAATAATCGTTAGACGTTATTATGGCAACTCCTCGGTGGTGCAATGTGCTAAGGCGACTGCTAACGCGTATGGTGCAGAAAACACAGGTTCGAGTCACGCTAGCGGAAATCTTTTTTTAATTTTGTTTATAAAGTCGTAACCATAACGTTTTCAGATCATGAACGCTGGTTGTTGTTTTGACAACGCATGGTGTCATTTTATCGTTGTCAGATTGACACCGCCTGTTCTCAGTTTGACACCACATGTGTGTTGATTCACTTTCATGAACGAATCGTTTTGAAATGAGCACGCCGTGCATGATTTTTTCTATGGGTGTACAGGGACTAGGTCGTTACTTTTCCAGCTTTGCAATATAGAGAGCCACCTAGAAACCCAACAGATCAGACACCAACTTCATAATGAACGCAGCCAGTTACGACAACTCGGTTCCTCAACTTGAATACTAATGCTTCAAATATCCTCAACTAATCGGAGAAGATTTTGTGAATTAGGAACTCTAACCGCCAAGCTCAAGCTCCGTTATCAAACGAAATTCTAAACCGTACTATGGACATATCTGTCATTTTGGTTACATATTGCCTATACCGGTTAGGAACTTAACTGCAGACATTTTTCAGTAAAAGTTAAGATATTTGCAATTTACTTTTCATTAACTGATGGCCTTAAAACTGTAAAAAAACATTTTCTAATATTCACTTTTGGAATACTTATGAAGAGGAATTGAGACGAAATCAATTATATGTTCTAGAGACACGAGACACATGCTTTGTACCGAAGTCCAAATGGAGAGTGGTTTGTATTTTGGGTGAGTTTAGAGTGGTATCATCTTCTTCGGTACGAGGAATGTTCAAAGATAGATGGGGAATTCAGTAGAGGAATACTTTGTCAACAAAAATACAAAAAAAAAGAGTAGATGTCAACTAGATTTAGTTAAGAGTGAGATCGTGTTCACCGTGCTAGAGATTTGATAGTTTAACTTCAAATACTTGCCAAAAAATATTTTGAATAGATTCACAATTCACAATAGATTCTTAAAACTAAGAATAAATTATGATATTGTTAATTATTCAATACAATACTATACAAATTTGAAGCGTATCTTTGAACTAAATAAAAATAAATCTAAAATGGTGTTTAGTTGGGTGAAAACATTTCTTAAATTCTTGTAATAAAAAGTTTACATCAATAAGTTCCATAGACATGAAATCTCGAGACTACAAGAAATAATTTACCACCAAAGTTATATGACACCATACTACCGTATATAAATGTATAAACTCTTCATCCTTCATAATCTGATCCATTATCCTTCGTCTCCCCTCACACTAAAGTCTGAAGTGATTCCACTTGCAAACTTTGTTATTCATTTATTTATGGTAAACCAAATAGACATTTGAAATGGAAATCCAAAGCCAATATGGAAATCCAAAGCCAGTATGGCGAAAGATAGGGCAGCAATATTCCACATTAGCAACATTTTAATGCATTTGCAAATACTTTATATACAGTAGGAGCAGAAGAATCAAATAATCACAGGCAAAATGAATGTGAATGGATAATGCGCAGTCGCCCTACAGAACATCCGCACAACGTAATGGATAGAAAGGACATTTTGAGGATGTATAAATCTCCCTAAAAAAAAAAAACTCCCCCGAACAAAAGACCTCTCGTAATCGTGCATAATGGAGAGTAGATACAATGAACCCGCATCCTTTTGAGCCTCTTCAGTGGTAGTCTTTTGGATGGTGGGGTAAAGCATACAGCATACAGCAGACAGTTGAATACACTGAAACCCCAACACAACAGATAGAAAGAGATGGCTGCCAAAGTGCTCTCATTGTCTGCTCCATAACATCATCACAATCGTATATAATTCCTGGAGATGGGAGGATGGGGGAATGATATCCCTTAAAGCCCCCACACCCCTGGCCACTTGCTATTCCATCCCCTTACCCAGAGTACACAGAAGCCACAACTCGGTCGACCGCAAATGAACGAGACTTTGTTGAACATTTCGTTGCTGTCGTCGGCGGTTGTATTTGCTTTTGGTGTCACAACATTTGTTTTCTTTCTGTTTGTTGTTGTCGTTGCTATATGGATGTGGTCTCCGATGATGATGGTTTTTTCTTAGGTCCTTGGGTTTTCGCGTGCTGCTTTAACATTAATGGTAAATGTTTGTTACTCTTATCTTTGGTCCTTTAGATGATATAGCTCTGGAGCTGCTGCTGCGGTTGCTATCATTGAGGATGCTGAGGGAGAGGAGTGTATTTTGTTGTATAATAAGGCATACATACATACATAAATACGTGAACCAAGTTCCATATGTATATCTATTTACCCAATGTATTTAAATACTGTGGATAGAATGAGATACCAGATATATAATAAGTGAGGAAAGGCAGGATAGATTGATGGATGCTATGTAGATAGAATATGAACATGGACAAAAGAAAAACAACAACAAAATATCATCATCATCGTCGTGAGTGGCAACAACAAGAAAAATAAACAAACTTATGCTGGTAGCAAGCAGTCAGATACAAACAACTGTATAGAGATAAGTTGCAAGCAGATATACAGATACTCAATTGTACTTGCAGCAGCACTCACACAAATAGCAGCAGCAGTCCCAGCAGCAACTGTTTGTGCAAGGGCCTTCCCTACGATACGAATTGGATGAGTGTACGTAATACGAGTGTGTGAGGCTGAGGTATTTGAGTAGAGAATATTCTTTTATCTCAGTTGATATTTGAGCATGAATGTATGGCTGAGTGTGTGTGTGTCTGTGTTTGGAGAGTGGTGTGTGCGCTTGTTTAATATGAGTGAGTGTATCTCTTCAATTGGATTTCGTTTGTTTTGTTGTTGGCACAGCATTGTTTGTTGGATGTTTTTTTGCTTTTACTCAAAATGTCGCATCTCTTCTATATACATTTATCCTTATGGGCATCTGCTGCTGTGTATTTGTGTATCTATTCTGTTTGGTTGGTTGTACATAAGAGGATGAACCCGCCCCAAAAAATTAATCCTGTAATAATGATGATGGTGATGCTCCTCCCAGTTTGATATCTGTGAATTTTTTAAGGAGATTTAATTTGAAACGCGACATTTTGTGATATATTTTTCATTATATCCCTCCATATATCTATTTGAAAACAGGTCAATAGCAGATATGTTCAATATATGCTATTATCAAAGTTGCGTTGTATTAAACTAATATGTGCACTGCCCTGGCCCCGATTTCACTCGGGTTCCCCTATTGTGTTTTTATTCGATCTTCCAACCGGTCCACTGTACAAAACTAATTAATTTATTTTATGAATGGTTTTCACAAAAAATTTCTAAACACGGCATTCACAAATTGTATGAAAAACAACTCATAAAAATACTGGTTTTGAATGACTATGACTTTGTACATAATACTTATGAAATGTTTTATATTATAAATGAAATGTACATTCTTTTTTACAAAAATTTACTTTTACATATTATGTATGAAATACATTAAATAAAACTTTCTTTTTTTGGTTCTCTTATACAGAATAACCTCCCTATTCCGACTACACTCAAAAAATAGTTTACTTGGATCCAAAGATTTTGACCTTCCCTTAAGGATTTTGGTATTGATTCCGAGCCAAAGATGCGGCTTCTTTAAAATAAAGACATTTTTTACGGACTTCCCTGGCTTTAAATCTAGGATCAAATCAATTAAAAGTGGACGCAGATCTCATTCATCGAGTTTTTATTTTCTTTTTGCGATATATTAATAAAGGTATTTACGAACAAACAAATTCCAATTTCAAAATCCAAATTATGCCGGTAAAAATCAAAGTAAAAACAGTTTTCTTAATGCTAAAAAAAAAACTTTAAACCAAAGATGCAAATCATTAAAATAAGTCTTGGCCTATATTTGAAGCGTTTTTATCTTACATTCAAAAATGCAACATGTCAGTTGAGTTAAAGACGATTTCTTTAAATTAAAAATGTTTTTCTTTATTTTAAGGAAAATTTGCTTTACTTCAAAGATCTACAACTTCAGCAGAAAGACGCAAAATTTCAAGATTTGTGTCCTAAATTTAATGAAAAAAAATTTTGAAGCAAGGATTATAAACTTTCTTTTAATTAAAATGTCATTGTTTTAAAGAATTCTGTCCTTAGCATTGCGTAAATTTTGAGTCCTAAAATTTTAGTTGCATAATCTTCCATATTAGGTCAATATTTTTTCAGTGTAGATATAAAGGGTGGTTAAAATTTCAAGGGCCGATGTTGATTTTGAATAAAACACAAACATTAAGGAAATTATTGTAATTTTGTTTTATTATGATATATTGGTATTACTCAATTATGTATGGAACAAAATATCGGCCAAATGGGCGCCGCGACCTCGGTGGCACACCTTCCTCCGATGGTCCAAATTTTCGATGACGCTGAGGCATAATGGAGGTTCTATGCCGTTAATGTGCCGAATTATCTCATCCTTTAGCTCTTGAATTGTAGCTGGCTTATCGACGTACACCTTTTCATTCAAATAACCCCCAAAAAAAAAGTCCAACGGTGTCAAATCGCATGATCTTGGCGTCCAATTGACATCGCCATTACGTGAGATAACACGGCTATTGAATTTGTTGCGCAACAGAGCCATTGTTTCGTTAGCTGTGTGACAAGTGGCACCGTCCTGCTGAAACCACATATCGTCCACATCCATATCTTCCAATTCGTGCCATAAAAAGTTCGTTATCATCTCACGATAGCGAGCACCATCCACAGTAACTTCCTGACCGGCCTCATTTTGGAAAAAATGCGGCCCGATGATGCCGCCAGCCCATAAACCGCACCAAACAGTCACTCTTTGTGGGTGCATTGGTTTTTCGACAATCACTCTTGGATTCTCATTCGCCCAAATGCGGCAATTCTGTTTATTGACGAATCCACTGAGGTGAAAATGTGTCTCATCACTGAAGATGATTTTCTTCGAAAATTGATCATCCACTGTTGCCATTTCTTGGAACCATTTAACATACATACATCGGCTCACTTAGACTATTCAGTCCATTGTGATACCACAGTGTCGAACTTCTCTCTTATCACCGAGTGCTGCCCGATTCCATGATAAGCTCAATGACAACACACATAGAGGGAATATGATCACCTCAAACGTGTTTCAAGAGCAAAATATTATTTATGGATGGTAACCATGTAACATGTTTATCGGAAAAATTTTGTTTTCTCGCCAAACAAAACATATTTGCCGAAAACAGATACATAATTTCCGAGAAAATAACATGGTTGCGATAAAAATGTTACATGTTCACCATCCAAAAATAACACTTTGCTCTTGAAACACGTTTGAGGTGATCATTTTCCCTCTCTGGGTGAAGGGACCTCCTTTTGATAGCCGAGTCCGAACTGCGTTCCACATTTCAGTGGAACCAATTAGGGAAGCTTTGAAACACTCAGAAATGTCACCAGCTTACTGAGGTGGGGTAGGTTAGGTTAGGTTAAAGTTGCAGCCCGATTAAGATTCAAGCTCACTGACTCTATTCAGTCCATTGTGATACCACATTAACTAAAAGTACCTATTACATATGGGCACTTCTAGTTTTAACCGCTGAACCTTCTTGATTATTTTCCTTTGTTGAACCAACCAGATTGTTCCAAAAACATTAGCAGACTGCTTAAGTTAACGTTTTCCAGATCCGCCAGTAATCTGAAGCTATATGCTCCTAAAAGTTGTTTGCGCTTTACACAAAATGCAGGACACTCACACAAGAGGTGTTTAATTGATTCCTTTTCCTCCGCACACAGAAAAAAATATCACCAAAATATTTCCAATTAAAATGTTAATTGAAGTTGAAAATTTTTTCAATTAATAAATTAATTGATACAATTAACTTTTTAATCATGATAAAAACATTAAGTTAATTACGTCAATGATTGAAAATTTTAAAATTTTTAATAAAAAAATTAATTGATACAATCAAATTCTGAAGACTAATTCAGTTAAAAAAAGTGCTGATTTTTTTTAAATTTTTAATGAAAAATGTATTTCAAACAATCATTTGTTAATCCAAATAAAAACTCTAAGCCAATTCAGAGAGTAATTAAAAATATTTACCTTTTTTAATTAATAAATTAATTGAGTTTTGCAATCAACATCAATTAAATTTTTAATTGAATCAATTAAAAAATAATTGAAATTTGCTGAAAAATCAATTAATTTTTTAATCAAGAATTTTTTCTATGCCCAATTAAAACTATGATTGATACTATCATTTTCGTGATTGAAGACATTTCAATTAAAAAATTAATTGGATCAATTAATTTGGTGATTGAATCAGAAAAAAAAATTGTTTGTGTGCATCATAACAGCTCATACAATAGTCATTATACTTCGCGCCTATA
This sequence comes from Haematobia irritans, assembly GCF_050003625.1. Classification (NCBI taxonomy): domain Eukaryota; kingdom Metazoa; phylum Arthropoda; class Insecta; order Diptera; family Muscidae; genus Haematobia; species Haematobia irritans. The sequence continues at coordinate 230,660,420 of NC_134398.1, read as the reverse complement.
GTTTTTGCAAAATCGCCTATCAGGCAGCGACCCGTTATAGCAGATATCAGGAGTGATATATGACGTCTCGAGAACACTAGCATATCTAGTGTGCGGTTTAAGTTTAAATGGGGTCATATTTGCTTGGTGTCGTTACAGCCCTTGCAATTCTCCCATCGAACATTTGCCATCATAACAGCCTTCTCACGCAGCATGAGCTTGCAGGTAGCCAGGGGCATACCAACAGATTCTAGTTCCCCTGGAATATGTAAGGTAGTCCCTAGCCTTGCCAACTCATCCGCTTCGCAGTTCCCCGGTATGTTCCTATGGCCAGGCACCCATATTAGGTGAATATTGTACTGCTCAGTCATCTCATTGAGAGATTTGCGGCAGTCGATGACCGTTTTCGAGTTGAGGAACACAGAGTCCAAGGATTTTATTGCAGGTTGACTGTCTGAGTATATATTAATGCGGGTAATCCACCGCTGAAAAACTTTTTGGTGTTCGGTTGAAGCAGGAATCAAACCCACAATCTTGTATATGCAAGGCGAGCATGCTAACCATTGCACCTCGATGGCTCCCACTTAATTGTAAGGACAGAACGACTTCATAGTTTACAGACTTTTGGGAAAGGAAAAAACCTTCAGATCAGAGAAATATGTCTTCTAAGCAAAATTCGCATTTGTGTATTAAGGACATGAAATCTTTGACCTTAGGACAATATTTTTCCAGTGCCACCTTCAATTTATACTCTAAAAAAAGCCATGAAGCCACTAGGAAATAATATTTTAGTTAATTTTTGGAAATATTAGATTAATTTGAGAAAAATTAGATTATTTTAGAAAATTTTAACTAAACTGTACTAGAAACGCAGGATGCACGCCGATTTCAAAAAACCGTGTAAATAATTTTCGACAAATTCAAGACAATTTATTAGAAAAAAATATTATTTTTCACTTGTTAAAGACAATTTCGTAGTTTCAAGGAAAAAATTGGGAGTTCAAAATTACAAAAATGTCTTTTGTGCCATACGAAGTTCAAGATGGGCGAATTATTGGTAAAATTTACAAATTTTAAGAAATTTTATGTTTCATTTGTGTATAATTTTTTCCTCTGTCCATGAACTAAAATATAATTAAATCGACTTTAGTGAAATATAGGGTTCACTGTTTTTGAGTGTAGTAGTGGCAACTATGAAAACGAGGTTAGCAATAAATACGTTTATTACAACCAATTTGTTTTCTTTGTGTACTAAGAATTCACAATGAACTGAATAGTCTAAGTGGGCCTAAAACTAAATCGGGCTGCCACTTTAACTGAACCTAAGAATTGTAAGAAACAAATTAGTTGATATACAATTTCTTTGTATGGCCATCGATTAAATCATTATTTCATAAAGTATTTGAGACATACTTGGAATAAGGAAAAATACAATGGTCTGTACAAAATTTCGAAATAAACAAGAAAATAAAATTGTAGTAAAACCTGAGAATACCACTTAGAGAATATCATATAAAAAACTAAAAAATTGTATTATATGTTCTTGGATTCTATTCAAAGATGCTCGAATTTATTTTTACTTGCTGTTTTTTTTATTCTTCTTTACTTTGTACAGCTCATGTTTTGTTGATATGTATTTTCAGTTTGCTGTTTAACCCCTCTATATAAACATAGACATTCAGGTATTTCTACAACCAAAAGGGGCGTATGAATCAATTCTACAATAGTCATACATATATAGAAGTATTAGTGTAAAGTCAAAGTGCTCTATTTCTTCATACGTGTATATGTTTGTATATAATCTATCATTCAAAAGGACCTTTGTTTATTGTTAAATACCGGCCATTTTTACCAACATCCTCTTTAACAAGGCACGGATAAACACACGTATACATCAGGGATGGAAACTACAATTTTTAAGAAAGTACAAAAACGGTATCTTTTTGAGCGAAAAAGTACTTTTCACTAAATTTCAACAAAAAATTCATTGGAAGATTATTGTCTAGAGCTCCTTTAGAGTAAATTTTGTTTGTCAACTCCTCAATTTTAAATATTCTACTTTTCCTTACAAAGACTACTGTAGTATTATCATCGAGGTTGCTACAGTTGGTAGAATTCTTCCAAAAATAGTAAAAAATAAAAATAAATTTTTGACACAATTTTCTATCGAATAAAATTTTGACACAATTTTCTATCGAATAAAACTTTGACAAAATATTGTATCGAATAAAATTTTGACAAAATTTCTAGAAATAAAATTTTGATACAATTTTCTATAGCCTAAATAGCTAATGCTAGATTTTTTCTCTATTATTCTTATATTTACTATAAGTTTAATAAATAAATAAATAAATAATAAAATTTTCTATGGAATAAAATTTTGAAAAAAAAACTTCTATAGAATAAAATGTTGATACAATTTTCTGTAGAATAAAATTGTAACAAAATTTTGTAAAATACCATAGTAAATAAGTTCTTTTAATATTTTCTCAAAATATTAAAATATTTTGTCAAAACTATTGTACCATAAGTCTGATATCGGCTCAAACCTGTATACACAAAAGGTACTAAATCATTCTCGGGGGTACTACGGTACTGACCAAGGTGAAAAAGTATTGAAAAAAGTACTATAGTACTGCATTTTCCATCCCTGGTATACATGCATAAGCATCTTCATTGCGTACGATCTATTACATATATGTCTATGACATATAAGAATTGAAGAGAATCTAAAAAACATCTGAATTCCAATAAGAATCACACAAAACAATAACGTCTCTCACACTGCTACACAATAAAAGAAGGGAGACCGATTTAACTGTGCTGCCTATATGCGTGTAGATGTGTGTTCACATTAAAAAGAGATGAGTGAGTCAAATATTTTAAGAAGAACATAAAAACAACACACAAGAGTACGAACATCTCATATGCGATAAACATGTTGCTGGGCTCCAAATATACAAACTAATCCCTTTATACATATAACAGTGGGTATCGTTTTAGGAATATCTGTGTTTGTCCATAAATATGTGTGTGTGTGTGAGTGTTTATTTGTTTCCGAAGGTACATTGTATGTTTCTGTGGTTTTACGGCTGCTCCATTCGCTGCCTTGTTGGCTTTGGGGCTACCGAACACGGCTTGAGGACAATGTAGCTATGTATGAGAGGGTGGTGGGGTGCTTTAGTTTTTGTGCAAATATGTGTATGTGTTCTCATGTGTGCTATTCTGTTGTTGGTTTAGCTTCTATATGTTTTTTGTTGTTTTCTGTATTCTCTTGCAGATAACATACAAACCTTAGGGGTCTTCGTTAGCGTCAACGACGCCGTAAATGTGACATAGATTTGAGAGCATATCGCAAAAAAAAAACGACTAAACGAGAATGAAGACATAAAAACAGCGCAAAAGCATATTGAAATGAAATAAAATGAAAAAACGAAGTGAAATACAAATTCCCAAATGCTCCCACCGGTCGGGCAATGTCTGGCTGAAGTTATTTTTCATCAAATACAAATGAAACGCAGACATAACCCCACTAAACGCACAGGGTTGCCATTTCAATGAATAGAAAAATTTTGCGATTTAAAATTTTCCAATTGAAAATTAAAATTGTCCATTAATAGAAGAGAAGCGCCTCGGAATTTGACCGAAATTCCATTTTTTCCAGTCAGTTGAAATATCAAAACAACAGAATCAAAATACAGATTTCGACCGTCATTGTAGGATTTTGGTATTGATTGAATGCCAGACACAGACGCGGTCTTTTTAAAACAAAAAAGGTTGGAGGAACTAACTCAACTTTAAATCTAAAAAAATGTGTACTACATTTGTAGTAAATTTTTTTCTCTAATTTTTGGTTCATGTGATTAAAGTAAAATAATCAAAAACAAGTATATACGGCCGTAAGTTCGGCCAGGCCGAATCTTATGTACCCTCCACCATGGATTGCGTAGAAACTTCTACGAAAGACTGTCATCCACAAATTTCAACTCACATGGTTGTTAAATATCATATACTAACACCACGTACCAAATTTCAACCAGATCGGATGAATTTTGCTTCTCCAAAAGGCACCGGAGGTCAAATCTGGGGATCGGTTTATACGGGAGCTATATATAATTATGAACTGATAGGAACCAATTCCTGCATAGTTGTTGGATACCATATACTAACATCACGTACCAAATTTCAACCGAATGGGAAGAATCTTGCTCTTCCAAGGTGCTCCGGAGGTCAAATCTGGGGATCGGTTTATACGGGGCCTATATATAATTATGGACCGATATCGACCAATTTTTGCATGGGTATTTGAGGCCCTATATTAACATCACGTACTAAATTTCAACTGAATCAGATGAATTTTGGTCTTCCAAGAGGCTCCGGAATCTGGTGATCGGTTTATATGGGGGCTATATATAATTATGGACCGATATGGACCAATTTTTGCATGGTCATTAGAGACCATATACTAACATCATGTACCATATTTCAGCCGGATCGGATGAAATTTGTTTCTCTTAGAGGCTCTGCAAGCCAAATTGGCGGATCAGTTTATATGGGGGCTATATATAATTATGGACCGATGTGGACCAATTTTTGCATGGTTGTTAGAGACCATATACTAACACTATGTACCAAATTTCAGCCGGATCGGATGAAATTTGCTTCTCTTTGAGGCCTCACAAGCCAAATTTGGGGGTCCGTTTATATGGGGGCTATACGTAAAAGTGGACCGATATGGCCCATTTGCAATACCATCCGACCTTAAGCAATAACAACTTGTGCCAAGTTTCAAGTCGATAGCTTGTTTCGTTCGGAAGTTAGCGTGATTTCAACAGACGGACGGACGGACATGCTCAGATCGACTCAGAATTTCACCACGACCCAGAATATATATATATACTTTATGGGGTCTTAGAGCAATATTTCGATGTGTTACAAACGGAATGACAAAGTTAATATACCCCCGATCCTATGGTGGAGGGTATAACAAAATAAAAATAATTAATGTAAGAAAACTTTTCTCACATTTGACAAATTTTAACTAAAATCAACTAATTTTCATGGACTAAAATAAAGTTAAAGTTGTCTTTTTGCTGGGTGTAGTCTATAATCATCATTTATGATAATTGTCCCTCTCTCTCCATCTGCAATAAAAATCTTTCCTAATTTTTTTATGTTAAGGCAACCCTTTTTTACCTACCACCCCTTCATTTCTAAATAGGGGATTGTGGGGTTTTTGGGGGTAGCTTATAGAAATACTCTAAAATGTGTGGTGTTGGGTGGTTTTGAGGTTGGGGAAAATTGAAATAAAGTTATGTATCTTTTTTTAATATAATCTCTGTGTGCTGTTCTGTTGGTCTAACCGAAGCGAATGGCACCGACGACGACAAACTTTACATGGAGCCAAAATGCTGTCGCTGAACGAGCAAAGGCAAACAGGGCAGAGACATCATCGCCAGACCATCGTTAGTCAGTTAGTCAGAAACATTCCACTTAAGTTCAGAGATCACGGCAAAACTTTCGTTTAGTATTAAAATCGAAGATTCAATTATGACGAAAAGAAGCGAATAATGAAAGTGTGATAACACATAAAACGAAATACGACCCCTCCAACGACAACAAATAAGACCAACCAACTGTGACTCAATTGTCCTTTTTTATTTGGTTGGCTGGTTGCTTGCTTGGTTCCACAGATCACAAATTGAGTGGGGAGGTTCTAGCATATTTCAATCCAACAATAATATAACTGTCCATTGTCAAATCAGAATTTGAAAAGATTCAAAATAATGAGTATTAATGTTCATTTGAACAACCAAAGCAACAACAACAATAACATCAATGATATCTTTCAACCCCTACTGTGAGTGAATTTGTTGAAAAGATGAGAGAGTGTGACATTATTTGAGTATGAGATGCAGAGAAGTAGATAAAAGTTGTGACAACATTCCAATAATTAAAGTGAATGAGTATGTTTGTGAGTCGGAGTAAGTGAGAGAGTGTGTGTGTGAGGAATCTTTGAAATGATGAGATTGGGATGTTAACAAAATCCAACCAACCATCCAATAGTAAACCCACCACCATTGGCTCAAACCTTGGTCGGTCTTACTCTGTGTGTTTGTTTGCTTGTTATTTATACAGAGACAGCAGATAGAACACAATCTCTACATCCTCAGGCTCATCATCTGAACTCAGATATACAGCTAGCCATGGTTGCACACAGGACACATGAGAACAAATACACTGGAAATACACACGCAAACATACACACACACACACACAAGCGTACCAAACAACTCAACTCAACTAAGCTCATATCATCATTATCAATTCAGTTCTCTGTCACATCCTCTGTCCTCATCATCACAGCAACATCGTGGTGATTCGCACTCTCAAACACACAACGACCGACTTCCGACCACGTCGCGCGCTTTACGCATCCGTGATTTTGTGTAGTGTTACCTCTAGCCATACGTACGAACTACAAAATCTGGCATGCCGTCTGTATCATAACCACCAACCATTGACTTTTACAACGAATCGAATTGTAGACGTAGAAACATTCACATACCGCGAGAGAGTGAGCGCACAACCGACTACCATCTACTCATCATCATCATCTTTGTTTTTGTTGTTGTCGTCATCATCACATCTTCCCCCAAAAATATCATCATTCAATGAATGAATCTGTAACTGAGTCTTTGCCCATCATTGAACATTCTGCGTGCGTGTGTGTACGGTTGTTTGTTTTCTTGTCGTCTCTCTGTGGTTTATCGGTCGTCTAGTCATTCAGTTCCGTTTGTGAATTTGACATAAGACGTAACGAGCTCGTCCCTCGTCAATGCAATCGAAATAGCATAAAACCAAAACTGCCCCCGCCATACAATCATCTGTGAATGAATAAATGTTATAGCAAATATTTAAAAATTCCATTTTACTATAAAAAAAAATAATATTTAGAAAAATAAATAAATTTTTGTGATATTAAGAAATTGTGGAAAAAAACCCAAAAAATTGTTATCAAAGGAATAAAGAATAAATTCTCACAAAACCCATGATTGTGCAAATGAAACAAAGTTAAAGTGCCAAAAAAATTAAGGAATTAAATATTGAAAATAATTGAATAATAATTTTATTAACTCTATTGAAATTGGATTAAAACGGCAAAATGATTTTCGATAGATATGCTGTCTCAGGTATGTGTTACAATCTCATAATGGAACAAGAATTAAAAACCAAAGATATTGAAATTAAGAGGAATTTAAGCAAAAATAGTGAATGTTAAAAATTAAAAAAAAAGTTTAGTCTTCGCTAGTGTCTCATACATAATTTCGCATGATATGAGTCATTCAGTATTGCATCAGTTATTACTTTTACCGGCGGAGTTACATATAATTCCTAACTGATATTCGGGATGATTTACATTTGTGAGAAGTATAAAAAAAAACAAAATAATAATAAAAAATAAATAAAATATTTCTAAGCGAAGAGGAGAAAAAAATAGCACCGAATTTTTTCCCAACTAAATTTTTAATTGAATTTTAAAACAATTTCAATTAAAAATGAAACTGATTCCACAAATTTTTGAATAAAACTAAAATCAATCACAAACATTGCATGTATAAATTAATTTTTAAATTGGAATAATTAGACTTGACCAAAACTTGACCATTACAAAGAACTAAATCATAAATATAACATTGGTCATTAAAGAAATATATTAATTTTTTAATTGACAGTAATGATTGATACTATTATTTCTGTGGGTGAAGAAATTTAAATTAAAAATTAATTGGATTAATAAACTTCGGGATTCAAGACATGGGAGGAGGGACCATTAGAACTAGACTTCAATCTGATATTTCGAATATGTCTTCAATTTGTTTATCAAGATAATGAGCGCATATTTGAGAAAATGGAGCGATATCTATACGTAACAGATACAGCACAATTTGAACAGATATGACCAATACTCTCTAATTATGGATTTTTAGTTTTCATTTCAACCTATTTCACTCGAATTACATACAGTTGGATACAGTGCAAGTTCTTGAAATTGTACACTGTGAAAAGCCAACACCTCTGAAAAGTAGACAACTTTCGTGAGATACTATCACATTCAAATTATCCCCTCATAAGTGGACATCTTTTAATATGGACATAATGTAAGAGGTTTCACTTAATATGGACCATCAGGGCTAGATTGAATCTGTTTTTTTATGTGCTTTATACTAAACTTTTTAAATAGCATAAGGGTCTAATAACTTCCCACCTAATCTAATTCATAATTGAATATTCCGACGTTTAAATAATCTCAAATGCTGCTTGAAACCACAAAACCAATTACACGTAAATTTAGTTCAAAAATAATTATTATCCAATAAACTTAGACCACATTTTTCTATATTTGCGTAGACACAGACCGCAGTTTAATACTATGGAATTCGCTGAAGGTGACGAAAACTATACCAACAACATCTGGATATTAACCGGTGTTCTCTATGAATCATAATGCTAGTGGAGAAATTTATTCTAAAAAAAATACACATAATATAGAAATATTTAAATGAAATGGAAACAAATCATCGTGAAGATGACGATATATATGTTAAACCCCATAAAAATCGTACTATTGACGGTCAATATGATCTATCCCAAATAGGGGTATTTTATATAGGTTTATAGTTTAATATAGCACGCATGAGAATATGGTTATCATGGTAGAATTATATGGAGCAATCGCCATCCAAATAATGTTTAGATATTTCCCCTAAAAATGTCCATCCATAACCTGATCCAATCCTTTTATAAAATTATATCTATCATTCGTCTGTTTATGAAATTCATCTATAAACGTAAAAAAATAACTTCTCTATATGAAACTAATTTATGTTCTCGGAAACGAAATTTTAAACCAAAAAAGTTTTTTTAGTTGTTAAAGTTGTTTCTTTCAGAGCAAACAAAATTCGTTAAGTACAAACGTGGCAACGGCTATCATAAATAAAGATTTTTTGGCCATTATGCAGACAACTATAACTAGAAAACATCGTTGGCCTACAGTTTTGTTAATAATAGACGGATGGATAGCCAGGGCTAGATCCAATATGTGATCTGGCGCCAATATTTCTAATTCGAAAATTTTCATATATATTATTAGTAATATACCCTACACCATTATGTAGAATGTTAGCTTTGATCTTCAATCTATTGACTTATATTTATCGCGGCTTTACGAATCAAGGATCTCGCAGGTGATATTTCCGTTGGATTGTGAAATTTAAAATGCTCTCTGGAAATCAGAGAGAACAAAGAGGCAATTCTTGTATGCTTTTTTCATCGTTGGCGCATAGGACCAGCGTTGCCACAATGAATTTTTATTTTGGACCAACCTTTTTTCAAAATTGGACCAAAACTAGTACCAGCGGACAATTTTCCCAAATTAAATTAATATAATTTAAAAGTTAAAATTTTTCCAAAATATTACTTCAATAGAAAATTTTGTCAAATTTTTATTTCTTTTCAAAATTTTTATTTCTGTGGAAAATTGTGTTAAAATTTTACTTCTATAGAAAAGTTTATCAAAATTTAATTTTTTTTAGAAAATTTTGCCAAAATTTTATTTCTTTAGAAAATTTTGTCCAATTTTATTTCTATAGAAAATTTTGTCCAAATTATATTTCTAGAAAATTTTGGCCAAATTTTATTTCTATAAAAATTTTGTCCAAATTTAATTTCTATAGAAAATTTTGTCAAAATTTTATTTCTAGAAAATTTTTTTAAAAATTTTATTTCTAGAAAATTTTGGCCAATTTTATTTCTAGAAAATTTTGCCAAAATTTTATTTCTAGAAAATTTTGGCCAAATTTTATTTCTATAAAAATTTTGTCCAAATTTTATTTATATAGGAAATTTTGTCTAAATTCCATTTCCACAGAAAATTTAGCCAAAATTTTTTCTCTATAGAAAATTTAACCAAAATTTTATTTCAATAGAAAATTTTGTCAAACTTTTATTTCTATAGAAAGTTATCGCAAAATTTTATTTCTCTATAAAATTTTTACAAAATGGTTGCATAATTATGTATCTATACAAAATTTTTTAAAATTTATTTCTGTACAAAATTTGGCAAATATTTTTCTATAGAAATTTTTATTTCTACAGGAAATTTTGTCAAAATTTAAAAAATTTTGAAAAATTATGGATTTGACGTAAATGGACCAAAACCAAGCAAATTCCATTTGATCCGACCATCGGACCAACTTTAAAATTTAATCATTTAATTAATTTTATTTCTATAGAAAATTTTATCAACATTTTATTTTTTTTTTTATAGAAATAAAATTTTTTCCAAAATTTTATTTCTATAGAAAATTTTGTCCAATTTTATTTCTATAGATGATTTTGTCAATTTTTTATTTCTATAATTTTTTTCCCAAAATTTTATTTCTATAAATTTTTTTTCCAAAATTTTATTTCTACAAAATTTTGTCCAAATTTTATTTATATAGGAAATTTTGTCAAAATTCCATTTCCACAGAAAATGTAGCCTAAATTTTATTTCTGTAGAAAATTTTGTCAAACTTTTATTTCTATAAAAAGTTATCGCAAAATTTTATTTCTCTATAAAATTTTTACACAATGGTTGCATAATTATGTATCCATACACATTTTTTTAACATTTATTTCTCTACAAAATTTAGCAAACTTTTTTTTCTATAGAAATGCTTGTCAAAATTTTATTTCTACAGGAAATTTTGTCACAATTTTAAAAATTTTGCAAAATTATGGATTTGACGAAAATGGACCAAATTCCATTTGGTCCGACCATCGGACCAACTTTAAAATTTAATCATTTAATTTAATTTTATTTCTATAGAAAATTTTGTCCAATTTTATTTCTATAGATGATTTTGTCAATATTTTATTTCTATAGAACATTTTGTCAAAATTTTATTTCTACAAAATTTTGGCAAAATTTTATTTCTATAAATTTTTTTTCCAAAATTTTATTTCTACAGAAAATTTGGTCAATTTTATTTCTATAGATGATTTTGTCAATATTTTATTTTTATAGAAAATTTTGTCAAAATTTTATTTCTACAAAATTTTGTCCAAATTTTATTTATATAGGAAATTTTTGTCAAAATTGCATTTCTTTAGGAAATTTTGTCAAAATTCCATTTCCACAGAATATTTAGCCTATATTTTATTTCTATAGAAAATTTTGTCCAATTTTATTTCTATAGAACATTTTGTCAAAACTTTATTTCTACAAAATTTTGGCCAAATTTTATTTCTACAACATTTTTTTCCAAATTTAATTTCTATAGAGTCAAAATTTTATTTCTACAAAATTTTGTCCAAATTCCATTTCCACATAAAATTTAACCTAAATTTTATTTCTATAGAAAATTTTGTCAAACTTTTATTTCTATAGAAAGTTATCGCAAAATTTTACTTCTCTATAAAATTTTTACAAAATGGTTGCATAATTATGTATGCATAAATTTTTTTTTTAAATTTATTTCTCTACAAATTTAAAAAACTTTTTGTTTCTATAGAAATGCTTGTCAAAATTTTATTTCTACCGGAAATTTTGTCAAAATTTTAAAAATTTTGAAAAAATATGGATTTGACGAAAATGGACCAAAACCAACCAAATTGCATTTGGTCCGACCATCGGACCAACTTTAAAATTTAATAATTTTTTGGACCAATTTTGGTTCGATCGGACAAAAATGGCAACCATGCATAGGACCCAAATTTAGTCATCTTTCTCGCCAGATCTATACTCAAAAAATGGCTGGGTTATCTGAATTTTGGTACGTAAAATTTATTTGCGACTTCGAATTCCAGAACTCCAGAAGGGTGCAAACATTTCCTATTCCCAAACTCTCAAATTTTCTAACCTTTAACATCCTCAAACCATCATCATCTTCAGCCCAGATGCTGAAAAAAAGCAGACGTTATGAGATTGAGGTTGAGTGTACTTACAATTTAAACCGGTCACAAATTAAAATTGTTTGAGTTTTTAATAAAAATTGCCAAATTAACCAGGACGAACAGCCACAATTCTAATGCCAACATTCAACATAAAGTTGGCCAAAATTTCATTTGATACTTCTTTTGGACCACTCCGACCAACAGTTTTTTTTTTTTTTTATCTCAGCTTAAAACCATGCATTGACTAAACTACAAGTGTGGCTTAACCAACAGAGGAAAAGTATGCTTGTCAAATTTATTTGGGCAAAGCCCTATAGACTGCAAGATGGTTTGTTTTTTTTTTTTTTTTGTGATAATTAATTGATTTAATATAACTCTCACTGGAGCATAATTTGTATACCTTTTTTATATTCGATAAAATTCTATGCCACTATATCTTAAGAACCATCCCATAGTGTTTTCTTTCTTCCTATTTTCATTCTGCTCTTCTTTATCCATTCTAATATCTCTAGATCCCTTTGTTAAAGACCTGTGCCAATATTTATCTAAAAAAACAAACACGAGCATTCAAGTGGCTCAAGAAGAAATGCGTAAAAGGTTTTTCATAGAAAACAAGTGCCCGCAATCTTTAGCCAGGTTTTACAACTCAATTTGACCAAGAATATTTTGTGGTAACAAACAATCAAGAGAATTGTTGTTGTTGTTTATGATGATGATGATGATGATGTTACTATTCTTGTTAACAAGACCATAAAATAATAATCATTGGTTGTTTCAAACAATCAAGATCTTCACACTTGGCCACAAAACAAATAGAGGCCCATCATTGATGTGCGAATGTGGTGTTATTGTTGTTGGTTTTGTTTTATAGAGCGGTAAACCGCTAAAGGATCAATGGAATGATGTTACACAACATCTCAAGGACAAATATAAAATAGAATATAACAATAAAATATATCCTTTAAAAGTAAATAGATAAAACACATGTATATATAGCGCCTAATTATATGGAACAAAAAAAAAAAAAAACAATATAAGAGTAAATATAGAAATCAAGAGAAGTTTTGTGTGAGGTCCTTTAAAGTTCTATGAAATTGTATTGTTCTATTTATTTAGTCCTTTAAGGATTATGTTGCACTGCAAAATATTTCCCTTGGGATAATAGTTGTTTTCTTTTTTTTTAAAGATAGCTATAAAGTGTCTAACTGAGATACGTTGATAATAACAAAACAAAATATTTTAAAAAGCTCTTCTTCACCTTGGTTACCTGCCAATTGTCTGTCACCACTTCAAAACTGTCAATCACTGATATTTGTACACGGTTAGATTCCCCCTGTTTTTGTTTAAACGATGATTGCATTTAAGCTATTTCAGAGATACCAACTCAAAAAAAAAACAAAAATTGTATTCTCTTCAAACGACACCTTAAGAGATTGTCATATATAGACATACCGTCATCATCCACTTCAAATTCAAAGTTAAATTTTAGACAATTGTTGTGGATTAAATGATGGACATCCTGTGATAATGCCAATTTTCTTATTAATTTTATTGTCAGATTATGTTGCGATAGTTGCTTTGTTAAAGCTAAGTGTTATTGCATTTAGTAATCTTTTTATGTGTGCTTTTTATGTGTTTTTTTTTAAATTTTTTTTTATAAATCGAAAATTGTTTGTCTTATCTTATTATCTATTTGGACATTTGTCCCATATGTTAGAAGTGGCATTTAGATTTTAAAGTCCATTTATAATACACTAGAAGAAATTGCTATTGCAAACTGTAAATAGGGAAATAAAATACTCTGAATAAATTTCTGTATTTTACCAATTAATATTGAATTCAAATTGCTTTAATCGTGGTAATGATAATATCAATCAATTAAAAAAATTAATTGGTGCTTTTTATTTTAAAAGAAATTAATTAATTTTTTTTATAAAAAAAAAAATTATTTTATAATAAAAATTGATTTTTTTAAATAAAATTAAAACACATTTCCATTGTTGAACTTCTTTAGTTAATTTTGTATAAGAAATTACTCGGCGCCTAAATGTATGCATTAATTTCTTAGCAAATTTTAAAACTTCTTATTATGTGGCCATTGTAGTGCAGCGTTGCCAATTTAGCTTTTTTCCCGCTAGATTTGGCTTTTTTTGAAGACGTTTAGCGGGAAAAAAATGCATTTAGCTTTTAGCTTTTTTTCTGGCTTTTTTTCATGACCCTTTTAGCTATTTTTGGCTTTTTTATTTTCGACATGTTTCTATTGGATAAATATGGATAAAATATGGATAAATCGGCGTTTTTATCTAAGCCTTGCTGCAAGTATAAGGGTTTCCACATATTTCAAAGCTCAGTTGAAACATTAATAATGAGTCCTGCCAATATGCGGGCATTTTTGTAGCAAATACACCTTGTTGTAAAGTTTTTTCATTATATACATAAAAGTTATCGTAAACTTTAAATCTACTATTACCATACAAATTTGTTAGATAAACTGTCAGTAAATTATTGGGAATATTATCATTTGACTCGTTTATCCTTTTTATGTTATTATAATATTCTAAAGTTATTACGATATTACTAAATTAAAATAGCAGATGTGAATAGCTTTGTGCACTGAAAAAATATTGTCGTCTCCTTAAAATACGAACGCGAGTTTTGGTTATAATAGCATTTGTGAATTTCTTTTATATAAACTGTTTTCCTTGTCCAAAGACGATAAAGTTGTTTTGTCCTTATAATTAAGTGATTCAACTTAAAAATGGGTATGTTTTCATGAAAGAAGGAAGAATTAATGGAATAGTCTTTAAATGTGAGGAGTTTTTGCATCTTAACCACAAACCAAAATAGCGTTCAAAAATAGAAGATGTTTTTCAACACTTTATTTTAAAAACGTATATATACAATAATTTCTACTTGAAGTCGAGTCTGAATTTGGAAATTTAAGTTGGCGTTAGCACGTTTTTAAAGCACTTTGATAGCTCATGAAGAAAAGGAAAATGTTTTTACTGGGAAATGTAATACATTACTTAAATAAAAGTAATGTATTTCGAATTTTTCACAATTTCAAAACCAAACTAAAATTTTATTTAAAAAAATGACAAATCATTTTTTTACCAAATCCAAAGCATGCTTAGATCATTTAATATTTTAAAATAACAAGTAAATAAAATAGAGGTGTTGGGAAGGTAGCTCCCACAAAACGAAGGACTTCCAGTAAAAAATTTGTGATAGTAATCAAAATGTATCGAATACGCAAACAGAGCTAATATGCCTTAGATATTGTTACAGTCTCACAGAAGTGGAATTAAAATGAAAATAATATGCATTGTAAGTGAAATAAAGCCTTTAAGTTTGTTAAATTTCAATCAAAAATGTGACTTTTGATACAAAAAAAATTTAGCTTTTTTTCTAGCTATTTTTTAGCATTTTTTAGCTTTTTTAGCTATTTTTTTGGGCAAATCTAGCGGTTTTTGGTGAAACAATTCTGGCAACGCTGTTGTAGTGGTAAATGTATCGCTTTGCCTAGGGACTATTACAGAGCTTCCCAAATGGGGGGGCGCGACCCCCTAGGGGGGCACCACGAGTTTCCAGGGGTGGGGTGCAGCGTCATTTTTGGTTGAGCAGGTTTTGTATAATTAAATTTGTTAAAACAACACTAATTGTTAGGTTCAACAAAACAACGAAATTGATACATTTTGGGGGGGGGGGCGTGAAGCAAATTGGGTTGGGAAGCTCTGGACTATTATTATATTAATATACGATTTCATTTTGGAGCTACTTTAGTTAATTTAAGAAATTACTCAGCGCCTAAGTGTATGCAAAACTTTCTTAACACATTTTAAGACTACCAATCAGAGATCTCATTTGGTCCAGTTAGTGGAAACTTTATATCATTACCAGTGTGCCTCTAAACATCATACCACATTTTTTGTAATGTATTACTTTTAGAACACTCATCGCTTTAAGATTGAGAAAGACATATGCGTCTCAAGTATTCGTGTCATATTTTTTTTTTTATAATTTTGTGGCACCATTTTGCCACTCTCTTTCTTTCTTATAACATTTTATATTTTGTCAATTTTGATATCTAACATAGTTTTGCAAAACTTTTTTAATATTGTGTCACTCAAAAAAAAATCCATAATATTTTTTGTAAATTCTGATCCTGAACCCTATTGAAATTTCGGATGAGATGTGTGTCTCAACTAAGGCTGCCCTTGTACCAATTCAGTGGCACAAATGCACATTAACACCACACTGTGTATTTATGTAGCCCATGTCTTTGTCTTTTTTGCTTCATTTCTGGTCCATTTGTATTACTTTCTGAATATTTTTTAAGCATGTAAAATTTAATACCGAATCCTAGTAAAATACTAGTAAAATAATAATCATGTTTTCGTTTCCTAAAAGTATGCAAATAATTAAAAACTTAATTTATTCAAGTTGACAAAAATATTTACACTCTGATCATTCGATCAAAGAAACCCAAATTTGTAAAAAAATCTTTGTTTAAATAGAGGAATCCCTTGAAAAAGCCACCAAATAGTAGAGAAACTTTGGGAGAATATGAAATAAAAGATTTTAACCATCTAATGCCAAAGCCCGCCTTTATGCTTTTAGTAAAACACACCTTAAGACAACAAAAATGGCCAAAATAAAAAGAAAACTTATTTGAAACTATTCAAGAGGCTTTGCAGCATACACTCAGAGAAGGAATATGATCACCTCAAACATATTCCAAGAGTAAAATGTTATTTTTGGATGGTGACCATGTAACATTTTTGTCGCAACCATGTTATTGTCTCGAAAATTATGTATCTGTTTTTTTATGTTTGGCGAGAACACAACTTTTTTGCGATAAACATGTTACGTGGTCACCATCCAAAAATAACATTTTGCTCTTGAAACATGGTTGAGTTGATCATATTTCTTCTCTGCGTGTATGCTAAATTTTACTGTATAAATTTTTCTTGCTTAGTTCTCTTGCTTTTGTGTCGTTAACATTGAAAATTTATTTCATTTCAGAAACAAGTTAGGCCTAATTAGCTAAATTAAAATAACAATAATGAAAACAAAAACTTTTATAAAATGAAGGAAAGTGAAGGAACTTAACTATTAATAGAAAATTATAGGATATGTATCCTACATATGTATAATTTCTTTGTTTCTTTATGAGAGGGTGATCCACTGTTTGAAAGAAAAGGCAATGATACTAGTTTTTGGGAAAATATTAGAGAGATTACCATAATATTGACACAAAGCAATAGGAAAGATTTCGTGATTAATAAAATATTTTTGATGATTTCTCTATTCTTGATTCTCACTAGACCCACATACCGCCTAAAAGTATGCTAATATGTCACTGGAAAACTTCATATATAAACAGGTTTACTAAACCTTTAAAAAAAAAGCAAGGGAAATTATATTAAGATTAATTTTATATTTAATGTGTATGACTTTCATAAGTTACAATAAAATTAATATATTCATTCTCCTTTCTTCTCTTTCCAGGCAGCACTAGTGAAGATTACGATTTGGGGGCTTTCAAGCAATTTCCCCACAATTTGGTATCACCAAGTTCCAGTCATCCAGGCCTTACACTCAATACCCACAACACTGACATTGGAGGCTATCACCATCTCAATCATCATCAGGCCCCCCACCATCAACAACACAACGGCTATCGGGGCAGTGAATCGCCCAGTAGATCACATCGGGAAGAGCCCAATTCTCTGACAAATAGTCCACCCGGACTTTTGAATAGTTTACATCATACACCCGCCCACATGGAACAATTGCTGAGCAGTAAGCTACAAGCAGAGAATCTTCTGCTGGGCATGGCTCGCCTTCAAGAACCCATCTGTGATTTGGTGCCACGTGAAAATGGTGTCTTTGCCAAACAACATCTGCGGCGTGGCACAAGATTTGGACCATTTGCCATGAGTGAAACGACAGACAAAACGAATGCCTGGGATGTAAGTATCTGCCAAAACAGAAAAAAATTATACATATTCCATATGAAGCCAAAAACATGACATGGGAAATAAGAAACGAATATGCTGCTCGTATAGTAGGAAATAAATCCATGACAAAAGAATATCATCCGGAAAAAGAGATTTTAATCCTTTCACATCTGTAGCGAAAAATGTGAATGCATTTTTCTATTAAAAACAATAAAAATTTGCGCAAAATTCTTTGCTTATTTCTTCATTGGCAAGCAGATCGTATTTCGCACATTCTCCCTCTCTCTTTCTCCCTCTTCTTAGGATATGGACATTTGTGCCTGTAACTTAATCCTGTTACAGAGTATTACCCAAAACCCCTGTAACCAAAATGAATTTATTCATCATTTACCACCCAAAAAAAAAGGCAAGCCACTATGAAAATTGCACAAAATTTTGGGTGAAAATTAAGTGATTGGGAAAATATTTAATTAAAAAAAGACGCCACCGATTTAAGGGAAACGCTTCAATGATTGACCATTGTAGGGTGAATCAACTAGAGTATGAGTGAGTGATACTCTTCAAATTTGACTGACTGACAAATCAATAAGGAAATTAACGCCAGGCAAAAACATTCGTTAAAGGATAATCCCAGTCAGACGGACGGACGGCCAAAAACAAAAAGCTATAGAACAGAAAAAAGGGCTCATCGTCCTTTATGGAAAATAAAGATGTTGCCATAGAGAGAAACAGACACATCAGTTGGATTCAAAAGATCAGACCATAGCTAATTTACTCACACACTCGCACACAGAAGCCAAGATAAATCCTCAAAGTGTCCCCTAAATGAGACTTAAATTCGGTTGAAAGATAATTCCAATTAGGGGCTTGTCACACTCTCTAACAATACATGGATCAAATAGACTCTCGCATAAAGAGAGAAATAGACAGTTAGAGAACATTTTTAGTTTAGTTTTGAAGTTAAGATAATAGCAGTGTTTTTATAGAATTTCATATTTTTGTAATATTTTAGCCTACTTAAGGGAGCGACAAAATTAAAAAAATCGACAACAATGCTTAAAGAACAAAACCAACATTAACAAAACAAAACAAATAATTAAAAAAATTTTAAACGATAAAATAGAGAAACGCCAATAATGAAGGATCATATGATTTATAGATATATAATGTTTTATTATATTTTAGAAAAAAAAAAAAATAATATTTAAAAATTTCTCATTTTAAAGAGGTTTAACAAAAGTTAGTGTCAGTTAAAAAATATCCTAATGACTTAAAGTCTAGCCCCAAATTTTATGAAAGTTTTGCAATGCCAATGTTTAAGTTTGTTTTGCAGATTTCTTCAATTTTATAGCTTTATATTATAGCATACTTATAGGGGGGAAATTATGTAAAATTGAATATATTTCATTACATATATTACATAAGTTATGGCATATTTTTAGGATATATGATCAAATAGGGCAAAATTACCACTGTTATAAAGCTAGAAATATAAACATAATCAAAATATGGAAAATTGTGTCATTAACAAAACAAAACGAATAATTAAAAAAATTTTGAACGATAAAATAGAGAAACGCCAATAATGAAGGATCATATGATTTATTGATATATAATGTTTTATTATATTTTAGAAAAAAATGAATATTTAAAAAATTTTCATTTTAAAGAGGTTTAAAAAAATTAGTGTCGAAAAAGGTCAAAAAATATCCCAATGACTTAAAGTCTAGCCCCAAATTTTATGAAAGTTTTGCAATGCCAATGTTTAAGTTTGTTTTGCAGATCTCCTCAATTTTATAGGTTTATATTATAGCATACCTATAGGGGGGACATTATGTAAAATTGAATATATTTCATTACATATATTACATAAGTTATTGCGTACTTTTAGGTTATATGATCAAATAGGAAAAAAATACCAAACTGTTATAAAGCTAGAAATATAAACATAATGAAAATATGCAAAATTGTGTCTGGTTAACGAATTCGCAAAACGCAAAATTTTCCCTTTTCGCTAGTTTCCGAACCATATAATAATATATTATATAAAGGCCGGTACTCTGTTTGAAACTCCATACAAAACCAAAAAATGAGAAAAACTAGCGAAATTTTTTCCATTTGTGGTACTTTGTTTTTTCGAGTTGAAAAACTGACGTTTATAGCATGACGCCATTTGCAATGTCAATTAAGAAATAATTTATTTATTAAAACTATTTGTGTGCGTTTATAACGCAAACACGGATCATAATTTTGTTCCGAAAATATACAAAGGATCAAAGGAGTAGCAGATTAATTGCGCAAGGAAAAATAAAATGTTAATTTTGTAATAGCAAGCAGCAAGCACCAATTTAATTCAATATTGCTCCCTATTATATAGCGCTCCCTGTTACCTAAATAAACACCGCTTTCTATATGCGAAATAATGGTTTCTATAAAAATTTTGCACAAGAATGAACATAGTACCGGCCTTAATACGAAATTTTTTCATAATTTTCCTATCAAAGAAGTAGCAGATTAATTGCCCAAGGAAAAATAAAATGTTAATTTTGTAATAGCAAGCAGCAAGCACCAACTTAATTCAATATCGCTCCCTATTAAATAGCGCTCCCTGTTACCTAAATAAACACCGCTTTCTATATGCGAAATAATGGTTTCTATAAACCTTTTTCACAGGAATGAACATAGTACCGGCCTTAACATGAAATTTTTACATACTTTTCCTATGGATTAGGCAATTAAATGGAAGAAATTTCTTGGCAAAATATGAAGTGGTTCAGAAGTTATTTACAGATAAAAAATTTGCGTTTTGCGAATTCGTAAAACAGAACATGGGGGTATGGCTTGTCATGGACTATGCGCCTGGATTGGACTGAATAATCTCAGTGAGTCTGAAATAAATTCCGGCTGCCATTTTATCCTATGAGCCTGGAGCGTTTTTACTCATAACGCTGAAACTATCGCCTATATACAATATATTAATATTTTTACAAAAACATTTACATTTACGCCATCCCAGGAAGTCTAATTTACTTTGCATAACATTTTACAACATTGTTGCATACTTTTAGGCTATTTGTTTAAATAGTTAAAAACGTAAACGATTTCGAAGGAACGCTAACATGCTCATTAAGAGTTATTCAAATGAGATATAAACCAAATAGTATAAAACGTTATATTCGATTTTTTTTACTCTATAATTGAATTTTAATAAATACGACTTTGAACTTTTACAATTATTGAAAAGTCGACTTTTTAACGTCACGTGGATAAAATAGGCTACAAAAGCCAATATTTCTGGACTATGACAGGTCATAGTATCTACAATATTTATATTCTGTATTTTAAGATTTTTTTGCAAACGACTAAACTTTTTAAAAATAGTATTGCCATCTTTTGGGAGCAATAGGTTTTAATAATTATAGTGTTAAGAATTTCCCGCTAACCTTTGATTGTATTATTTACGTAAAAAAAGACTCAATAAATAAATACAAATACAAAAATTTTCAATTAAAATCAGGGATATTACAGAAATCGTTATTTGTTTATGAGAGTTTTCTACATAAGGTTTATGCACAATGTTCTGCTATATCGAAAATTAGATTGATTTTGCTCTATACTTTTTTCAAGACACTAATTTTAAAGGACAAAATTATACACAGTTTCTTTGTTTCTTCCCTACAAGTTCATGGTCAGATTTTATAAAAACTTATGACCTCATGCAAATATTTCAACTGCAGAATTTCTTTATTTAACTTTTTTAGATATCCCCCTGGTGCAATTTTCTTAGAAATAAAACACATCTTATATTTGATCAATATTTTCCGTTTATCTTATATAGAAATTGACACAGTCTGGACAGACAATCCAATTGAAGAGAATCCCTTTTCAGGTATATTGATTGCCTGTGTTTATGAAACACTCAAAACTCTTAAGCATTGCGAAAACAAAAATCCATATGTGATCAGATCACCAAAAGGGTCCTTATTATTTTAATGTTTCTCCCTGCCTATGTTTTGGGTATCCATGTATTCTTGTGGGGTGACAAGAGTGTGAACATCCACCAAATAAATACAAAAAAAACTGTGAGCAGATCTACAATAACTGAAACAGGATTTGCAATTGAAGGTGATTTGTAAATATTATTTTTCATATTTGCCTTTCTAGATGGCAACTCATCTTTGTGTTATCCTTTGCCGATGTTGTTGCTATCCTTGGATGAAATAAAGCCAAATAACTATCATAACCCAGAAAAAAGGTGCAAATTTGTGTGTTATGGTTTTATTTAAATCTGGGCAAAAAACAATCATTTCAAATCTCTTCGTAAATGTGTTAGAGATAAAGACCTCTTTCAGTTTTGCGTGTCTACCTTATGGGTTGTTCATCTATCTCTATTTGGAAAACAGGACTTCCTATGATATCTGTTATTTTGTGTTACAAATATAGATCTTGCCTCCCTTTTTGCAAATAAAAACAGGAAGCACAAGGCACAAATTTGTAGCTGCTAATCCTCCATTCAGATGAGATTAAACTGATCTTTCCTGACAACCCTCCTGTTGTCATATCAATTGGCCATGTCGTTTGGTTTGATAGCCTTGGTATCTTTTTTTCTTGATTTTTTTGCTATTCTGTTCGCCAATGTCATATTTCTATGTATGAAAGACAATGACTTAAAAAAAAATGTGTCTTATTTTTTTAACACTCGAAGATAGCAAATATGTGAAAATTGAGAGCTGATTTCGAAATCGGAGCTATTTAATTTACGGTTTTGCAAGAGAAAAAAAACTGTGTTACATGATCTTAAGATGACAAGATTTACAAAAATATTATCTCTTCCTAGACAATAAGGGACTTTGAAAATTGATCTTTAGAAGACTTAGGTTAAGGCAAAAACAAGTATATGAGCATATCAGATTTGTAAACCCATCAAAATATAGCAATAAGGAATATTAACAATTAAAAAGCAATTTTAAATAATAAATAAAATAATTTTCCCTAAAGCAAAAAAAAAAAAAAACATAAAATACTCACAGACAAATAAGAAAGACGGACAGACCAAGTTCATCCCTTAAATAAAAGCGTAATATTGGCGTTCCTTGCAGACCCTAAAATGAACAAATTTTTATTAAATTTAAATTAATTATAGTATAAAATAAACTATATATACACACAAAAACATTTTTTTCTGATTCAATCACGAAATTAATTGCTCCAATTAATTTTTAATTGAAATGTCTTCAATCACAGAAATGATAGTATCAATTAAAAAATTAATTGAAGGTCAATTAAAAAGTTAATTGATCCAATTAAAAAATTAATTGATACTATTATTTTTGTGATTGATTTTTGTTTCAATTAAAAAATTTGTTGAATCAATTAAATTTTTAATTGAATATTTTTTAAAACTCAATTAAAATTTTAATTGGAAAAATGTTCGTGAAATTTTTTTGTGTGTAGTGTAATAATATATAATAATTCAAATTTTCATGAAGCTCCGTTAGAGCAAGTTTAGTTAGCCAACTTTTAGACCATACAATGGATTGGTATGCAAATCTGTCAATTATGAACTCAAGTTCCAAATCAGGTGAAACAGTTAAAATTGAACTGCCGCAAAACTATCTTCAATTTACGTTTTGTTTATTATAACTAAAGCCTATCGAAGCTATAAGAAAATGCCTTTAAAACAGTTATATGTCCACCTGAAAGTATGCCCTTATTTTAATGGATATTCTTAATTAAGTACTAATGACACTCTTTAGGGATTTTCTAGGGACAGGACAGCAAATAAAAATCTGAAATTAAAAAAAAAAATCAACGAAAATTTCCCTAATTTTTTTTACTATACCATAATAATTTTAGTATTTTTATATAACGGAATAATTTTGCCCTGAAATAAAATTTTATTTCCTCTTCAAACTCAACCAAAGCGTGGGCAAAAAATTCCATGTCCCTGCTATTCATAATAATGGCTAAAGTCATATCATTCATGACTTAAATGGGACCATATTTAAATATGCATGTGTCACCATTTAATTTTCAAGCTCTTGAAAATCCTCTTTAGAAATCACTGAGCAATCCAAAGTCCTTAGGATGAGTTGCCGGTGGAACTTTCTATGATGGTTGGCAACAAAAGTT
The DNA here is from genome assembly GCF_050003625.1 of Haematobia irritans. NCBI lineage: Eukaryota > Metazoa > Arthropoda > Insecta > Diptera > Muscidae > Haematobia > Haematobia irritans. The sequence continues at coordinate 230,636,406 of NC_134398.1, read as the reverse complement.
GACTGCCTTTTTTTATGCTAAACATATTTTTTATTTTTCTATTTTGATTGTGATGAGTATGATGTTGGCTTTTCTTCAACTACTCACATATTAAATATAATATAATTTTTGGAGCGTGTTGCTGCTGTAGGATATGAGAGCAGGCCACTTAATCATATCAAAAAAAATACATGCTCCCATCCAGCAACCATCAGCGGGATATACAACAACAGAAGTGTTTTTTGTTGAAAATAACCGACGTTTTTCCAAATGAGTTGTCCAATAAGTGCCCACCACCGACTGGAGTTGTAGAAAATCTGGAAGCTATGCTACACACAAAAAAAATAATAAACTTCAAGGGTCCACATGTGAATCAACAAAGCCGCTGGAAACAACTTAACTGGCCCATTGAGTGTGCACAAGTCTAGTAAGCAAAAGTACATCACAAATGCATGTATGGATGGCTGGATGGATGATACACAAATGGACGGACATAAAGATGTTAACAAGGAATTTAATACAAAGTTGGAAGTTAAACCATCTTTTTTCTGAAATTATTCCTCTGTAGAAGTTTGCTGGTTTGAACTCTGTTGAAATGGTATGCAATAAATCAGGATATTGGAAAATGATATTTAGAATCAATCTGGCAACTATAGATTTATGATTTTGGTTGCTAGTTTTTAATTCAACATTCAAGTTATTAAATTCCTTTCATAATTTTTGATTTACATGTGGCAGCCTAAAAGTATGCAATTGCTTAAATAAAATTTTGAAAAATATCAGGTTTATTCTCTTACAATTTTAATAACGAGATATAACCTTTTACAAGTGAATTAACCCTCTAATGCCCCAATTTTTTGCCAGCTGATTAAATTTTCAATGTTAACGACACAAAACCAAGAAAACTAAGCAAGAAAAAATTATACCGTAAAATTCAGCGTATGCTGCAAAGCCTCTTGAATAGTTTTAAATAAGTTTTCTTTTTATTTTGCCCATTTTTTTGTCTTACAGTGTGTTTTACAATATTCATGTTATTAAATTTCTTTCATAATTTTTGATTTACATATGGCAGCCTAAAAGTATGCAATTGCCTAAATAAAATTTTTAAAAATATCAGGTTTATTCTCCTAAAATTTTAATAACGAGCTATAGCCTTTTACAAGTGAATTAACCCTCTAATACCCCAATTTTGGCAGTTGATTAAATTTTCAATGTTAACGACACAAAAGCAAGAGAACTAAGCAAGAAAAATGTATACGGTAAAATTCAGCATATGCTGCAAAGCCTCTTGAATAGTTTTAAATAAGTTTTCTTTTTATTTTGCCCATTTTTTTTTTGCCTTAAGGTGTGTTTTACTAAAAGCTTCCTTATTAAATGAAGCCGGCCAAAAGGCGGGCTTGGGCATTAGAGGGTTAATACAGAAAACAAAATTTAATTTTATCAAAAATTCTTTAATACTAGACAAAAATCATTTCTAACGTGTTAAAATAAAAAACTAACAATATTCCATACCATTCTTTTCACCCTTAAATTATAACCAAATCAAGATTCTCCTGTTATTGAAATTATTAATGAAGAGTTTCAATCTCTACAATTCATTCAACTCTTCCTTCTTTTTTTTTCCAAAAAGAGTCCCATGTGGAGATTTCTTATAAAAAAATCGTTTTTTTTCTTAAATTAATCCCACATATTTTTTCTTCCAACTAATTGAATTGACAACCAAGGATATGATCTCTGGGAATTCTTAATCAATTCTTAACAAATAACTGTAAATTATTGAGAACATCCCATGTCATGGTAGACCATTACATATGGTCACGCACACTTTAGTATTTATCTCCTTGGAAAGGATACCGCCTATTCCCCATGGATATTAACGAAATGCTGGTAGCAACTATGGACAGTGATAGTAGTCGCAAATGCCTCTAAGATCCTTTCTTTTGCGTGCGGTTATATCCTTTGTTGTACTTTGTTCAAATTGTAGACAGTGTGACGTCTTCAGGAGATGGCACGCTAGAATAACAAGATCTCTGTGTGTGAGTGTGTGTGTGTGACCATTATGGGGTTACACGCTTCTAGTTATGCTTCAGTGCTGGCTTCTGGTCTTTTTTAATTGCTTGAGGCCTTGGATTGTTGTCTTGTAATACCATCGACACCGAAAGAGACCACAATTCATTAATTATAATTTTCCTAAGATAGTTGCTAAGTAACTTCCTTTGTGGTGTCGTGTTGGCTAAGGCGAAGGCGAATGTAATGAAAAGGATGACATAGGCGACTAACAAGCAATAAAGGTGAAAGACATGAGGCAAAGGATTTATGAGGATTTTTGGAAAACAAAAGGGTTACAAGAAAATTGATTCAATTGTCTTAGATCTATGGTTTTTGCTAATGAAAAAGTTCGAAATGAATAGAAAATGTCTTTTTAGTTTTTGTCACAAAACTGAGTTGGTCACGAAAATCCTGTTCCTACATTTCTTATAATTTTAGTAAGGAAAATGATCAAAATGATCAATTAACTAGACATTAGAAAATGTAACTATATGTCAAAAATATATTTTTGAATAGACATTTTTTTTAGAGAAAATGGAATTCAGAGCTCATATCTGACTCTTAAAGAAAACAGCCCAAATTAATTGTTGGTGTATATTTAGGAAAAAGTCCGTAATTATTATGAAATAATTACAAAAATGTTAGAAATTTATAAAATAGACGGTAATTTATACATTACGAAAACGCATAACCACTCGATGGTTACAAATAGCAATCAAATGGAAAGGACATCGCCGACCCAGTGCTACGAAAAAATGTATTTTTCGGACTAGTGCCACATGCCACAAATTCACTACAATGAAAAAACCCTTAACTTGGATGGACATTTATTTATTTATTTATTTATTTCAGTCTTTAGAACAAAAATTCCTTATAGACTATGGTGATTACTTTTAATTTCAGATTATTTTGGTATTAATTCCAAGCCTCAAGCTGTTCCAATGATATAGCAAAAGGTTTTTATTTGCAAGTTTTCTATGTAAAATTTATGAAATAGAAATCATACTGAGTGGCTGTTTATGTTTTTCTCTGACTTTTCTCTCTCTCTTTTTTTAATCCACATCACCCTGTTGTTAGCAAATTTCACAACCATCACTATACTGCAACTACCAACTGGTAGATGGCGCACATGACACAATTTGCCACCGTTTGTATTGAATTCTTTTTTGCTTATATAGTAAAAAAAATGAAATTCAATAAACTAAATTTCATCTGGAATATTTTATTTATTTATTAAAATCTTTATTACAATTACAAATTATAATTAATATAATTTGATAATAATATATATACCAATAAATCAAATATTGAGTCGTCCTTCAGTGGCCAGTTGCAGCCACGGGGGCCTTGAGAAAATATTTTATTCGGACTAATTTTAAAAAGTTGAGGTAACTATGGGCCAAGTGTATCGAGTTAACCCTCTATCACTCATGAACTCCGATTTGTATTTTTTGTAAAATAAAATACACGTATTTTTTTAATTTTCATTTATTTTTATTATTTGAAGAGAAACTCCCACAAATTAAGTGTGTTGCCAAACATTATTTGCCACCCAAAAAAAAAAACGTAAAAATTGTTCAAAAAGAAGATTCTACAAAATCACGGCAAACCGGCACTTTTCGTAAATACCAATAGTCTAATTAGTTCTATTTTTACAAGTTTATTAGCTCAGTATGTAAACCACGGGATACAGTGCGTGATTGAGCTAAAGAAGTTATTTCTATTAATTTTGAGGCATTCGAACGGGTTTTTTATCTTAATTTCAGTATTTTGTTTTTAATTCCAAACCCAGAAAAGAAAGATTTCTTAAGGAATCAAGTCGCCAAGAGTTCAAGTACAAACACTTTTTTAATATATTTTAACGTTAAAACTATTTTTAACTATTACATAATTAAAAATATTTTATTTACAATAACCAATAATTTTCTTAACATTACGAAAAAATTGCCTAAATTCAAAAAAAAAATTAACTTTAGCAAAAGAAGGCAGATTCAACAAAAATTCTTTAACCCTCTAATGCCCCAATTTTTTTGCCAGCTGATTAAATTGTCAATGTTAAAGACACAAAAGCATGAAAACAAAACAACAAAAAAATTATACGGTAAAATTCAATATATGCTGCAAAGCCTCTTCAAAAGTTTAAACTAAGTTTTCTTTTTATTTTACCCATTTTTTTTGCCTTAAGGTGTGTTTTACTAAAAGTTTCCATATTAAATGAAGCCCGCCTAAAGGCGGGATTGGGCATTAGAGGGTTAAAATTAAGATTATAAAATATCACTATATCAAATGGCTCTATATGTATTTTGTGTACTACAAAATAATTTTAAATTAAAAGTTATTTTGTATTCTTTAATATATTTTTGCCTTATTAAAAAATTAGTTTCTTTATACAAATTTAATAAAATTTTCCTGTTTTTTTTATTACAGTTCCTCAGTATGCCCCACATCCGAAATTTATTACAACCTTCACCGGAAGTTAAAAATCTATTGAAGAAAATCCGCACAGTATCATCCGTAGACAATGAAAAAGAGGCTAATTTAATAAATTTTTGTATAGCCGGATTTGTAAGTTTATTCCTTTAGATGAACATTAAAAATCTGTTTTAGAATTTTATAATAATTCAATATAAATTTCATTATTAGCTGTGGTATGAAACAAATCGTGATATTGCTGCTGGAGAAGAAATGATAGTCGATGGCCAAACTATAACACCCTACGATCACAATGACTCTTTAATTAATGGAGAGGGTCATACGGGATCATCGATACACAGTAATGAGGATCGGAGTGAACGAGATAACGGTAAGTGGAAAAGATTTTTCAGTTCAATAGTTCATGATAGACAAAAATAAAAAAAGAAATTTTAAATATTTAAATTTTCAAAATTACATTAAACATTTAATTATTGCAATCAAATTTTGAATATATTAGATACAAATTAGGTGCATATGAAAGTATAAGTAAGTTTTTTTTGTATATGGAATTGTTGGTACACCTTCTTCTATAAAGTTGAGTCGCACTACAAGAAAAACTGGAGTTTAATGACGAACATTAAAATTGGAAACTAACATCTGCAAGGCTAGCTCTTTACATGCTAGCCTATCTCAAAATTATTCTTCCCATATTTACCTATAAAATTCCTTCACATGAAAACACACACACCTTGTGCGAAATCAAATTTTACCACTTTAGTGGTTATGATATAGTGAATCCTCGGCCTACTCCCTCCCACCCCTTTTTACAGACTAGCTGTATAGAAGCAACACAATATATATGAACATATGAAAGTATAAGTAAGTTTTTTTTGTATATGGAATTGTTGGTACACCTTCTTCTATAAAGTTGAGTCGCACTACAAGAAAAACTGGAGTTTAATGACGAACATTAAAATTGGAAACTAACATCTGCAAGGCTAGCTCTTTACATGCTAGCCTATCTCAAAATTATTCTTCCCATATTTACCTATAAAATTCCTTCACATGAAAACACACACACCTTGTGCGAAATCAAATTTTACCACTTTAGTGGTTATGATATAGTGAATCCTCGGCCTACTCCCTCCCACCCCTTTTTACAGACTAGCTGTATAGAAGCAACACAATTTTCTCACCCATTTTTCCCACAACTTTCATTGAAATGTGATCGTGAATTCTAGAAACAAGCTATCCTTTTGGCCCTTAACAAACAACCCACCAAAAAGTCAACCTCTTACCAGACACCATATGGCTGCTACCAGAAGTCTGTCTCTGTTAACCTTATGTTAAGAGAATTCATAAACACTCTGCTTTGCCTTAGAAGGCCAGCGAGGATAATGATTGTGTCCTTTAAGTGGGTGATATATATGCACCTAAGCATGACTTCAATGTGAGTTGTTCAAGTGGCAAATTCAAATGTCTACTACCTTTCATTGTGTTTGGCCTTTTTTTTTCGTGGGTTGTTTGGTGTCTACTAAGGAGAAATAAAATACGTTACAATTTTATGTTAAAAAGTAATTTTTCGTTGGGATGGTTTTTCCTTAGTGGGGTGAGTATGGTTGAAGTATGTAAAGGAATTGGCCAGGTGTTATTGGGATTTGTAGGCTACTGAATTTTAAAAATCTTTGGGAAAATGTTGGCAAAAATCGGTTACTTTTTATTATATGACCTATGACTAAAAATGTATTACACAGAATATAAAATGTTAATAAATATAGAAAAGGGATGAAATTAAGCAAACAGAATTTTAAATTAATTTAATTTTTTTATTTTAATTTAATGAATTATTTTAATTTAATAAATTTCAGTATTATTTTTATTTTAATTAAAATCTACATTTTCTTTCAATTTTAATTTATTACAATTTTTCATTTTAATTTTAGAATAAAAAGTAAAAAAAGTAAAAAAAGTAATTTTAAAAATTAAAATATTTTCAATATTTTATTTATTGATTCTTCATTTTAATTCAATTTTAGTTTAAACATTATTTAACTAAAATTGAATAACAATTTTAAAAATTAAAATTAATTTAGTACCTAGCCCTGATGAAGATTGACGATGTCAAATCGAAATATTGGCTTCAATAAAGTAAAACTCAAATAAAAAACATCTGGAGTTTTTTCATTATTGACCTTGAGCTGGACAAAAACCAAAAATATAGTTAAACTCAGGTCAACAATCCATATAAATAAAATTAAATTTAATAAATCATTTTTCAATTTAATTTTATAAATTCAAAATATATATTTTTATTTTATCTGAAGTTTAATTAAATTCTTCTGTTCAAGCTTACAATAAAAAGTAATTTAAAATATATTAAAAAAAAATTAAAAATTAAATTAATGATTTTTTTAATATATTAAAAAAAATTAAAAATTAAAATTAAATCGAAAAAAAATGATTTTTTTAAATTTAAATTATAATGATAATTTAAATTTTACTTAGATTTGATCTGTATGGTTTTAGTATGTAAAGGAATTGGCCAGGTGCTATTGGAATTTGAATAAAATGTTTTTATATGATTTTAAATATTAAAATTAAATTTAACTAATTTAAAAATATACATTTTTTTTACATTTCAATAGCAATTCAAATTTAAATTATCCTTCACTTTTAATTTATTGCAATTATTTACTTTAATTCCAATGCAAACTTTACTTTTACATATTTAGAACTGGTCTTTATTTTTTGAATATATAGTTATTAATGACAATTATTAAAATTTTAATTAAATTCAATCATTGTTTTGGTTTTAATTTTAATATGAACCTTAATTTAAAGTTTTACTTAGTTTTTATGGTTTAGGTATGTAAAGTAATTTGCTAGCAGGTATTGGCATTTGTAGGCTACTGAATTGTGAAAACTTAGGGAGATTACTGGCAAAAATCGGTTACCTTTTTATTAAAAAGAAATTTAGAATAAAAAGTTATCGTAAATAATTAAAAAAAAAAAAATTAATTCAACAAATAGCAACACTATTTTTTTGATTTCAATTTTAATTTGAATTTAAGTACATTTTCTTTTTATTATTGAATTTACTGAATTTTAATTAAAAGTAACTTTTACATGCCTACACTAAAAAAAAAGTGAATTCTCTATTTCACTAAAGCCAATTTAACTTTATTTTAGTTCATGAAATTATTATGTTTGGAGAAAATTTCCTCTATCACTCAATAAACATTTTTCAGATTCAATCACCAACTTAATTGATCCAATTAATTTTTTAATTGAAATGTCTTCAATCACGAAAATGATAGTATTAATCACAGTTTTGATTGGGTATAGAAAAAATTCTTGATTAAAAAATTAATTGATTTTTGCAGCAAATTTCAATTAATTTTTTAATTAATTCAATTAAAAATTTAATTGATGTTGATTGCAAAACTCAATTAATTTATTAATTAAAAAAGGTAACTATTTTTAATTACTTTCTGAATTGGCTTAGAGTTTTTTTTTTGGATTAACAAATGATTTTTTGAAATACACTTTTAATTAAAAATTTAAAAAAAAAATCAGCACTTTTTTTAACTGAATTAGTCTTCCGAATTTGATTAAAAAGTTAATTGTATCAATTAATTTTTTAATTAAAAATTTTAAAATTTTCAATAATTGACTTAATTAACTTAATGTTTCGATCATGATTAAAAAGTTAATTGTATCAATTAATTTATTAATTGAAAAAATTTCAACTTCAATTATCTTTTTAATTGGAAATAATTTGGTGATATTTTTTTCTGTAATATTTTTTTTTGCGTACGGTAGTTAATTGAACTAAAAAACGGGAAAAAATATTAAGCAAAAAAGATTTACTAAATTCATTACTAAATTCTCACAAAATAGTTCATTATTTCTTTAAATTTGTAAATTTTACCAAAAATGCGTCCATCATGAACTTCGTATGCCACTAAAGACATTCCAGCATTTTTTAACTCCAATTTTTTTCCTTCAAACTACAAAATTTTCTTTAACAAGTAAAAAAAATTAATTATGTCTAATAAATTTTCTTAAATTTGTCGAAAAAAAATTTTTATGATATCGGGATGATTTTTATGATAGCGTTTGTTAAAATTGATAGCGTTTGTTAAAATTTTCTAAAAAATATTCAAAAATTTCTAAATTTAACCAAAAGTTTTCATCACTGTTTTTTTTTCAGTGTAGAACTGGACTTTACTTTTTATTTTAAAATATTTAAGATTATTAGTCAATAGAATTTATTTTTTTAATTTAATTTTAATTGAAATTTTAATACACTGAAATGCACAGAAAAAAATTCACGAAAAATTTTCCAATTAAAATTTTAATTGAGTTTTAAAAAATATTCAATTAAAAATTTAATTGAATCAACAAATTTTTTAATTGAAACAAAAATCAATCACGAAAATTAATAGTATCAATTAATTTTTTAATTGGATCAATTAATTTTTGAATTTACCTTCAATTAATTTTGAAATTGATACTATCATTTCTGTGATTGAAGACATTTCAATTAAAAATTAATTGGATCAATTAATTTCGTGATTGAATCAGAAAAAAATTTTTTGTGTGTGTTTCAGTTTAATTTTAATTTTATTTCAAACTTAAATTTTTATTCTTAGAGCGGGTCTTTATTTTTATATTTTTTAATATATTATTTTTTCAATTTTTTTTTATTATTTATTTTTCTATATACCAGCAAAGTTTAGCCTATGTTTGAATTATTATTTCATTAAAATTGAAAGTGGTTTCATGTTTTCCTATATAACGAAGGATTAATAGAGATTGTAACAATCAACAACAATCACCATAAGTACCAAACCCTTTTGAGAACAGGATAAACAAAACAAAAAATATCCTTTCAAGAGCTAATTGAAAATTCCACATTTTTTAAATTGGCCACGAGTTGAAACATTTTAAAGTACTATTACTTTTTTGAATATAAAAATTGATCTGGGTATTATCCTTACTTTCAAATTATTATAAGTTAACATGAATTTTACATTTGCCATGACATATGCCAGCCAAGCGGAATAAGGACATTTTTGTTGATCATTAATCCCAATGATCAAGATCATAAAGTGTGCTTGCATGCACCATACACTTTTCACTCTCTACAGTGGCAAGTTTTACAGTGTAATCACAGTTCATTTGTATGAATGTTTCTGAAACGTTTTTATACGGGAGGATTAGGATTAAATTGGGCACTATTGCCTTTTTTGTTGCAGTTTCAGACATTAGTTGGCATGTTGTAGGATCATAAAACGTTGATGGTTGTGATGATGACTCTGGCATTGTGTTGAATGATGCCAATCCAGCGGCTGATGATGTGTTGATTTGATGTAGATGGTGATGGTGAAGTGAATCCCCGCCATCCCCTTCATTATTAACAAAATTTAAAAGAGGCATTAGTGAAACAAATGATTGGTGTGTGTTAGCGCATGTGCCGCACTACTAATGTTTGTTATTGTGGTGGTAGTGGTGATGGTGGTGGGGTGGGGTGAGATTGATGCAATTTCATTGATATGATGCGCATGCCTAGCTGAGGGTATTTGTAGGCAATTAATGAAAATCCTGGCTTATGAAATACACCGTGGTGTTGGTGTTCCCATCTAAATCACCTCAGCAAAGTGTCCTTGTTCACACCCCAAACAAAAGGGTGGGACTTTCTGCCCCTTTCTCTCTCTCTATGCTCGCCCTGAGCCCTTATAATCTGTTGGACAAACATGATTTTATGTGTATATATCAATTTCATGTCATATTTTCATCTGATTGTAACCATGGCAGACCTATGGACATGAGTTTTTAATATCCTTTCAAATGAAATCCAAACAAAAAAAAAACAAACCTACACCTATGCATTATAAATTATAGGGTGGTGGTGGTGGTGGTTTTTGTTCCTTAATTCAGCATCATTTTATTGTCATAATTGTGTAATCAACAAACATTGACACTAGACATGCGCCACCGCCATACACCGCCAACATATTAACCATAATAAGCCCTTATGGGTATGGGTAACAGATTCTAGTCACTCAACATCCCAAATGACATGAACCTCGCTATCTTTTGTGGCTTTTATGATGAAGACTTTGTTTGATTGTAGCTGCTGCTGTTGATATAATAACGCGTGCCTTACACCAAGTCACGCATTTATCTCTATTAACACATCTCTCATATGGGACAGACAAACAGATTAATCTGTCCGTTTGTCTGTCCTCTAGATCATCAGCACACCATCATCAGAGCGGAGCAGTGTGTATTCTAGTTCCTTGATTTAGATTCGCTTGCTGTCTTGTTTTTGGAAAATTGCTTCCCAGTTGTCTGTTTGGCTTACTAATTGTTTTAGCTGCTGCCGCCGCCGCTTTGGATGATATTGCCTTTGTTTACTTGCGGGTTTAGGTTTCCTTTTGCACTGGCGTTTAAAGACTTCTGCTTGGCTTTGGTGGTATTACATCTGTGGTTTAGACTTCTTTCAGGCCCATGGTGTCCAGCTGTGTTGATTCCCACATTTATGACTGTGTGGCGTCAAGATCAAAACATTAATGCTGTAGTGCCAACACCAACACCATTGCCACCTCAAAAATGGAAAACCAGTGAGCTCAAGCCTGGTGAGACATTGTGACCATAGCTGGAAATCATTTTGAAAATCTAGAGGGGGGGGGTTACGTTGTGTTACTTGTGCTGCTATCTTTGTTTTAAATCTTGTTTGCGTAATGTATTTTTACTGTTTATTTTTGGCTTATATCGCCTTTATGTATTCCATTCATTGTCAGCTCTATCTCTCTAGTCAGGAGTTCGTCTTGATTGGTGTTTGAATGAATCTTTATCATAGATGAGATCAGTTTATCTAAGAGTTGAGTATTGTTTTTAATATATGAGGATTTTTTTCGTTCGTTTTTGGCCAGATCGTTTCGTTATTTATTGTATCATTGGGAAATTAGAGCAATTTATTCATGGAATGGGGGAAATTCAAATATTTTTTGGAGAAGAGGTAAAGGGAAGAAGTTGTTGGCAATAGGGTAAACTGTTTCCTATGCTAGCAGTGATTATCGTAGTATCGTAATAAATCTTAAACGTGCAATGGTTAGCATGCCCGCCGTGCATACACAGGGTGGTGGGTTCAAACCCATTTTCGACCAAACACCAAAAAAGTTTTTCAGCGGTGGATTATCCCACCTCAGTAATGCTGGTGACATTTCTGAGGGTTTCCAAACTTCTCTAAGTGGTTTGACTGCAATGTGGAACGCTGTTCGGACTCGGCTACAAAAAAGGAGGTCCCTTGTCATTGAGCTTAACATAATAGTGATACGAGAGATGTATCATAATGGTCTGAATAGTCTAAGTGAGCCTGAAATATCGGGCTGCCACTATACATAACCTAACCCAAACCTTAAACGAATATTTGAAGAATTTTTGTCTTTGAGTTCTTCAATTCGGCATTGGGAACACTGAGATTTCTGGTGATATGAAAAAATCAATGGAAGTCCTAGATACCGACTTGCTTCATTCTCGCATTATATTCCATATTTTGACATCCGATTATAATTGGACTTCTATAAATCTGAAATAAGATTTCCTCTTTTTTTCAAGGAATATTTGTAATGTTCTCAATGTTTCTCCTATACCTTACGATGAAAGTTTTCAAAATTTGTTTACAAAAAGTCAGTGTTTAAGCCACTAACATATCAGAATAAAAAATTGTAAAGAAGAATCCATTTATGTAAAGATTTTCATATACAGTGAAACCTCTGCAATGTGGACACTTTGGCAAATTTCTTGAGATTTTTGATATTATCACATCCCAAATGTGGACTAAATTAAGGCGAATGTGAGTGTCTACTTTTGAGAGGTTTGACTGTACTAGGTAAAAAGTAGCACGAAATATGAAGTGGCAGCACAAAAGTTGTTACATTTGCCCATTGAGGATAAATCCAGATTTACATCCACGTTTTATATGTCCTATTATCCCAGTGCAGTTTAGGTTAACCTATCTACACGGACGAAAAAGACTGTTTTTCATATGTTTGGCTATAAACATTATATGTTTGGAACACAAATTTTTAAACACAATATTTTTGAGTGCAAGCATATAATGTTCATAAACTAGCATAACATGTTTGGGACATATGTGTTAATATGTTAGAACATATTATGTTTGTGACATAAAATGTTTGTAAATATAATATGCTTATATGCAAACATATATTAATTTAGAAATAGCCTATAAACATATATGTGTTTAGAAAAAGAGACCTACAGAATATGTTGCAAGTAAAAGAATGAAAGTTTCCAATTGGCGCCTTAAAAATATATATCCAGACAAAGAAAATTTCATTAAAATTTTTTTTTCTAACAGTGTATGCCTAAGTTGAAACATAATATGTTTGAATAATACAAACAATATTTTGTTTGGACCAATCCTGAAAATCTATATGTGCTCAAAGCAAAATGTGTTTTTTGATGGTGTAGCTTTTCCCCTATAGAATTAAATGTTTATTCTTTGTAATTGTACTGATCAGTGGAAAAGGATCATTATTGCCGTAATTAGCTGGATAGTAAAAAAAATCATTATAGTTCAAAATTTCTTCTCCATCTGATAGGAGCATTAGAAAGAATTTTACTAAGAAGACATTCAATTTCAATTTTACCATGGATAATAACCATAAGAACTGTTACATTTAACTTTGTACTCCTACTTGAAAAGGCGTACAAATTTTTTGTAACTAAAGGATCCATATGCTATTTTATTCTTCCAAATCTATTTTTGCCAATATTAAATGTCCATAAGTCAATTTGATTGAATTTTCAAAAATGCGATTGCCAAATTAGGGGTTCCCGAAAATTAGAATTTGAATCCTTGAAATCGTTTAGGCTACATGACTCGGTTTTCCAAAACACAAAAATCCATTAGAAGTTCATAAGAATTACATATTAGATTAAAAAGCTTGATTCAAAATAGTTTACTTGGGAATCGTTTTAATGTTATGATTGTTTTACCAGACCTTCGATTTCCGGGCATTCTTTATAACACTGAAATAATTATTAACAAATATCTTTATATGTTGACGAGATAGTTGGGTCTATATTAAGATTATTTTGTTTTATTTAGGAGAGAAATTCACCAATGTGGTATCACAACTGAGTAGTCTAATTGAGCCTGATACATCGGGCTGCCACCTACCCTAACCTAACCTAACCTAAGATTATGTTATAAGACTGGTCTTCACAACATTCATCCTTCCAATGTGTTTTTATATAGACCTAGAAAACAAAATCTAGAACAAAATATCTGTCAGACTTCATTTGTGTCAAGCATTCGATTTTCTACTGCATCATTATAACTGGAGGCTTAACACAACTATTGCAAAATCTCAATTAATTATCGGGCCCTTTGGGTCATTCTGCCTCTTAATCCTTGTTTGTCGAATCTATTAGATCAATAAATGATGAATAATGATGTTCCATATATTCCAGAAACAACAAGCAAAAAAAAGAAAACAAACGAAAAGTATTCAGGATTGATGATAGTATTCCTTCGCTTAAGGCATCAGTAAATCGATAATGATGTCCACAATATTTGATCTTCATTTGAGAGAATTGCGAATTGTATTGGCAATTGATGGTGTAATGTGGATGTATGGTAAAGCAAAACTAACTGCCTAGCCAGCTATCTATCTTTTGTTGGTATTGTCGCTGTTTCCACCGCGACATGTGCCACATATTGTTTTGTCATCAATTGCAAAAACAGTAGTCACCAGTTTGACTTCAATGTACGTAATAACCATTGTTGAAAGAGTTAAGAAGAATGATTGATGATGATCTGCATCATGTCTACTGAAATGTCTCCTCATGTCATCGCACAGCCTGGGCTTTTGATTCAGTTTTCAGTTGGTCCTCGTTGTTTTTTTGTTGTTTCCTTTCAAACACAATAGCTTGGTTTACTTATTGCTACTGCTATTTAATAGCTAAACCAACAAAATCTCTATAGGAAATTATAGGTCTCCGAGTAGGACCATGGGCATTATGTTGATGATAGTTTCACTTAAGCGACTGCTAACAGAAAAAAACAAAAAAATCTTAATTTAGTTGTTATGGTGTCAACGCAAGCGATAAAAAATGATGATGGCTCGCTTTAGTCTTTACACTAACTAGCGATGAGGAGAGAATGACGTTACCGCCACCGATAATGTTCCATTTATGTTAGGTACATTCGACAGCCAATGGTGATAATAATGCTACTGCTGATGATGATGATGATGATGGGTTTAATTAATGGTTATTTTATGTGAGCTTCCAGATGAATGTGTTAACCCTTCTTTTTTCTCCAGTTATTGCACTGATATTGAGGTAATCAATGTCGTGGTGATTTTTATTAAATGTCAGCTGGTAAAGATGTTCCACATACGTTGCACGATTGATGATATGTGAAGTATTAGAGGCTATGATTTTAAATCATTCTTCTTTTTTTTTTTTGTTTTGTTGAAGGGAAGGGTGGTGCAAATAATCTGATCTCTTGTTCATGCCCATTTTTTCCATTAAATACATCATTTAATATAGGGTGATTAATGATTTGTTTTTTTCTTCGAAATGTTTATAAAAGTTTCAGATCATCTGTGTTGGGTCAAAATTTTAATCGATTTTTTTTTTAATTATGTGTCTCCTAGAAAGAATTGCACTTATTCCATGAGGGCCGCGGGGGGAATCTTATCTTATCGCAAAGGGCAGATCGATGGTATAATTATTTTGAACTTTTTTGAGATACACAGGGGTTCAATGGTAAGCGTATAAATCTTGCATAGGTCTTGGATTCCACTGCAGTTAATGATGAATATGAACAAGTTTTTTGTTCAATAGTAATTTATCGTCACTCAATAATGCTGATTTAATTCCCAGGTTTCCGAAGCTTCTCTAAGTATTTGGTAAGAACTAACTTCCCAGTAAAAAAATTTGGAAGTTCTTCTTCAGGCACAACTTTAAAAGCACTTCCAAAAATGTCCTCCCAAAGATGTTCTTTATTTTAACTGCACATGAAGTTCATTTGAGTCAATTTTTTATAACTCGTTTTTTTTCATATTTTTAATGGGAAATTTAAAATTTTATTGTTTCAAATAGGTTAGAAACAGATTAAAAATTAATAAAATAGTGAAAATTATTTAAATTTTGCCGATAAAAATGCTAAATCCTCTCTAGAAAAAATGCGAATTTTTGAAAATATTTGATGTCAAACGTTCCAGGCAAGCAAAAAATCATAAAAAAAAATAAAAATTATTTATTCGTCAAAATATCACAAAATTTCTTTATTCACATCCAAATTACTGGATTCCCATCACACCTTAAGAAGTTATGCAAATTCAGTGCAATGGTTGTTGAAATGGTGGACATCCGTCCTATGACAAGCCCATGTTAAAATCATCGCTTCTGTGCCAATTTTGCACCACTTCTGGATCCAAAAAGAACATTTTCACTACTTTTTTGGCGACGCTTTTTTTGCGGGGTCCTAATCATAGAGTTGAATTTGGAATGGAACATCATTTATTTATAAGAGCAGTATGAGAACTTTCCTTATCGGCGAGTCCGAGTGAAAAGTCATAACTTATGGTCATAAGCTTCATAGGAATGTTTCGAAAGCTCTAAATACTTGAAAAGATCGCAATTAATATAGTGATGGATTTGAGAGTACACTCAAAAAAAAAAAAGTGAACCCTCTATTTCACTAAAGCCAATTTTACTTTATTTTAGTTCGTGGAATTATTATGTTTGGAGAAAGTTTCCTTTCCTCTAATAATTGTTTGCGTATGTTAGTTAAGATAACTAAAACCAAGGAAAAAAAATATACACAAATGAAGCATAAAGATTAACTAAATTTGTGTCTTCCTCAAAAGAGTTCAGTATTTCTTTAAATTTGTATATTATACTACAAATGCGTTCATCATGAACTTCGTATATCACTAAAGACATTCTTGCAATTTTGAACTCCAATTTTTTCCTTCAAACTATCGTACAATGTTTTCTTTAACAAGTGAAAAAACTTAATTATGTCTAATAAAGTTTCTTGAATTTGTCAAAAAAAAAATATTTACATCGACGTGATGCCAGCGTTTGTAATACTGTTTACTTAAAATTTTCTAAAAATATTAAAAATTTTCTAAAATTAACAGAAAGTTTTCTTCCTGGTGGGTTCACTGTTTTTTAAGTGTAGCTTTCGTATTTTCATATATGTTACTAAGAGGAAATAAGCCATCGTTGAAAATCATATTGGTGTTTAGCAGATGAGATGGGCAACCATGAAATTCACAGATCTCAAATAAATTTTTGAGCCGCCAAATTATCTTTCAGGTTTATATTGGCTTAATTGGCTTAAAGTGCTATATCCCAGAACTAAAGCGACTATTGACAGTCTCAACTCTCTCAATAAGATCGTTGCCAGCAATCTACAAACTTATGCCAAAAATCAAATTTTGGAGAAATTGTTCACAAAGTGAATAATGCAGAGCAAAATCAAACGAACAATGCACTTTTCATTAATAAAGTCAATTTTTCATTAATAAAGTCATTAATAAACGAACATTTTAAAATACTAAATATCAAATATAATGAATTACCAAAACTATCATGAAAATTAATTTAATTGCCGTTATTATTTTTAAATAGTGTCTGGGATTAAGCAGAAGCTTTTAGAAAGGTCCATCCAAAATTCGTATAATCTATTAATTGATTTTTGATAAAAATAATTTAAGTCTTTCTTTCATAACCTTATTTTTTCACGATCTTCAAATAGACTACATTTCTAAAGATCGAAAGTCGAATTTCATGAATTAATCAATAATATCGTTGGAACTATGATCAGGTATTAACGTCTGATTTTATTGAAAGTACCTGGGTTTAATCGAATGTTGGTAAAAATAGAAGAAATTCTTCTTTAATAATCTGATTTGTCAATAGTAAAAAAAAGAATCCAAAATACGTCTGGATAACCAAGCATAGAAAGCCTATATTTGACTAGTCGCCTTTTTGTCAAAATTGTCAAAATTGTCAAAATCGATTTCAGTATTTCACCTTAAATACTTAAGTAGTAGGAAATACCATTAAACTAGGATCAGAATTCGGCAATGGCATATTTCCCATATCCCATCACAAGGAAACCCACTATTTTCGACATCGATTACACCGCCTAAATACTGAGGATTATTCGGGGGTATTCACATCTGGATTTCAATTGAAAAACTATCTAAATATCAAATGTCAATTTATCAGCTTTTGATCATTATTATCCAGACAAAGAAACATTCCCTTGAAGAAATCTGCAGGATTTAACCCTTTCACTACTGATGTCCACTTAGAAGGACATTCAAAAACGATACCAAATTCTATTTCCCCAGTTAGTTGCGATATATTTCTCGCTGATCTTTTAAAGTATAGGCTTTAATCTAAATAAGACATAAATAATTCCCATATTGGAGAGCATTAAAATGCAGTTTTATGAACTTCGAAAAATGCGAATTTTTGAGACCACATGTCTCTAGTAAATGGGCATTCATACAAAAATTATAGCTGATATTAGTTCGGGTTTTTTTTTGTATTTTTTCTCACACTTCCAAAGATATTATAGGCCAAATAGCGTCTTTTTTCGTAAGGCCATTTGATTACAATTCAAGAATCAAGATTTCAGAACAAACTCATATAGCTCTTGAAGTAATTGAGGTAGGTTCTCAAAATTACAATCAATGTTCTACATGATATTAGTCCAAGTAAAAACAAAGGAAAAATTAAAGATTTTAATATCAGGTTTATTTCGGTAGTGAAAGAGTTAAACAAAAAATGTTTGTCAATGACTGAAATTTATTTCTCTGATGTCAATTCTCAAAAATGCTTTTCTAGCAAAAAATGGGCTAGAAAATTATTAAAGAAAATATCATAATTAAAACAATTTTGAAAAATTCTAAATTCTCCGCTTTCGAGATGGAAATCCAATTATTTTTTTGCAAACCTTTAAAAAATTATAATTTGGCTTGTACAGTAGTAGTAGTTATTCGGTAAAGAAAAAAAAAGAATATTATAAAGATTTTTATATTTATTTTTATGCAGGAGATTTTTATGTCCACATGAACAATAAAGTTAGAGAACGAAGAAGGTATTTATTGTTTATTTTTTTATAGATTTTTTTAAAATAGATAATTAAAAAAATTAAAGCCAAACTATTCATGTAAAACTCTAAAGTAAAATATAGTCACCTTTGTACATAAATTTTGGATCATCTACACATGTAAAGTTTAAACATTTTTTTTAATATATTCCCCAGGATATTTTCCCTTTTTATTTGCGTGGGAATATAGTACAGGTGTGGGGTTGCTTCACATTTCCCAAACCGTCATCATATGGTGCAAATATTTACCACCCATTTTTAAAGTCATCCAATCATTGGATTTAGCCTATGCTCTTTATGAACTTGACTTCTTGAACCCCCGCCCTTTTAATGGTCATCGGTGAATGTGTTTTGCGTGTGGGTTGGATAGAGTCAGAACCGGCGTAATTAGTCAACAACTGCAGGAGTTAAAAGTTCTTCTTATGACCAAACAGTTGCAACACTATTACCACCCTGCTGAAGTTGAAGAAGTTAGAAGTTACCCACCCTACTTGTAGTACACATGACACAAAGAGCATATCTCTGCAATACTATGTTTATAATTTTTTTTTTGTAATTTAAACAAAGTCAAGTCAAAAAGGCCACCTGTGCCGTGCTTGAGTCAAAACCGCAAGAAAATTTTTTTGAGAAAAAAAAACCCATACAGGAAAATCTTCATGACCTCGTCCTAACATCCCTTAGGAAGTAGAAAATGTCACGAGTACTGCTTCCACAACCAGCACATGAGTCAAAAGGGGTTCGTTCTGGTTTTGAATCTCTTGACCACGACTTTGGGTCACTCGTCATAATTCAGTCAATTTGATTTAATTCTGTTTGGTCAGTGTTGGGTTTTTTCTGTGTCTTATCAAACCATTGTGGTTTTCAATCACTTGCGTATCTCCGCAGTTTAGTTTTTTTTTGCCCATGGCCCATGGGGTCCTGTGAGGATTGTCCTGTCAGAGAGAAAACAATAACAAAACAATATATGGAAATTATAATGAAAGTTGTATTTTAACACAATTTTCAGATGTGTTGTGTCAGCTAGAATTCTTGGTTTTCCTCTTTTTTTTGTTTAGGGGTGTTATGGGCAAATATTGTATTAACAAAGCCTTCTTTTTGCCTTGCACAGGTGAGGGTGTTTACCCTTAGTGCCTTACACAGGTGAGTAAGGCGAAACAGTGGCTGAGGTATATGTATGTGTGTGTGTGTGCATTTGTGAATGCATGTGTTTGTTATATTTGGTATGCATACAAAAGCCAATTATCTATTCATTTTCATATGTTTACGTGTTTAACGAAAACACTAAGTGACTGCATGAGCCAGCAATCAGCCAAAGCCCAAAGTCCTGAACGTTATGAGTGAGTGGGTTGTTTTTATGCAGAGAAATAGTGAAAAGTCCTTGTGGTCCCTGTCCTCTACGGTAGAGTTAGAGTAGGTGTATGCATGCGTGTGAGTGTGTGTGGGTCTGTGTATTAGTGTGATGTTTTCATATATTCTGTCAAGTGGAACCGATAGACCAAAAAACACCAGCTCAAGAGCTTCGTTTTAAGGACACTTGACGCTTTACAGGACTCAATGGTCAAACACTTGTTCAACGGAAACGGAAGAGTCAAGTTGTGTGTGCTCAGTGTTTAGTGAAGACACCAAGTGAAGATCACAAGTGAAGAGACCAGCAAAGAAGATCTTTTGAAGAAAAAAAAAAAATAAAATAAAATATAGAAACCCAAGAATTTTTATAAAAACCTAAAGTGCAAAAAAAAATATAGAAAATCAAGTCGTCTCATTTAAATCTTCTCTAAATAGAGCGAGACATTAATTAAAATTGTAAATTCAGCTGAAAATATAAAAAAAGCCGAGTAAGTTTTTTAAAGGTTTTTGTTTCTTTAAACGTTAACCTATAGAAATTAAATTTATTTATAATTTTATAAATAAATATATTTATTTTTTTTTAATTAAAAATATATTTGAAATATCCAAGGGTCCACAAAAATACACTAAAAATAATTATTGATTTAAAAAACTCTTTAATTATACCATCTATTTACTATGAGTAAATAAATTAAATTGAGCTTGGTTGCTGGTTTGAATGTTCCCGGTATGCTTTGAAAAAGGCTGAACAAATTGTCTTGAAATTTTTCAGGGAGTATGGAGAGTAATAACGTGGTGAAACGTAATTTTCTTGGGGAACTTCCCTTTTCTCATCCTTTTGAAACTTTAACTTAACTTTAACTTTTCTTGAACCTTTCAGGGATTGTATTTAACGGTCCTATGACCAAAAAAAATTTGTAGCGATTTTTTAAATTTCCGGTAGAAGACCTCCTCCTTGCCCGACATTTTTTAAAAGTTTACTTAATAACTTCTGATAAAATGGAGCATATAGGGTGTAGTACATCATTTCGTGATATTTGGTTAGGGGATTTTCCCTTGCTGTACCTTTTCTAAGTCTCAGATTTTCTTACACGCAGAGAAGAAATATGATCACCTCAACCATGTTTCAAGAGCAAAATGTTATTTTTGGATGGTGTTATGGCAAAAATGTTCTTTTCTCGCCAAAAATAATATGCTTGCCGAAATCAGACACATAATCTCCGAGAAAATAACATGTTTGCGACAAACATGTTACATGGTCACCATTCAAAAATAACATTTTGCTCTTGAAACATGGTTGAGGTGATCATGTTCCTTCTCTGGGTGTAAAAGCTACTGATTGCCTGATCTTAGAATGGGGACGTTCTTCTTGCCCCAAAAACCTAAATTCTCTTATTTACCTGAAATTTACAGAGTGGATGGGATCTCATTATTCTGATAAAAAAATCTGGTAGGAATGAGGTACCTGCCTTTGAAGAGGGACCCTAGTATGAGGGACCTTGATCCTTAGTAGTATGCGTTTCTTGAAACATTCATAGAAAATACATGGATGTCACGCAAAGAAAATGAAAAACTTTATTTTTTAATCCTTAGTCAAATTTTCTGCAAGCCTTTCTTATATGGCTCTCTGGTCGACAAAAAGCAAACTTCGTAATATTTACGAAATGTACCTTTAAAACTAAGTCCTCGAACCTATTCCGTGAAAATAATAAGAGTTTTCGTTATTGTAATACATGTTTTTATTACACAAACAAATATCATCAAGATTTTTCTCCAAATAAAATTTTAATTGAATCTTAAAAAAAATGTTCAATTAAAAATTTAGTTGTTTGAATTAATTTTTTGTAATTAAAACAAAAGTTTATCATTAAAATTAATTATATGAATTAAGTATTTTTTAATTGTATTTACTTTACTTGAAATCTGTGATTGCTATTATGATTGCTCTGATATATTTCAATTAAAAATTATTCGAATCAATTAATTTCTTGATTGAAGACAAAAACATATTTTTTGTTTATAGCGGCTCAGATATAAACAAAGCTTTCATATATGTATTCTATAAAAAAATCATTATAAATCACTAAAATTTACTGAAGTTGATTGCTCTGATATATTTCAATAAAAAATTATTCGAATCAATTAATTTCTTGATTGAAGAGAAAAACATATTTTTTTTGTTTATAGCGGCTCAGATATAAACAAAGCTTATATGTATTCTATAAAAAAAATTATTATAAATCACTAAAATTTACTGAAGTTGATCGAAGAAATTTGTATGGTAATATTAGGTTTGAAGTTTACGTTAAATTTTATATATAGGGGGTTAATCTTTAATTATCCAGCGAAAAAATTTGAAGTTCTTCTAAAGGCATAACTTTAAAACCACTTCTAAAAATGTCCTCCCAAGATGTTCCTTATTTAAACTGTGGAGGAAGTTCAATTGAGTAAATTTTTTATAATTCTTTTTTTCATATTTTTAATCAGAAATTTAATAAAGTGGTAGAAAATATTAAATTTTGCCGAAAAAAATGCTAAATACTTTCTAGAAAAATTGCAAATTTTTGCAAATATTTGATTTTAAACATTCAAGACATTTATGCATTAAAAATCATAAAAAAATTTAAAAATTATATATTTGTCAAAATATTACAACATTTCTTAATTCTCATCCAAAACTCTGAATTTGGATCACACCTTAAGAAGTGGTGCAAATTCAGTTGAAATGATGGACATCCGCCCTATGACAAGCCCATGTTAAATGCATTGCTTCTGCGCCAATTTTGCACCATTTCAGGACCAAAAAAGAACATTTTCACTACTTTTTTGGCGACGCTTTTTTTGCTGGGTATTAATTCAGAGGTTTTGCTATATAGTTTTATATATATATTTTTTTTTCTATTTCCCACTTATTTCTTATAAAAATTCCTTGTTTTATTTTCAGTATCATTTTATGGTTCCAATATAACGCATGACGACGAGTACAATCACAAAGACAACAAAGATAAATCCTTGGATAATTTAGATCCCTCATTGAGTGATGATGAAAATGGTTTTGACATACGCTGTGAAGTTTGCGATAAAACATTTGTGGAACTAGAAAGGTAAGTGGTAAAGCTCTTCAATAACTTTCCTAAATGATAGACCTATGAAACCATCAATAAAGCAATTATTAACCAAATATAGGGAATAACAAAGAATTACGAATCCCAAAGGGAGTAATTAACCACATTGAAAATAGTGATAATTACTCCTTCCACTCAAAGGTAAATCAAAATTGTTGAATGATTTACCTGTGATAATTTGTCATTTACTCATCATACACACCTTTTTTCTTTCGAAATATTAGTTAGTTTTCGGTGGGGGGGAAACCGGAGTAATAGGATAGTAAAACTACTATAAGCAATAATAATTTCAACAATAGAAAAAAAGTGTTACAATACACTGAATAAACAACAAACAACAACGAAACTAATGAATAATGAGCCTAGTTAATGAATGAATTTTCATAGGGTTTCTCTGTCTACCATAATACACGAAAAAATAAAAGGCCGAAATGCCTGGAGAGAGCTAAAGGGTTAAAAGGTTATTTGGTTCATGTTATAATTTCATGAATTTGCCTACCACGAATCCAGCGAGAAAGATAACTACAATCAATCCTAGGTCACTAATGTTGATTAATTAAATTCAATTATATGGATTTTCCTCTGTCTACGCTTGAAAGCTTTAATTTGCCTTTATTTTAATGCATTTTCTAGTGATTGGGATTTGAAGGCGTTATTATTATGACCTTTCTGGTGAGTTTGAGATTACTAGGTTACCCTAAAAGGGTGGTCCTAAGGACATTTAAGAAAATAATAGACTTATTATATAGAGTTAATATGTAGAAGGATTTTAGGAGAAATTATATTGTTTAGGGGGTAACAAAAAGTGAGAGAAATGAAATTGAGTTTAGCTAACTTTGTCACTAAAATATTGGGCTGAAATTTCAGGCTAGTCATGTCCGTCCCGCTGTTGAAATCATGAAAAAATAAAGATATCCGTTTGAAATTTTGTTGAAATATTTCCTAAAACTGTAGATCAGAGAAATACAAATTAATAATATTAGACCCTAATCAAGTGTAAACTTAGGATCAATTATTAATTTAGCACCTAGTCCAATTTGAGTTGGATCCTTTCTATCACAGTTAGAAAAACACAGTAACTACCTTCACTCACTGAGCTCCTGGAATCTCCGAAACCATTTTTTCATTAAGAATATTGAAAATATTCCTCCACATGTTTATTCTCAAATAAACCAGCCCTTTTATCGAAGAACCAACAAAAAAAAAAAATCATTCAAATAAAAAGCAAAAACAAATTATTTGTCAATATTTACTCAATAGTTAGCCAGCTATGAAAAGTGTTAACATGGCTAAGTTGTAAAGGCCTGCAAGTAAATATTTAACTGACAAATAGTGGACATAGCAAAAGTGTCAATTACTTCAAATATTTCAAGTGGTCATACACGGAGCATTAATAGCTCACTTGGACTTGGTGTCCATATGAGCTCCATATGTCCGTCTGGCCATCCATCCATCCAGGCGCCCAAATACAATTGAGTGCGAATACATGCAATCACCATAAAAGGAGCATACCACACTCATTGTTGTTATTGTGAAAATCACATTTTGTTGCTGTTGTTGTTATTCTATTCTATTGTTGATGACATGATTTGCCTAGGCCAAAAGGTTATTGCGAGATAGAGAGAGAGAGAAAAATAATGATAATAATAACTAGGAATGTGAAGTATGAATAGCTTTGAAATTTAGTGGCAACCACTCAAAACTTGATGGCTGATGGTTAATGGATAATTTTGATTTTACAACAACACGCAAATGACAAATCACAAAAATCATCATTATCATCATCATTTAGGTGATGACAGGGTTACCAGAGCAATAAATCATAAAATATATGGTCAAGAAAATAAAATTAAATTTTGAATTTTCTTAAATCAATTCCAAAAATGGGTGTTAAAGGTCTCTGTGTAAACAAATAAGACGTTGCCATGGTTAGCATGCCCGACTTGCTTACGAAAAGAATCGTGGGTTCTATTCCAGTTTTAGTTTTTCAGCGGTGCATTAACCACTCTGAATAATACTGGTGATATTTCTGATTGTTTCAAAGATCTTAATGTGACGGACAGTGAGACTGAGTACGACTGAGTGGCACGGTTGCCACTTGAGCCTAAAGAAAATCTACAAAAAATTGGAGAACATTTTACCAAAAATCTATCAAACAAAACAATCTTATTTTTCAAAATGTTATTTCTATAGAAAATTTTGTCAAAATTTTATTTCTATCGAAAATTTTGTTAAAATTTTATTTCTATAGAAAAATTGGTCAAAATTTCATTTCTATGGAAAATTTTGTCAAAATTTTATGTCTGTAGAAAATTTTGTCAAAATTTTATTTCTATAGAAAATTTTGTTAAAATTATATTTCTATAGAAAATTTTGTCAAAATTTTATTTCTAGTAATTTTTTTCTTAAATATTATTTCTATAGAAAATTTTGTCAAAATTTTATTTCTAGTCATTTTTTTTATTATTATTTCTATAGAAAATTTTGTCAAAATTTTATTTCTATAGAAAATTTTGTCAAAATTTTATTTCTAGTCATTTTTGTTATTATTATTTCTATAGAAAATTTTGTCAAAATTTTATTTCTATAGAAAATTTTGTCAACATTTTATTTCTAGTCAATTTTGTCAAAATTTAATTTCTATAGAACATTTTGTCAACATTTTATTTCTATAGAAAATTTTGTCAAAATTTTATTTCTATCGAAAATTTTGTTAAAATTTTATTTCTATAGAAAAATTGGTCAAAATTTAATTTCTATAGAAAATGTTGTCAAAATTTAATTTCTATAGAAAATTTTGTCAAAATTTTATTTCTCTAGAAAATTTTGTCAAAATTTTATTTCTTTAGTCAATTTTGTCAACATTTTATTTCTATAGTCAATTTTGTCAAAATTTTATTTCTACACACAAAAAAATTTTTTTCTGATTCAATCACGAAATTAATTGATCCAATTAATTATACCCTTCACCACTACTGTGGTACAGGGTATAATAAGTTTGTGCATTTGTATGTAACGCCAAGAAGGAGTAATCATAGACCAACCTTTTAGTATACGGATCGGCTTAGAATTAAATTCTGAGTCGATTTAGCGATGTCCGTCTGTCTGTCTGTCCGTCTGTCTGTCCGTCTGTCTGTCTGTCTGTCTGTCTGTCTGTTGATGTATTTTTGTGTGCAAAGTACAGCTCGCAGTTTTAGTCCGATTGTCCTAAAATTTGGTATAGGGTCCTATTTCGGCTCAAAGACGATCCCTATTGATTTTGGAAAAAATCGGTTCAGATTTAGATATAGCTGCCATATATATTTTTCACCGATCTGGTCATAATTGGCGTGTATACCAACCGATCTTCCTCAAATTCCGTACATCCTAATATTTGATGAGTCTCGAAAAACTTGCAAAATATCAGCAAAATCGGTTCAGATTTAGATATAGCTCCCATATATAGCTTTCGCCCGATTTACACTCATTTGCCCACAGAGGCCAATTTTTTGCTCCGATTTAGTTTATATTTTGCATAGGGAGTAGAATTAGTGTTGTTACTATGCGTGCCCAATTTGCTTGAAATCGGTTCAGATTTGGATATATCTCCCATATAAAGCTTTCGCCCGATTTACACTCATATGGCCACAGAGGCCAATTTTTAACTCCGATTTAGTTGAAATTTTGCACAGGGAGTAGAATTAGCATTGTAGCTATGCGTGCCAAATTTGGTCGAAATCGGTTCAGATTTAGATATAGCTCTCATATATATGTTTTTCTGATTTCGACAAAAATGGTCAAAATACCAACATTTTCCTTGTAAAATCGCCACTGCTTAGTCGAAAAGTTGTAAAAATGACTCTAATTTTCCTGAACTTCTAATACATATATATCGAGCGATAAATCATAAATAAACTTTTTCGAAGTTTCCTTAAAATTGCTTCAGATTTAAATGTTTCCCATATTTTTTTACTAACATTGTGTTCCACCCTAGTGCATTAGCCGAATTAAATTTTGAGTCTATAGATTTTGAAGAAATCTATCAAATTCTTCCAGATCGAGTGATATGTAAATGTATCTATTTGGGACAAACCTTTATATATAGCCCCCAACACATTTGACGGATGTGATATGGTATCGAAAATTTAGATCTACAAAGTGGTGCAGGGTATAATATAGTCGGCCCCGCCCGACTTTAGACTTTCCTTACTGGTTTTTTACTAACATTGTGTTCCACCCTAGTGCATTAGCCGAATTAAATTTTGAGTCTATAGATTTTGAAGAAATCTATCAAATTCTTCCAGATCGAGTGATATGTAAATGTATCTATTTGGGACAAACCTTTATATATAGCCCCCAACACATTTGACGGATGTGATATGGTATCGAAAATTTAGATCTACAAAGTGGTGCAGGGTATAATATAGTCGGCCCCGCCCGACTTTAGACTTTCCTTACTGGTTTTTTAATTGAAATTTCTTCAATCACGAAAATGATAGTATCAATCAGAGTTTTAATTGGGCATAGAAAAAATTCTTGATTAAAAAATTAATTGATTTCATTACCAATTTTCAATTAATTTTTTAATTGATTCAATTAAAAATTTAATTGATGTTGATTGCAAAACTCAATTAATTTATTAATTAAAACAGGTAACTATTTTCAATTACATTTTGAATTGGCTTAGAATTTTTATATGGATTAACAATTGATTGTTTGAAAAAAAAATTTTAATTAAAAATTTAAAAAAATGTTCATCACTTTTTTAACTGACTTAGTCTTCCGAACTTGATTAAAAAGTAAATTGTATCAATTAATTTTTTAATTAAAAATTTTAAATTTTTCAATCATTGACTTAATTAACTTAATGTTTCTATCATGATTAAAAAGTTAATTGTATCAATTAATTTATTAATTGAAAAAATTTTCAACTTCAATTAACTTTTTAATTGGAAATATTTTGGTGATATTTTTTTTCTGTGTATAGAAAATTTCTATAGAAATTTTTGTCAAAATTTTATGTCTATAAAAACTTTTGTTTCTATAGAAAATTTTATTACTATAGAAAAATTGGTCAAAATTTTATGTTTATAGAACATTTGTCAAAATTTTATGTCTATAGAAAATTTTGTCAAAATTTTATTTCTATAGAAAATTTTGTCAAAATTTTATTTCTATAGAAGAATTTGTCAAAAATTTATTTGTATAGAAAATTTTGTTAAAATTATATTTCTATAGAAAATTTTATTAAAATTATATTTCTATAGAAAATTTTGTCAAGATTTTATTTCTAGTCAATTTTGTCAAAATTTAATTTCTATAGAAAATTTTGTCAAAATTTGATTTCTATAGAAAAATTTGCCAAAATTTTATTTCTATAGAAACATTTGTCAAAATTTTATTTCTATAGAAAAAATTGTTAACATTTTATTTCTATAGAAAATTTTGTCAAAATTTTATTTCTATAGAAAAATTGGTCAAAATTTCATTTCTATAGAAAATTTTGTCAAAATTGTATTTCTATAGAAAATTTTGTCAAAATTTTATTTCTATAGAAAAATTTGTCAAAATTTTATTTCTATAGAAAAATTTGTCAAAATTTTATTTCTATAGAAAAATTTGTCAAAATTTTAGTTCTATAGAAAATTTTGTCAAAATTTTATTTCTATATAAAATGTTATCAAAAAGTTATTCTATAGAAAATTTTGTCAAAATTTTATTTTTATCTAAAATTTTGTCAAAATTTTATTTCTATCGAAAATTTTGTCAAAATTTTATTTCTACAGAAAATTTTGTCAAAATTTTATTTCTAGACATTTTTTTTAATATTATTTCTTTAGAAAATTTTGTCAAAATTTTAATTCTATAGAATATATTGTCAAAATTTTATTTCTATAGAAAATTTTGTCAAAATTTTATTTATTTAGAAAATTTTGTAAAAATTTCATTTCTATAGAATATTTTGTCAAGATTTTATTTCTATAGAAAATTTTATCAAAATTTCATTTCTATCGAAAATTTTGTCAAGATTTTATTTCTATAGAAAATTTTGTCGAAATTTTATATATTTAGAAAATTTTGTTAAAATTTAATTTCTATCTATAATTTTTTCAAAATTTTATTTCTATAGAAAATTTTGTCAAAATTTTATTTCTATAAAAAATCTTGTTATTATTTTATTTCTATAAAAAATCTTGTTATTATTTTATTTCTATAGAAAATTTTGTCAAAATTTGATTTATTTAAAAATAAAAAAATAATTAGTTGGAGAGGTATAATTTTCAAAAATTCCACCAATCTGCCAAACAGTAAAAAATCTAAAATTTTCGATAAAATTCTACCAACTATGGCAACCGTGCTCAGTCGTCGAACAATATAATATGGTGTTTAGGATGATAATTTTCTGTAGATTTCTAGACTGTGCCATTGCCGTATACTTCAATCACTGTGCCATTAAATCTAGTGAAAATGGTAACTCTCTATATTCACTCAGTTGTGGGTCACTATGTCCTTACAACAACCGTCCTTCATTCTCTCCACTTTTACTCACTGCATTTGTAGACCAAGAGGACATTATGGAAAATACAGAAGAAATTGGTCACTGATGAAACCTTTTGATTTGTTGCATATTAAATGAAAATATGTTAGTTTAGTTGGCTTAGTCCACCATGCCACACCATCACCGGGTACTAGGAGGCGTTAGAATGTTAAACAAATAAAAGATGTCATAGGGATGAGATTGAATGACGAGTGGTGTCCCACGCTGTTGTCTATTATCTGATAAATTTCTAAATAAATGGGGAGTATACCAGTGAATGGAAACAAAAACAAAACCACAATACCAAAGGCCCTATGCATTTTATCTGAGATTTAGATTTTGTTCCACACTTCCAAATGCCAAAGCAGGGAAAGAGGGAGTTTGTTTTTTGCGTTTTTTTTTTGTAATTTTTCGTCGTATTTTGTAAATGTTTTCATGTCAAAATGATTTCAATCGCTCTAATATTGAACTTCGAATGCAAGTTTATGGAAGGACGGACAAATAGATGGATATGATGTGCGTGTGTGTGTTTGTAGGTAAGGGGGCATGGCATGTCCATTTGTATTTCATTGTAATTTGTTGAAATGAAATGTGAATTCTGACACATGTTGAGTGGCTGAATAAGTGGCTCAGCTTAGATTGCGATGTAAAAAATAAAACCTCAGTAAATTTTTATTCATGACTTTATTAATTCTGAAATGTTTACAATTTCAAAAAATTTTAATTGCAGACTTGATGACCATCTAATAGGAGCCCATCATTTTCGTAAAGACGAATTTCTATGTGAATTGTGTTCGAAGCGTTTCTGTCATCGGCCTGTATTGCTTAAGCATAGAGCTTTAGCCCATAATGAAATAAGGAAATATCCTTGTGAAAATTGTACCAAGGTAAGTTGAGATTATTTATTTTATTGAAAAAAAATTAAAAATTATCACCTATTTCCTTGAATATCATTTATGATGTTGTCGATCTCTTGATTCTTGTTTTGTGTTTTTTGTCGTTTCACTTCTTTGTTGAGGGCGATCAAATGCGATCTCTTGATTTTATGAAATAGATGATGGATTATGGTCTTAATAATGTTTATTTTGTTTGTTATTTTGATGGTGACCATGTCGCATTTTTCCCCTCCTCCCCACTATTATCTTCATAATGAAAAAGAGCTTCAATTGTCCATTGTTTTGAAAAGTAAGTGGATTGTCACGCCACTTCTTATACATAGACTTAGTTTGCTAAGAAGGACGGATGCCTAGACATTCGAAACATAGCTCAATAGTCCATATTTCAAAGAAGAAAAAAATGTGTGAAGATTGATCAACTTACAATTAAAAAAAACGATCTTTTCAAATCTGTCTCTTATTTCTATTCAACAACACAAATGCTGAGGTAATGTGACCCGTTCAATATAACTTTTGATTTCTAAAGTATATCTATCGTTATATAGCCTTTGGCTTTGAAATATTTATTTTTTTTTTCAGTTACTTCTTCTTCTTCTTGGGTTTTTTTCGTTGGGTATTGTTTTGCGAGTAGTTGATCTTCTTAGGAAACAGAGTCAAAGTTTTTGAAAGACAGTGGGTCTTGAAGGGATTTGCAAATGCATCATTAGGATACAAAAATCATTTTGGACATATCGATTTTTTTAAACAAAAAAAAGTCGAAGTCGATTTCTGTCCACCACCTTATAGGTTTTTTTTTTTTGTGAAAATTGTAACAAATCGACTAAAGGAATTTTTATGTAGGCCTTTGAAGATTAGGTTAGAAAGCCAGTTATTGCATGCTCACATTGACTATTCAGTTCATTGTGGCGAATTTCCCACTTTGAAAGAAGAAGATCCCTATAGCCCAATAATAAAGCTAGACCTCCATAGTACTGTGCAATGAAAAATCTCACAAGTATCCCGCTGTAAGCCGAATTTAACTCCGAACTCCGAAGAAGGCCTCCTTTAAGTATTCCACACATAATCGACATTTTCCCCACTAATGAATATCGTAAAAATGAAAATTTACATAAATAATACAACAACAAAAAATGAATATATTCCCGCCCCGCGTTGGGCGCCAAATTTTATAAAAAACACGAATAACTACCATCTGAATTTCGTAAAAATGAAAACTTACATTAATAGTAAAAATCAGTATTTTCCTGAAAACTTACATTAATAATAAAAATCAGTATTTTCCTGACCCACATTGGGCGCCAGATTTAATAATTCTATGAGCAATTTATTTTGCTTATATTAAATTGCACACCAGATGTCTACTATAATATAATCAAAAATCTAAAGTATCCATATTATTGTAGTCCTCTATAAGATGAGGAATTTATTTTCCATTTAAATCACCACTGTGCCCATTTATCTACGTCAATAAGTTGGACTATCAGGTTTTCTTTTCGATTATCCAAAAACCTTCCCTAATAACAAAAAGCCAAAAAAAAAAAACAGTAACAATTACAATTGTTGGAATGCATTAAAACAATTAAAGATTATTTGGAATTTAATGTTTGCCCGCCTGTCCGTCCGTCCATCTGCGAGGAATTTGATGCTTGCTACACTTAAAGTAGCCTAGCTTTGAGCTGACCATCGGCGCACGTTCACGGTAATTTGGGGAATAACAACGGTAACGATTAAGGCGTGGTCTTTCATTTGTAACATCCAAGGATGATGGTAGAGAAAGAATAAGAAAATGAGGGGGACAAAAGAGGAGATGTAAAAAGCTTTTCATAGCTGTAATTTATGACATTATTTGCTTGCACCTTAACTAAAGCAGAGGGCTGAGAGGGAGAAGTGAGGATAAATAATATCTGTCTGTCTGTCTGTCTGTCTGTCTGTCTGTCTGTCCATCATTATCATAATCTATGAAAAAGCATTTCCAATGCTATTTTCTCTTGTTGTGTGTTTCGGTTTTTGTTATTGTAAATTTCAACAAAGACTTAATGGATTTCGAACATCAAAGATAACCAAGTCAGTCAAAAAGTGTTATTGCTGTTACAGCCATCCACGATGATGCTGCTGATGATGATGAGGCTGATGGTGTTCGATTGTGGTTTTCTAATGCCATCTTATGATCATCCATCCATTCAGTCAGACCATCCTTGTTTTTTTTTGGGAAATAAAAAAAAACTCTAGCAACCTGACCTGATCACGACTATTGTATGATCAAGCATTGCCTACACCATCACATTGTCCAAAAGAATGCTTTGGCCAGAATGACTGAGTATGGATGGATGGACCCCGTTACAGTTACGCAGTCATTTGGTAGTGGCCACCAGTTCATCAATTTGGTGAAAATATGTCTGTAATGAATGTAATTGTTGTATGGCTTTGTAGTTTTTCTCTGGATCATCTATACGGTCAGCCTTCAGAGAAGAAGGCTTCATTTGTGGTCGTGATTATGCAGTTATCATGGCACTTTATGTGCATTTTCGTATCAAACAAAACACAAGAAGATATTCCTTGTGATTCTAAACTAAAAATCAAAGGAATTTCAAGATGATAATGATGAACGATCATTTGTAGACCAAAAGGTTATAATAGTTTGCTCTGGAATTGAGAATTTTGTGGAATTGCACATATTAGGTAAAATGATATGCATTTTTGCTGTTCTACTAATGAACACCGTTTATTGATTAAATGTTACAAAATCGGACCTTTTTTCTTTAATAAAAGCTATGGATTCTTAGAGGCTTTTACATGTTTCTTCGTTTGTTTTTTTTTCTTAAATCTGCAATAAAATCCTCAATGCTCCACTTTGGCGACCTTATCATCATTTGGTACTTCAAGTTTAAGCAAATAGCCAATCAAAAGAAAGCAAGCCGTCCATAGATTAAGATTACAGGAGCTCTGGGTCAAAACATCACAACAATATCAACAATGAAAAACCTTAATGAAACAAACGATATATCACCGAGTTTTAGCTATTGACCATCTCCATGAAGCTTTTACCATGACTCCTTTCATAGCTCGTACTTTCAACGACTATACAAACAATCCTTGGACACTTTTTGCTTAGTTAGCCAACTAACAAATGTCTTCAATATCAAGGTAATGATAGTTTCTCCCATTGGCCAATCAACAGTTAGCTAGTCGTTTTACAAAACACCCAAATTTTATGATCGTCATCATCGTCATTATCATCAGCAGAGCTATTATCATCTTGATCATCGCACTTTAGAAAAACGACAACCTTAAGCTGACAAGCAAAAAGCTTCAATTGTCTACATGGAAGAATTCAAGAATCATACACCCCCACGTTCCAACTTCTATGTCATTTCATTTCTTTGTATGAGGTTGGGGGGTGTCTGCTGGACCTCTTCAGCTTCATATAAAGTGAATTGTTGTTGTTGGTGTTATTTTGCCATTATGACTGGTGGTCAAATCTAATCCACTTAATGTGGTAATAGTGAACAGCACGAGCTATACACAATCATTCTTCATTTCTATTCAGCTGATTTTTTTCCCAAATTCATCGTTTGTTTTTTTGTTTCTTCTTTAGCTAGATTTTATTGTTCACTAGCAAAAGAGTCCAGTTGAGGAAAACAATTTGAATAATCTAACATTTGCCTTAAAGAAGATGAAGACAAAAACTTTTATCATTGTATGAAGTTTGAGTTTCATCCATGAAGGAGACTATAGATATGGTATGATCAGGATGGTAAAAAAAAACGGGATACAAGTTTCACAATGAGGGAGTAAAGAAGTAGTAAAAAAGAAGGAGTAAAAAAGAGCCCATGGTTTTGATGTGAATATCTTCTTGCCTATTAAGTTAAGAACCATATGTATAGAACTTTAATTGGCTTGTTCTTTTGGAGATCTGGCGATGGAGGCTTTTATTTCTTGTAGCTGTTCAACTTTTGCGAAACATTCATCAGTCATGCGCATTCCCAATAGCATTCTGATGACAGTAGTATGATGTTGGAGATCTCTAAAGTCTAAAGACATCTCACGGGAGCCACCGTGGTGCAATGGTTAGCATGCCCGCCTTGCATACACAAGGTCGTGGGTTTGATTCCTGCTTCGACCGAACAGCAAAAAGTTTTTCAGCGGTGGATTATCCCACCTCAGAAATGCTGGTGACATTTCTGAGGGTTTCAAAGCTTCTCTAAGTGGTTTCACTGCAATGTGGAACGCCGTTCGGACTCGGTTATAAAAAGGAGGTCCCTTGTCATTGAGCTTAACATGGAATCGGGCAGCACTCAGTGATAAGAGAGAAGTTCACCAATGTGGTATCACAATGGACTGAATAGTCTAAGTGAGCCTGATACATCGGGCTGCCACCTAACCTAACCTAAAGTCAAACAAACAGGTCCTTTAGAATATGTGTAAAATGTACTACATTGTCTTCTCTACTCATCTGAATTGATGGTACCTCTTTGAAAGATTCGAAGAAGTCTTTGGCCGAGGTATAAAAACAAAATAGTCCAAGCAGTCCATTAAGTTTGTCTGTATTGAAAATTGAGTAGTAAGTTTAGATCGAACAGTTTTTTTTTTGTGATTTATACCTTTTTATCTCTCTAAGTGGTTTCACCGCAAAGTGAATCTCCGTTCGGACTCGTCTATAAGAGGGAAGGGCCTTATCTCACTTGGTGACGTTAGGATGAAAAGAGGATCCAGGTTTCCAGGTGTCTGCCAGCCACCGGGGTTCAATGGTTAGCATGCCCGCCTTGCATATACACAATCGTGGGTTCAAACCCAATTTCGACCAAACACCAAAACAATTTTCAGCGGTGGATTATCCCCTCTCTGTACACCCAGAGAAGGAATATGATCACCTCAAACATGATTTAAGAGCAAAATGTTATTTTTGGGTGGTGACCATGTAACATGGTTTTCGCAACCATGTTATTTTCTCGAAAGTCATGATCTGATTTCGGAAAGACGAGAAAATAACATGTTACATGGTCACCATACAAAAATAACATTTTGCTCTTGAAACATGTTTGAGGTGATCATATTCCTTCTCTGCGTGTAATGTTGGTGACATTTTTGAGTGTTTCAAAGCCTCTCTAAGTGATTTCACCGCATTGTGGAACTCCGTTCGGACTCGTCTATAAGGAGGAGGTCCCTTGCAATTGAGCTACATATAGAATCGGGCAGCACTCAGTGATAAGAGAGAAGTTCTCCACTGTGGTATCACAATGGACGGAATAGTGTAAGTGAGCCTGAAATATCAAGCGGCAAACTGCCGCTTGATATTTCAGGCAATAGACGCAACACGTCATTAAGCGAATCGGTACCTATTTTACTATATTGTTACGAAGTATACAAATACCTTTCTCCCTGAAAATTTCTCGGCATTGCTAGGTTACACGATTGCTGAAGTGCCGGCATCTGAGATACAGCCATTGAACAATTCTTGGTTTAATTCCCAACTTTTTCGCCATTAGTTATTTGCTTGATTCATTGATTTTCCATTCTCCAAAGTATAACATAAAAGAACTTGTGAAGAACTTGCAAATTTTAACAAAGCACTTATATGTACAATTTGCTCAAAAATTTTATTCATTATAACAATTATTAAAAATTAACAAATTTGAATATCGAAAATGTTATTCTGCATTCTGCAAATTTCCCCAAGCTTTTCAGACCTCCCCTACTGATTACACAAAAGCTAATGGGTAGGGGATAGCATCAAATAGCAACGAAACTCTTGAATTTGATTTTTATGACAACATGATTAGGCAGACCAAATATCAAAAGGCTAAATCAACAATTTGTGTACCAGAAATTATCCATTTGCATGAGTGTATGTGTGGAAGCAATTGCGAGGGCAGACGTCTGAGATCAGATAGACAGACGAAAAAAGCCTCAAAGGCTTACACATCCAAAATAAAGGCGGATGATTTGACGTGCACGCTTTGGTACGGCGACAATTGTAACAATTGATGGCCAACAATTGTATGGATCACTCTTTTATTGTGGTGATCAATAATGGATGGCTGTGCTGCTCTCTCTCTGTCTCTTGCTCTCTCCCACATACACATTGGCTTGTCATTTGCGTAATCTTCAGGGCTTTTTTATTTTGTTACAAGTGACAATCGTTTTTACCGAATTATAACGAGCATAGACGATGACCAAAGCTTGTATTGATTTTGGGATTTAGATATGTGTTTGGTAGATCCGTTTAGGTCCACGTTAAGCGATTAACTCCACTCTGTATGTGTGTGTGTATGTGAACTCCCAGAAGTCAAGAGCCTAGCTAGGTGTGAGTTCCATCCATCTCAACAAGAAGTTCAGAGTGACTGCTGCGCATGCTCTTTGTGCCTAAATGGCGTTTGGCGCAGGG
Organism: Haematobia irritans; assembly: GCF_050003625.1. Classification (NCBI taxonomy): domain Eukaryota; kingdom Metazoa; phylum Arthropoda; class Insecta; order Diptera; family Muscidae; genus Haematobia; species Haematobia irritans. The sequence goes on along the minus strand of NC_134398.1, from coordinate 230,599,514 downwards.
TATCCACGGACAAAAATGCTGGCGATTGTTTGTCCGTCTGAGTCAGAGTTTCATAGTCGGTCGGTGTTGCTGTCATGATTGATTGATTCGCTTTTCGTTTTCATTTGGTTTTGCTTAGGCTAGGCTTGTAGCAGTAGCATTAACAATACCAACATCTCAATGGCTTGCTGGCTTGTCCTCTAAAAGGTACCTCTTTTACATATCACACAAATGCGTGCACATACAAACTCGCAGTCTGAGATCTTTTCGTTGTTGTTGTTGGTGGTGGTGGTGGTGGTCAGTGGGACCCCCAAAAGGGTTTGTCATACGGTAGCTACAATGAAAAAGCCTAGGCCTGTTTCTTGACTGATTGTTTGTGGCTACAATCGATCGACTGATCGATCTATCGTTTGGTTGTTGCTTCTTTTCAGACAAAAAACAAAAAGAGATTGATTTTGGCTTTTAAACTTTCAAAGCGTTAACGGATTTTTTCATCATTTTGCTTAAGCCCGTGCGCACACACAACCACACACAGCAGGGCCCACCCATACCTTGATATTCAGCAGACAATTGAAGTGGTAACATTATCTAATTCTCTTATTTTTTATTTGTCGATCTTCTCGATCATTTGCAGGTATTTTGTGATCCATCGAATCTACAGCGTCATATTCGTGCCCACCACATTGGTGCCAGAAGTCACGCTTGTCCCGAGTGCGGCAAAACATTTGCTACTTCATCAGGCCTGAAGCAACATACGCATATACACTCCTCCGTCAAACCATTCCAGTGTGAGGTCTGCTTCAAAGCATACACCCAGTTCTCGAATTTGTGTCGGCACAAACGCATGCACGCCGATTGTCGCATGCAGATCAAGTGCAACAAGTGTGGCCAGAGTTTTAGCACAGTGACCTCGCTGTCAAAACATAAGCGTTTCTGTGATTCGACCAACGTCCCACCCCCAATAGTATTGTCACCGAGTTTGTCCAGCCACGGCCATCCGGCTTTGCATCATACCCAGCCGCAGTCGCAAACATCGGCCCAGGGACGAAACAACGCCAGCATAAACGGATCGGTTAACGGAGTTCCACAGTTTCCCAACAATATGGCAACACCGCCCAACCCTTTTTCGCTCTTCATGCGTTCAACCTATTTCCCAGCATTTCCACCGGCCATGGCCTATGGCCTACAGGGTATGTTCCCCCAGCCGCCCGCTGTACAGGCCCCCACTTTCCCGCTTATGTTTCCCAAGCCAAATGTGGATCTAAGATTACCGCATCAGATGCGATCTCCAGTCTCATCCTCAGCATCTCAACACCATGCGGCGGCAAATCAAAACAGATTAAACTCACTCTCACCCAATTCACCCAAGGATCAATCCCTCAATTCCATGGCTGGCCATGAGACTTTCGGTTTAACGCTGCCGAAACCAGAGGAAAGTCCTCGCATTAAAATGGAAAATAAAATTTTGCGTAACTCATCCGTGGAACGCTCACCATCATCGGCCAGCGGTAATATGAAGGGTCTGAAGAAAGAATTGAAACATTACAGCTCCGATGAAGAATCCAATTCAGTAGTGGAACTGAAAACCGAACCCAAAGAAGAGGAGGATGCAAAGCTACAGCATGAGAAAAATACTAACAGCGATGTGGAAGCCGAGGAAGAGGAAAACGTCTCACGGCACAATGATGAAGATAAGGTAAGATGAAATTGTTATTGAAGAGAAATTATTAAGGAGTTAAGATGTAGAGAATTTTGGCAATTTAATGGAAATTAGTTTTAGTAAAAAAAAAATCGTAGGATATATAAAAGCTGCATTTTATAGGGAAATAAAATCGTATGATCCAAAGTGAGGTATGATATGTACCCGACGGTGTCTCATAGTGTTAACGTTTTAAGTAAATTTATATGGTAAATAAAATTTTTATCGATTTTATTGATCTGTAGTAGAAGTCCATTTAGTGTACGAAAATAATTTTCTTATATTTTGCAATATTCTTATTTAATTTATTTATAATTATACCGTGGCATTTTATTTCCAACATTTGCCTCAATAATTTTTATGTATAATTTTTCGAAAACAGCTTATAGTTAGGCTTTCATTATTTTCAAGAAACAAATGTTTTTCGTTTTGGACCTAAAATAAATTTCCATTAAAAAAATACGTACTGAGAGAAAAAGTTTCGTTATATTAACGAAATGTGTCATTAAAAGTGAGCCAATGAAACAAATTCATTAATACAACGAAATTTTTCGTTATTATAACGAGTTGTGTGTTAATCAACGCAACGTTTCGTACTATTAACGAATATTTTCATTGTATTAATGCAAATTTTTCGTTAATTTCAATTTTAATGCGATTTTCTTTGTGTGTGAAGTTCATTTATTTGACTCCACTTTTTATTAAAACTTTTGTAAAATCTTTTTTATTTTCCCATTCGATTTCTCTAATTTTCCATACATTTTTCCAAAAAAAAAAAAAACAAATTTTTGCAGAAATCCATTGACATTGTGTCCGTATCGCCTCGTCATGAACCAGAAGTTAAAACCTCATCCACAGAATTGCCTTTGGATTTGAGTTTGTCACGCAAACGTCCCTCAACAGACTCACACGATAGTCATGAAGAAAGCAGCCACAAGTCTTTAACGGCTCATCAAAATAGCATCCCTAGCTCACGAGGCGAGAGTCCAATTGCTATAACCGAAGATCTAAGCAATGCCGAAAGTTATGAACCACCCAAAAAGAAACATTCATTTCAACCAACCTTCAATAGTACCAGCAGTCGGACACCTACAGCCTCACCGGGACCCACACCATCACCCTCACCACCTAGCAATGGAAATACAAGTGGTGCCAGCGAAACTGGTCCCACTGCAGCCATGCCACCCACATGCCCTAGGCCCATACACCCAATGCTCCTGGATGAACTCTATCGCACACATGCATTGGAATCGGCATTTCAACGGCCATTCCCTTTTTTAGGACTAATGGGCGAGCGGCCGGCCTTTGATGCCAATGCATTGCGCGCTAGAGGAGAACCATTTCCACCCGAGCCCATTTTCAGGGAGGCCTTAAGGGGTCTTTCATCGGGTGTTATGGCTGCCGCCCATCATCATCAATCTGGAAAACTGAAGGATCGCTATACATGTAAATTCTGTGGCAAAGTATTTCCCCGATCGGCAAATCTGACACGCCACCTAAGAACGCATACAGGGGAGCAACCCTACACTTGTAAATATTGTGATCGTGCCTTCAGCATATCCTCGAATCTACAGAGGCATGTTCGCAATATCCACAATAAGGAGAGGCCATTCCGTTGTCATCTCTGTGATCGTTGTTTTGGTCAACAAACGAATCTCGATCGCCATCTAAAGAAGCACGAGGCTGAATCCACAGGATTGGCCATCAGCGATTCACCCTCTTCGAATGAGGCTGACCGGGACGATTCGTATTTCGATGAGATCCGTAATTTCATGGATCGTGTAACATATAATGAGGATCTGTATACGCCCACGAGTATGGGTAATGGGGAGAATGATACCGACTACAATGGCAGTGATGGTGAGAATGATTTGTCTGTCCACTCAAGGCCATCATCGGTCGATCTCAATGTTGGGGATAATAAAACAGCATCACCATCGCCAGCAATCCATAAATCAGATGCAATCGCCGCAGTGGAGGAAGATCAATAGATAATCCAATGAGTTTCAACTGCAGAATAGAGGAAGTCATAGCCAATCGAATGCTTATGATTAATAGCCACCTGATGCTGAACTTGAAAAGAAAAAAAACAAAAACGCACACTCCCACTCCAGTTGATGGAATTGTAAATTCTAATCGATTTCAATTGATCTGACATTAGCATTAGGATCATTAATAATAATAAGGAAAATTTTTGCGTGAGTGTATAATTGTAGAATGCTGTGAGGCAATGATATGCTTTGTATATGGGTTACTCCATACAAGAAAATTTGTTAAGAAATGTGAAAAAAAACTTTTAGACCCATATGCTCTAGTGAAGTATATGGATCCTTCTATAGTTATGGAAATTATTTTTTTGTTTGTTTTTTATGGAGTCACCCATATATCTAGCCATGTGAAATGTGTACATATGTACTAATTGTAGTTTTAAGTTTTTGATTTAGATATAAACAACACAATAACAACATAACATTTTTTTAATACTTAAGCGTTATCTTTTTAATTCCTATAAGAAAACAAAAAAAAAAACACAAACAAGCAAAGCATAAACAAACGAAAAAAAAACTTAGAAATTAAAAACAAAAATATATATCATTAAATATAGCAAATATAGAAATTCCATATGAAAGCAAAAATGAAAAAAAAAACAACTAAAAATAATAACACTATTGAAAATGAAATTGAATTGCATTGTTTAATCAATCCAAATCCCTATCATAAAAATTAAAAAAAAAAAAAAACAAACAAAACAGAATCCCAAATTAAACTAAAACCACACATAACTATGATGATGGTGGATACTTGAGCTCTACCAATTTCAATCCAAATCCTAATTCAATCTCATCTATTATTTATTTATTTTTAATTTAAAAGAACAATTGAACAAAAGCGTCTACGCCTCCTTCAATATCCACTAACACTAACTGGAAGTTGAGGTTGTCCAAAGGCGATTATTATGACAAAGATGATGATGATGTTGATTTATGATAGGAGATGGGTAGGGTTGAAACACAATTCATTTGATTTTTTTATAATTAATTTTAAAATTGGAACAAATATTTAAAAAATAAATCTTATTATTAAAATTAAGAAGTAATTAAATACCTCTTCTTTTTATTATTTTGTAAATACGTCAATAACTTAATCATATGTATCAATGAACAAAAAAAAACATCATAAAATCGATATAAGTAGATTTGTTTATATTTTAAATTCTAAGATATCAGGAAATCTGTTAGTTTTCTTTAATTTCGATTTAACAAAAAAAAAATAAATTAATTTCTAGATAATAATTCTTTAATAATTGTTTTTCTCTTTTTTTGATATTTTTAAGTAAAGTGTTTCGTTAGTTTTAATTAAATTAAAATTTTAATGAATGACAGTGTAGTTGATGATGATGTAGGTACTACTACTTGGTGATGTACTTTATATATAATTATTATTATTATTATTATTATTGGTAATAATACTGTTAGTAATTTAAATATTAAAATTATTTTAATTTTTCTTTTTTATTTTCTATTAATTCTTTGCCCTATTTTCCATTATTTATGAAAAACACACACAAAAATCCAAAAACTAAAAGCAAACCAATTATTATTCAAAATAAAAATTAAAGAAAAATACATATTAAAAAAAATAAAGGTCTTTTGATATTAATTTAATCATTGTGGAAGTAGGGGGATTTAATAAAGTAGAATAGCACAGAAAGAAAATATCACGAAAATTTTTCCCATAAAACTTTTAATTGAGTTTTAAAAACTATTCAATTAAAAAATTAATTGATTCAACAAATTTTTTAATTGGAAAACAAAAAAACAGTAACAAAAATTTGTTGTATCAATAAATTTTTTAATTGGTTCAATTAATTTGTTAATTGACATTGGTGATTGATACTATCATTTCTGTTGAAGACATTTCAATTAAAAATTAATTTGATCAATTAGATCAATGACAGCTATGGCCACCGCATCTGTAGAAGTCTGTCCACTTGAAACTCAAAAGTGCCGAATAAATCAATTATTATTTTAATCAAAAATATTTTTTATTTCCAACTAATTCTGTGATTGATACTATCATTTTCGTGATAGAAGAAATTTAAATTCAAAAATTAATTGGATCAATTAATTTCGCGATTGAATCTGAAAATTTTTTTGTGTATGGAGGTTGTCGTAGAGAACTCAAGGTTCTCACTGTGCTGGGTACCTGGACACTATGGGATAATAGGAAATGAGGAAACGGATGTGCTGGCTAAGGACGGCGCTCGTGGAACGAATAATGTCCTAGCGGACGTTTTTCCTCCACTATCTTCTTATCATTGTAGGATGGAGGTCAAATATGATGAACTATGGCGAAGAAGCTGAGTCTCTTAGGAGCCACCGTGGTGCAATGGTTAGCATGCCCGCCTTACATACACAGGGTCGTGGGTTCGATTCCTGCTTCGATCGAACACCAAAAAGTTTTTCAGCGGTGGATTATCCCACCTCAGTAATGCTGGTGACATTTCTAAGGGTTTCAAAGCTTCTCTAAGTGGTTTCACTGCAATGTGGAACGCCGTTCGGACTCGGCTATAAAAAGGAGGTCCCTTGTCACTGAGCTTAACATGGAATCGGGCAGCACTCAGTGATAAGATAGAAGTTCAGCAATGTGGTATCACAATGGACTGAATAGTCTAAGTGAGTCTGATGCATCGGGCTGCCACCTCACCTAACCTAACGCAACCTCTTCGGATGGTTGTGAGTAAACCAAGTTGATATGGGACGAAAAGAAACGTAGGAACTGCAAAATTTTGATGTCGATGAACAGAGGAGAATTGCTGCCATTGATTGGTATCATAATAGGACATAACACACTTGGGAAACATATGGTTAGAATAGGACTTAAAGACGATGATATCTGTAGATGGTTGCTGGACCCGGAAGTTACGGACGACTTGTGCCACTTCCTGTGCCAGTGTCCAGTTTTATCCTTTAGAAGAAACAAGATACTGGGCTCCCTTTTCTTTCCGGCTCTCACTGATCTGCGGGATTGCAGCTTAAGGAACATACCTGCATTCATCAGGGCCTCTGGTTGGTTATTCTGAGATTTCTTTCAAAGAGAACGAGCAGGAGGAAGCTCTGGGACAAAGCGGACCGCGTCGGAAGGTAGAAGATGGAAAGATCACATCGAGAAATCACAATGGACTTATACTGATCTAAGTGGACATCAATTCAACACAAAATTGATGTCATCCTCTACAGCCTAACCTAACCTGTATGGAGTCTATAACATGTTTGCTGCAACCAAGTTATTTTTTCAGAAATTATGTATCTGATTTCGGCAAGCATGTATATGATTGACGAGAACATTTTGGCGACCGACAAGTAATATTTTCATCTTGAAACATTTTTGATGTGGGGTGTAAAGCCTTCATACAAAACGACAAAATTTGTATTTCTGAACCTTCAGGGACAAGCTTTTATACGATTCGCCATTAGCGACACAAAACTTCGACCAAATTGGATTTGACTTAAATACAACCGATTCCCAGATTTGACTTCTGGAATATAATCCTTCCCTCTGGGTGTATATAATATGATACATTGAAGGTCATATACAATTCCTGAGGAACATTTGTACATTTGTGCAAAATAACAAACGGAAATCGTTCGGAACTTAATACCATTTTATCCGAAGGACAGACGGATATACACGCAAAGAAAAAAAACGTTTGGAAAACGTGTACCGAAAACGTTTTTCTTTTGTTAGAGTTTTTTGAATTGCTTCGAAAATTTTAAACTTTTATCACCAAAAAAATTCGTTTGTTACAAAATTTTTATTTTTTCAATAAAAAAGGTTATTTTTGAAACAACAACACAGTCCATTTCGTTTATATCAAACACTGTTCTTTTCTGACTTTAGGTCTTTAATAAGACACATTTTACAGTTCAAAATTTAATATACTACAATGTAATGTTGAACATTTTTTCGGAATCTTCCGAACATATCTGGAATATATGTAAAGAAAAAAAAAAAAAAAAAACTTTGGTCGAAGCAGGGATCGAACCCACGACCCTTGGCATGCAAGTCGGACGTAGCAACCACTGCACCACGGTGCCAAACTAAATGTTTGTTTCTCTTAAATAAACTTTGTTTATTCGGTTCGTGGGCGCCGCAAGCTATGCTATATAAATATAACTTATATGGATATTTATCTATTGATGACCATAACAGGTACATAGGTCAGTGGTTAGTGTGTTGGCTTACAAAGTGCATGGTCCGCGGTTCGATTCTCCGTCCAGGCGAAAGGTAAAAAAAATTTAAAAAATTATAAAATCGTATAATTTCTTCTACATTGTTGGTATTACAGGAAAAGGTGTTAAGAACTAAAAAACATCGTGGATGTGAGAAAGATGTGAGGGAAAATGCAATTAGAGGGAAATGCAATTTTTTTTTGAGTTTGTCCTTATGAAATTGTTTTTACATCCTGGAAAAGAATAAACGTTTATCACAAAAAGTATATACTTTTCTCCCAAATACACATCCTTACAGCGAAAAGCAAATGAGAAACGACCTTTGTTTGTCTAAAATTTCGTTTGGGAGGAAAGAACTATTTTTTTGCGTGTAGTTGCATCGGCTAAAAATTTTACCACCACTAAAAATATACCTTAAGAAATATAAAGCTTGGATTAATAGATTCCCTTGAACAAACAAATGCCAGTTTAAAAATTTAAATTGTAACGGATATTTCAAAATAAAAAAATGTTTTCCTCAATCCAAAAAAAAAAAAAACACATTAAACCAACGTTGCTAAATCCTGAAAATAAGTCTTAGCCTATATTTGAAGCGTTTTTATCTTAGATCTAATGATTTATTATTTTAGTTAATTTAGGGACGGAAGGATTATTTTAAATCAAAACTATGTTTCTTTACTTCAAGGAAAATTTGCTTTAGAGATACGACTTTAACGGAGGGACACAAATTTTCAAAATTCGTTTCCTATGTTAGGTGGCAGCCCGATGTATCAGACTCACTTAGACTATACAGTCCATTGTGGTACCACATTGGTGAACTTCTCTCTTATCACTGAGTGCTGACCGATTCCATGTTAAGCTCAATGACAAGAGACCTACTTTTTATAGCCGAGTCCGAATGGAAACTACTTAAAGAAGCTTTGAAACCCTCAGAAATGTCACCAGCATTACTGAGGTGGGATAATCCACCGCTGAAAAACTTTTTGGTGTTTGGTCGAAGCAGGAATCGAACCCACGACCTTGTGTATGCAAAGAGGGCATGCTAACCATTGCACCACGGTGGCAGCCCGATGTATCAGGCTCACTTAGACTATTCAGTCCATTGTGATACCACATTCGTGAACTTCTCTCTTATTATTGAGTGATGCCCGATTCCATGTTAAGCTCAATGACAAGGAATCGGGAAATTTTTGAATAAAAGATTATAAACTTAATTTTAATTAAAATTTCATTATTTTAACGAAATTTGTCCATAAAAAAGCACTAATCATATCGGTGAAGATATGTAACTGGTGTAGCTCTCATTCATGGACTATCGAGTAGTTCATACAGATTATATTCATATACGCACTAGACAATAAATATAAAAATTTTGCACAGTTTTTATACCCTCCACCATAGGATGGGGGTATATTAACTTTGTCATTCCGTTTGTAACACATCGAAATATTGCTCTAAGACCCCATAAAGTATATATATTGTGGGTCGTGGTGAAATTCTGAGTCGATCTGAGCATGTCCGTCCGTCCGTCCGTCTGTTGAAATCACGCAAACTTCCGAACGAAAAAAGCTATCGACATGAAACTTGGCACAAGTAGTAATTATTTATGTAGGTCGGATGGTATTGAAAATGGGCCATATCGGTCCACTTTTACGTATAGCCCCCATATAAACGGACCCCCAAATTTGGCTTTTGAGGCCTCTAAGAGAAGCAAATTTCATCTGATCCGGCTGAAATTTGGTATATGGTGTTAGTATATGGTCTCTAACAACCATGCAAAAATTGGTCTACATCGGTCCATAATTATATATAGCCCACATATAAACCGATCCCCCGATTTGGCTTGCAGGGCCTCTAAGAGAAACAAATTTCATCCGATCCGGCTGAAATTTGGTACATGATGTTAGTATATGGTCTCTAATGACCATGCAAAAATTGGTCCATATCGGTCCATAATTATATATAGCCCCCATATAAAATGATCACCAGATTTGATCTCCGGAGCCTCTTGGAAGACAAAAATTGATCTGATTCAGTTGAAATTTGGTATGTGATGTTAATATATGGCCTCAAACACCCATGAAAAAATTGGTCGATATCGGTCCATAATTTTATATAGGCCCCATATAAACCGATCCCCAGATTTGACCTCCGGAGCATCTTGGAAGAGCAAAATTCTTCCCATTCGGTTGAAATTTGGTACGTGATGTTAGTATATGGTATCCAACAACCATGCAGGAATTGGTTCCTATCAGTCCATAATTATATATAGCTCCCGTATAAACCGATCGCCACATTTGACCTCCGGTGCCTTTTGGAGAAGCAAAATTCATCCGATCTGGTTGAAATTTGGTACGTGGTGGTAGTATATGATATTTAACAACAATGCCAAAAGTGGTCCATATCAGTCCATAATCATTTATAGCCCCCATATAAACCGATCCCGAGATTTGGTTTTGGAGCCTCTTGGAGGAGCAAATTTCATCCGAGTGAGTTGAAATTTGTGGATGGCAGTCTTTCGTAGAAGTTTCTACGCAATCCATGGTGGAGGGTACATAAGATTCGGCCTGGCCGAACTCACGGCAGTATATACTTGTTGTGTTTCATTAACTCTTCAATACTGTAGCGAATACTATCATATCTGTAGGGATTGATTTAGGGTCTAATATAGTCGACTCAGTGCGATATTATATCTTTACTCACACACATATGTGAATCGATGAAAGTTAACGACGTTTGACAATGGCCACATCTCATAGTAATAAATCTTCTAAAATCCTCAGATTTTAATCACCATAAAATGCATTTCAATTCTTAGCTGATTACACACAGAAGCGAGCTATTAAAACTGAAAGTTAAGGATTATCAAATGGGTGATATCGCAAAAAAATATTCAGTACTGTCCACCCCAGTCCAGTTAAGCCCAGTCTTCAACATACAACAAAGTAAGGAGATTTGCATAACAACAACAAAAATCTTTCGACATATCTGACATGAATTCCTCTTACATTAGATTTCGTTATGGTTTTGCCAGATTTTTTTACGCTGAATCAAAATCACAAAAATGCTGCTTCACCAAACATGCTTTAGAACAGAAGTTTTTACTTTCATTAACTGCGCCATGCACGACACAAATCTCTGTGACAATGCCATAAATCTTTCCAAGCTGCCTCCTCTCGATGACGACGACGGCGATGGTGGTGATGGTGGTAGTAAAGGGTGATTCTTTTGAGGTTAGGATTTTCATGCATTAGTATTTGACAGATCACGTGGGATTTCAGACATGGTGTCAAAGAGAAAGATGCTCAGTATGCTTTGACATTTCATCATGAATAGACTTACTAACGAGCAACGCTTGCAAATCATTGAATTTTATTACCAAAATCAGTGGCAGAAAATCCGCTTTTTTATCGACAAATTTTGTTCAGCGATGAGGCTCATTTCTGGTTGAATGGCTACGTAAATAAGCAAAATTGCCGCATTTGGAGTGAAGAGCAACCAGAAGCCGTTCAAGAACTGCCCATGCATCCCGAAAAATGCACTGTTTGGTGTGGTTTGTACGCTGGTGGAATCATTGGACCGTATTTTTTCAAAGATGCTGTTGGACGCAACGTTACGGTGAATGGCGATCGCTATCGTTCGATGCTAACAAACTTTTTGTTGCCAAAAATGGAAGAACTGAACTTGGTTGACATGTGGTTTCAACAAGATGGCGCTACATGCCACACAGCTCGCGATTCTATGGCCATTTTGAGGGAAAACTTCGGAGAACAATTCATCTCAAGAAATGGACCGGTAAGTTGGCCACCAAGATCATGCGATTTGACGCCTTTAGACAATTTTTTGTGGGGCTACGTCAAGTCTAAAGTCTACAGAAATAAGCCAGCAACTATTCCAGCTTTGGAAGACAACATTTCCGAAGAAATTCGGGCTATTCCGGCCGAAATGCTCGAAAAAGTTGCCCAAAATTGGACTTTCCGAATGGACCACCTAAGACGCAGCCGCGGTCAACATTTAAATGAAATTATCTTCAAAAAGTAAATGTCATGGACCAATCTAACGTTTCAAATAAAGAACCGATGAGATTTTGCAAATTTTATGCGTTTTTTTTTTTTAAAAGTTATCAAGCTCTTAACAAATCACCCTTTAGAACAAAATCTTGAAATGGCTAAATTTATGCTCTATAACTTTTGCTATTTGCTATACACTGGCTGCCTATGCAATTGGATCCACTAACTGCCATCGCCTCTATCTGTGGATAGGATAGCCCATGCATCATAGATGCATGCCTGTATGCATGCATGCGATTCTATTAATTTTGCCACCTTCATTCATTTTTGTAAATTCACATTTCGGGGGGATTCTAGGAGATTTTTACGATTTGATTGGCCTATTCCGCAAGATTCTTGGTTTGTTCATTTTTCTGTCCATTCATATGTCGAACTAACTAATGCACAGGGGGATGGAAAACGACAAAATTCATGGGTGATATAAAAATCACAAATTTACAAGTTTACAAAAATTGACCTTTGGCGTTACTAATAGACAGTCGACTAGTATAAATTGCTATAATCTCATCTCAAAGTGGCGATGAAAATATAAATAAATAGAATTTTAAATTTTTTATATAATTAGTCGAATTTCCAAACTTTGTGAAAGTCGACTTTTAAGACCATAGTTCAACCTAAAGTCTAGAGGTGAACTTCAAAATTATGTTCTGATATGAAACTGAAGATATAAACGGCTGGATGAAAATTCTGAAAGGAGGGGATGGCGAAAATTTCCTAGGGATGGCAAAGTCCACCATCGGTCTAGTTACCTCCAAGGGCAAACATTTTTCCAACTCCCAATTAGGTCGATATTTTCTCTATTACACGCAAAAAAATAATTCTTTCCTCCCAAACGAAATTTTAGACAAACAAAGTTCGTTTCTCATTTGCTTTTCGTTGAAAGGAAGTACATTTGGAAGAAAAGTATAAACTTTTTGTGATAAACGTTTATTCTTTTCCAGGATGTAAAAACAATTTCATAAAGACTAACTCAAAAAATTTTTTTCTGGCTAATTGCATTTTCCCTCACATCTTTCTCACTTCCACGAAGTTTTTTAGTTCTTAGCACCTTTTTCTGTAATACCAACAATGTAGAAGAAATTATATGATTTTATAAATTTTTAAAATTTTTTTACCTTTCGCCTGGACGGAGAATCGAACCGCGGACCATGCACTTTGTAAGCCAACACACTAACCACTGAGCTATGTACCTGTTATGGTCATCAATAGATAAATATCCATATAAGTTATATTTATATAGCATAGCTTGCGGCGCCCACGAACCGAATAAACAAAGTTTATTTAACAGAAACAAACATTTAGTTTGGCACCGTGGAGCAGTGGTTGCTACGTCCGACTTGCATGCTAAGGGTCGTGGGTTCGATCCCCGCTTCGACCAAAGTTTTGTTTTTTTTTTTTTACATATATTCCAGATATGTTCGGAAGATTCCGAAAAAATGTTCAACATTACATTGTAGTATATTAAATTTTGAACTGTAAACTGTGTCTTATTAAAGACCTAAAGTCGGAAAAGAACAGTGTTTGATATAAACGAAATGGACTGTGTTGTTGTTTCAAAAATAACTTTTTTTATTGAAAAAATAAAAATTTTGTAACAAACGAATTTTTTTGGTGATAAAAGTTTAAAATTTTCCAAGCAATACAACTCTAACAAAAGAAAAACGTTTTCGGTACACGTTTTTCCAAACGTTTTTTTTCTTTGCGTGTAGGTTAGGTATAGTGGTGGCCCGATATTTTCAGGTTCAGTTAGACTATTCAGTCCATTATGACTTCTTTCTTATCACTAAGTGCTGCACGATTCTAGACCGAAAAAAATCCGTAAAGTTGTCGCTCTATTTAATTTATTTTAATTGAAACAAAGTTATTTGTTTATAGTAGAGGTGTGCACGTGAGTAATATTTAACTCACGCTCATGCACCTCACGACGAAGAAATCTTATTCACGCACACTCACGCACGATCTTTTTTGGTAGGACTCACGCACGCTCACGAAAAGAAAATTTGTACTCACGCACGTAAATCTTTTAAATGTCGTGACTCACGAAAAATGTCGAGACTCACGAATAATTTTATGAGTAATTTACCTATAGAATCTGACTGAAAATATGAGTATGATTACAATCGAGAGCGTTATAAAACTTTTAACACTTAGAATGTCACTAAAATTATATATGAATTGAACTCGTAAGCATTTTATGTTCGTATGCGGGATTATTTTCGTGAGCGTGTTTTTCCGAAATTCGTTACTCACGCACACTCACGAATTTTCGTGACTCACGCTCACGCACGACACTTGTTTGGTTAATCACACTCACGCCGTTACCATCAGCGTGACTCACGACTCACGTCGTGCACACCTCTAGTTTAGAGTTAAATTGTATTATTTTTTTGAAATTTTTTAGAACTTAATGAAATCTTACTTTTTATACCCTCTACTATAGGATGGGGGTATATTAACTTTGTCATTCCGTTTGTAACACATCGAAATATTGCTCTAAGACCCCATAAAGTATATATATTCTGGGTCGTGGTGACGTTCTGAGTCGAACTAAGTATGTCCATCCGTCCGTCTGTTGTAATCACGCTAACTTCTGAACGAAACAAGCTATCGACTTGAAACTTGGCACAAGTAGTTGTTATTGATGTAGGTCGAATGGTATTGAAAATGGGCCATATCGGTCCACTTTTACGTATAGCCCCCATATAAACGGACCCCCAAATTTTGCTGGCGATTGCTCCAAGAGAAGCAAATTTCATCCGATCCGGCTGAAATTTGGTACATGGTGTTAGTATATGGTCTCTAACAACCATGCAAAAATTGGTCCATATCGGTCCACTTTTACGTATAGCCCCCATATAAACCGACCCCCAAATTTGGCTTGCGACTGCTCTAAGAAAAGCAAATTTCATCCGATACGGCTGAAATTTGGTTCATGGTGTTAGTATATGGTCTCTAACAACCATGCAAAAATTGGTCCACATCGGTTCATAATTATATATAGCCCCCATATAAGCCGATCCCCAGATTTGGCCTCCGGAGCCTCTTAGAGGAGCAAAATTCATCCGATCCGGTTGAAATTTGGAACGTGGTGTTAGAATGTGGTCTCCTACAAACACGCAAGAATTGGTCCATATCGGTCCATAATTATATATAGCCCCCATATAAACCGTTCCCCAGATTTGATCTCCGGATCCTCTTAGAGGTGCAAAATTCATCCGATCCCGTTGAAATTTGCAACGTGGTGTTAGTATAAGGCCGCTAATAACCATGCCAAAATTGGTCCATATCGGTCTATAGTTATATATAGGCGATCCCCAATCACACAAAAATTGTTCCTTATCGGTTCATAATCATGGTTGCCACTCGAGCCAAAAATAATATACCAAAATTTTATTTTTATAGAAAACATTGTCAAAATGTTATTTCTATAGAAAATTTTGTCAACATTTTATTTCTATAGAAATAAAATTTTATCCAAATTTTATTTCTATAGAAATTTTTTTCCAAATTTTACTTCTATAGAAAATGTTGTCAAAATTTTAATTCTATAGAAACTTTAAACTTAGTTATATGCGTATTTAATCGGCCTTTTTAGTTTAATATATACCACGTATGTGGTATATATTACGGTGTTAAATAGGAAGTTTTAAGATACCTTGCCATCGGCAAGTGTTACCGCAACCCAAGTAATTCGATTGTGGATGACAGTCTTCAGTAGAAGTTTCTACGTAATCCATGGTGGAGGGTACATAAGCTTCGGCCTGACCGAACTTACGGCCGTATATACTTGTTTTAAGTATGTTATGCCTCAAACATTTTTTTAACTAAACGTGGGTATAAAGTTAAATGACCGTACGAGTACGTTCAATATGATCTAAAGCAAAAGAACATTTTCGTAGTAAGAATGAACTACTGTGAGGTTAAAATTGTCATGATTTGGTGCCAATGATTTTCTTCTCTACTTTTAGTTCATTTTTTTCTTCTACGAGAGGGTGTAATTTCGTGAACTGTAATTAAAATGTACAACAGGGCATTACATTTTCTTGGTTTTAACAAAGCTTTATAGAAATCGCAAAATGTGGAGTACAATTTAGTTCAATTTTCGCACGGCGTAGTTTATTTTTCCTTTAAAACAGTTTATTTTTTTGGTGTAGATAAAAAAATGGAGGGTAGGACAAACATTTTTTTTCGATTTCCCCATTTTTTGGATTCTTCAGATTGTTCTAATGAAAAAACATTTCGACCTATTCGGGAATTGGTAAAATTTTGCGCCATGCACGTAGCTAGACCGAAAGGGCCTTGGTCCAATTACGTCGGTATTTGTTATTATAACAAACCGAAGAGTCCAAAAAATGAAAAAATCGTTAGCTTTAATTTTTCTTTCATTCTCATTAGCTTTCATTTTACTTTAATTCTCATTCCGATCCTTACCAACCCACTGTTTACCATCCACAAAAACATTGAAAAATGAAATTGAAATTGACAAATTTTCCACGCATGAAATTGAAAGGTTTGAAGTTTTTTTTACATCATTTGGATTTAATGAAAAATACGGGCTAAGAATAAGAATGGTCTAAACTGAAACATACAACATCGCTGATAGAGGAGTTCGCAGAGTTAATCTTATGGGCCATTAGAAGCATGGAGACGGAGAGACAGACAGACTGATCGACAACAAATGGGTAAGTGAATGACTGCCTGAAATGAGTTATGTTTGCATATGCCGTGGTGACTGCCACACTGTCCAGTATAAAATGCAACCAAAATAATTTCCAAAAAAAAAAACTAAAAAAACACCGAAGAACATGCAACATGAAACATGGCCAAAATGTCTATAACGATGTGATAAAAATTAAGCTTAGAGTGCCTTTAGTTGGGCAAACACCACACCGCACAAATAGACAGCACGAGATTGTAATTTCAATACGAGCGCGTGTGTGTGTTTTTTTGGATAACCAAGAACGAGGGTCGTTCAGAAAGTAAGGGAATGCAAGACAAATTTCAAGAGGCTACACCAGCACAAGGCTTAAAACGAAGAAATCGAGAGAGAAATTAGGGAATTTTGTATTTGCGTTATTTCGAGTGAACTCTCCAGTTGTGGAAATAACCAAATATTGTTGGTGAACTATTGAAAATTATATCACAATCCAGACTAATTTGATAGTTTTGAGCCGATTAAGTCCCATCGACTTCTTGAATTTATTCCATTCGATGCTACAGCTACAGCGGCAGTCCCATATTTGAGGCTCACTTAGACTTTTCAGTCCAGTTCTGATAACACAAGCGGTGAGTTTCTCTCCTCTCAATGTGTGCTGTTAGATTCTTAGTTAAGCCTAATGACAAGGAGTGCTACTTTTTGAAACATTGAAACACTCAGAAATGTCACCAGCATTGATGAGAGGGGATAAACCACCGCTGAAAAGCTTTTGTTGTCAAAATTGGGATTGAACCTACGACCCTTTGTATGAAAGACAAGCATCCCCGCCGTAGTGGTAGAAAACTTGCTCGTGAGCTGAATATATCGCGAGAACGGATGCAACACATATTGAAAAATGAGCTTGGACTAAAGCCAAAGTTCCAAAAAGTGCAAGAGATCACCGACGCTGAAAAATCCTAGAAATCCAGGAAGTCAGCTGAAAATGTGCACCCTCGATTGACCCCTAGAAATCATGCGACTTCGATGGTAATAGTGTGGGACGCCGTAACGACCGATGGTCGCTCCCCGCTGTATTAATCGATCGGTCAAATTAAATGCCGAATATTATCGGGAAAATGTAAGGGACAGACCATGGTACTCAGTACGATTCAATCGATAATGGCTTCAAAAGGAGATTTCTACCGCACAATGGCCACCAAAATCTTCAGATGTGAATCCGTTGGACTTTTACACTTGGGGCATTTTGGAGAGTAAGTTTGGCACAAAAATTTCAAATGTGTTGATCATTTCAAGAAAGCTGTAACGATGTGTTGCGCTTTAATTTGTTGCATTACATATCATCCACGCTGCACCAAGAGAAGGAATATGATCACCTCCTGGTGTAAAATGTTGTCTTCGACAACTTTTTTATGTTTGGCGAGAAAAAAATATTTTTGAGACCAAAAAGTTCCATGTTTCCCATCAAAAAATAACACTTTGATCTAGGAGGTGATCATACTCCTTATCTGTGCGTGTAGTAGAAGAGTAATGCAATGTGATTTATGTAGGGGTGACTTACATTTCTATAACGGTGATTCCATACAGAATGGCAAGTGTCACGATCTGTCTAGTACTAAAACGGTTTTCTACATAAAGGTAGCGCTGTTATTAAAATACCAAACCCGGTTCTACTCGGGGGTAGATAGATCTCAAATAACTGAAATTTCTGGTCCACCAGCATTGGGCACCACCAATACCCCCATCATCATCATCATCAGCATCGCAAAAATAGTGGTTTCTTGCATGAACTATGTCCAAAAATATACGAGGATGTGTGTCTCTAGGTAAGCGGCATCACACTGGTTCACAAAATCTATTAAAAGTGTAACAACGAAGATAGATACTCTCTGCAAGATGAATAGACAGACGACAATCCAACCCAGGCCAAACGACCGATCAATGACCATTTGGAAGAATTGGCGGCGGATGTCGTAGAGTTGGGCACAGGCACAGCCTTAGCTTCAGCAGACGAACAAATGAATGAGAAAGACGGACGGTCACAGATGGACAGACAAGCGGAGAGGATAACGACGACCAGTATGCAACGCATAACTTTGCGAGGTATGTCCATAGACTCCGAACTCTGAGTCCATGTTTTTTCTTGCGCTTTTTTTTTTTGTTTGTTTGCTTGGTCCAACCAAAGTTTGAGGCAGTTCTTCTTGTTGGTTGGGTTGGTATATTACGATGGCTAATACAATACTTAACACAAACAACAACAACAACAACCAAGGCAAGATCAGCAACAAAATAGAAAACCAGATCTAAGGTAATTGGAGCAAAATGCGTTGTTGTATGAAATTGTGGTGGATATATCGATCGGATGTTATAAGACAACATTTAAAATTGAAATTTGAAAAAAAAAGAAAACTGCAAAACTATCGATCTGAAGAAAAACAAAACTAAAGTTGCGTCATTGTTGAGTGTGTTGGGACAGTTGCCATTTAAGTTGCATCTATCTCAATGGCTCGTCGTTGCACAGTGGATAGAACATGGCTAATAATTGCACTGACCTAACACACAGATCGAAGTACAGTCAAAAGGCCATTGCCTATGGATGGAAGAAACCCGGTTGCTACAGTTGCTAGAATTCTACAAAAAATGGTAGATTTTTTACTGTTTGGTAGATTGGTAGAATTCTCGATGTCTTTCTAGATATTGCCAAATATTCCTCTCCAGCTCAGAGGTATAATTTTTCTATAGAAATAAAATTTTGACAAAATTTTCTATAAAAATAAAATTTTGACAAAATTTTCTATGGAAATAAAATTTTGGCAACATTTTCTACAGAAATAATATTTTGACAAAATTTTTTTATAGAAATAAAATTTTGACAAAATTTTTTTATAGAAATAAAATTTTGACAAAGTTTTCTATAGAAATAAAATTTTTACAAAATTTTCTATAGAAATAAAATTTTGACAAAATTTTCTATAGAAATAAAATTTGAACAAAATTTTCTATAGAAATAAAATTTTGAAAAAAATTTTTCTATAGAAATAAAATTTCGACAAAATTTTCTATAGAAATAAACTTTTGACAAACTTTTGTATAGAAATAAAATTTTGACAAAATTTTCTATAGAAACAAAATTTTGACAAAATTTTCTATAGAAATAAAAATTTGACAAAATTTTCTATAGACATAAAATTTTGACAAAATTTTTCTATAGACATAAAATTTTGAAAAAAAATTTTTATATGAATAAAATCTAGACAAAATAAAATGTAAAAAAATAAAATTTTGACAAAATGTTGTATAGAAATAAAATTTTGATATGAAATTCTATAGATATAAAGTTTTGACAAAATTTTCTGTAGAAATAAAGTTTTGACAAAATTCTATAGAAATAAAATTTTGACAAATTTTTCTATAGAAATAAAATTTTGATATAATTTTCTGTAGAAATAAAATTTTGACAATATTTTCTATAGAAATAAAATGTTGACAAAATTTTCTATAGAAATAAAATTTTGACAAAATTTTCTAAAATTTTGAGATTTTTTTTTGTTAGGAAATAAAATTTTGACAAAATTTTCTATAGAAATAAAATTTTGACAAAATTTTCTATAAAAATAAACTTTTACAAAATTTTCTATAAAAATAAAATTTTGACAAAATGTTGCATAGAAATAAAATTTTGACAAAATTTTCTATAGATACAAAATTTTGACAACATTTTCTATAGAAATCAAATTTTGACAAAATTTTCTATAGAAACAGAATATTGAAAACATTTTCTATAGAAATAAAATTTTGACAAAATTTTCTATAGAAATAAAATTTTGAGAAAATTTTCTCTACGAATAAAATGTAGACACAATTTTCTATAGAAATAAAATTTTGACAAAATTTTCTATAGAAATAAAATTTTGACAAAATCTTCTGTAGAAATAAAATTTTGACAAAATTTTCTATAGAAATAAAATTTTGACAAAATGTTCTATAGAAATGAAATGTTGACAAAATTTTTATAGAAATAAAATTTTGACAAAATTTTCTATAGACATAACATTTTGACAAAACTTTTCTATAGACATAAAATTTTGACAAAAATTTCTATAGAAATAAAATTATTACAAAATTCTCTATAGAAATAAAATTTTGACAAAATTTTCTAAAGAAATAAAATCTTGACAAAATTTTCTATAGAAATAACATTTTGAAAAATTTTTTTATAGAAATAAAATTTTGACAAACTTTTCTATAGAATAAAATTTTGACAAAATTTTCTATAGAAATAACATTTTGAAAAATGTTTCTATAGAAATAAATTTTTACCGAATTTTCTATAGATATAAAATGTTGACAACAAATGTTGACAAAATTTTCTATAGAAATAAAATTTTGACAAAATTTTCTGTAGAAATAAAATTTTGACAAAATTTTCTATAGAAATAAAATTTTGACAAAATTTTCTATAGAAATAAAATTTTGACAAAATTTTCTATAGAAATAAAATGTTGACAAAATTTTCTATAGATATAAAATTTTGACAAAATTTTCTATAGAAATAAAATTTTGACAAAATTTTCTATAGAAATAACATTTTGAAAAATGTTTCTATAGAAATAAATTTTTACCGAATTTTCTATAGATATAAAATGTTGACAACAAATGTTGACAAAATTTTCTATAGAAATAAAATTTTGACAGAATTTTCTATAGAAATAAAATTTTGACAAAATTTCTATAGAAATAAAATTTTGACAAAATTTGCTATAGAAATAAATTTTTGACAAAACTTTCTATAAAAATAAAATTTTAACAGAATTTTCTATAGAAATAATATTTTGACAACATTTTCGATAGGAATAAAATATTGAGAAAATTTTCTATAGAAATAAAATATTGAGATTTTTTTTTTTTGGGAAATAAAAAGTTGAAAAATTTTTCTATAGAATAAAATATTGACAAAATTTTCTATACAATTTCAATTCAGTTAATGAGTGAGGTACCATGTTTGGAAATAGTAGGATTTTTTTTAGGATTTCCCTATGGCTACATAAAGTTATATTTACATTCCCAAACTCCCAAAAATAATATATCATCGATTGATATTCATCCCAGCGTGCGGTGTCTGTCCATATGACCATCCATTAGTTCGTGCAGCTTAACTGCCTTAAGTCTGACCAAATTGGAATGCAGCTAAGACAGCCAAGTTGTAGTCTTTTTTCTGGTCATAGTTTTGGTTTAGTAACTCGCCAAAAGAATTAGACAGCGGACCAAGTAAAACATCTTAGGTTAGGCCAGTCCACAAATACTTTAGTGCCGAACAAAGGAAAAAAATCTAAATCAACAAAAACAACAACGGCACATTCGTCGCAATAGTCGCAAACCATCATAGTTCCAGGCTATCAGCATTCATTCCACCAAAATGTTTTTTTTTTCCTCTGATCTCCTTGTACTTCATTGAGATTTGTTGCGGTTTGCAGCTTAACTACTCCCACATCATCACCATAAACTTTTGAACATGGCCATAGATATCAAAACTCAAAATACCGGCATGCAAAGCAACCAGCTGCTGCAGCGAGGGTAGGGTCTAAGAAGACCATATGTAATCTAAGTTGACTGATATTTGGATCTACTATACGAGCAATATTGACCAAATCTCATATTTGCGGAAGAGAATCGACGAAACTATTCACAGTAAATTATTTGAATACACTCGTATCTCATCGAAAGTAAGAGGATTACCTCGATTAGCTGTGATAACAGCCAGCAATGACAATAAAAGGAGGCAACACTGTGGAATTACACGGTCCATGGGTCGTTGTTGTTGTTGTCACAACACTGGATATAAGCTTATTAATTTGCCAAGAAGCTACTGACTAAAAGCGGAAGCGATATGTGTGGGCGGACCAATAATGGAAGGTAATCAATTTTTTCGTTTGGCTCCAAGGGGAATGTCGATGCCAACGATAAAAATGCCACCCACCACATTGTATTTCCAGGAATGCAGGGTTCTTTGCACACATAAAGAATTGTGACAACGGAGTTTTTTATCCATAGTTTAAAAAGCAATTAAAATCTTCGTAAGTAATACAAAATATTTCATTATTTAAAAATCCATGACAGTAACCTAATATTTAACGAAATTGATCGAGAAAAAATCTAACTTCAAGTGGAATTTTGCTTCTTAAGCCGAACCATGCGAATCTTTTTTGGGATTATTTTTCAACAAATCGGTTGGAAATAAAAAAAAATTACAGTTAAAAAAAAATATGTTCATATGTAAAAAAATATGTTAACGAAGTTGGAAAAAAAAGAACATGGTAACTGTTCAAAAAGTTACTATGTTCAAGAAATTAATTTCTTCGGCAAAAACAGAACACTTTTCCTTTTAAATAAATATAATTTAGATGTTTTTTTTGCCAGTTCTTGATATTTTTTATACCTTCAAAAACATCCCATATATACTGACTCCAGTCTTACGTTGTATCATCAAGTTATATAAACATTGACAAATATTTCCTGGCGAAGTTAGACATTTTGTTTTGTAAACCAACGTTCACACAAAACTTTATTTTTCTGATTTAATCATGAAATTAATAGATCCAATTATTTTTTAAATGAAACTTCTTCAAACATGAAAATGATCGTATCAGTCACAGAATTAATGAGAAATAAAAAACTATACTTGATTAAAAAATTAAGTGTTTTATTCGGTACTTTCAATAATTAATTAATAATTAAAAATTTAATTGATTTTGGTCGAAAAACTCAATTTTTTTATTGCGGGAATCAATTATATATTGTGTTATTGTTTATTTATTTATAATTATTTCCTTTAGATAAAATAATTTTCTTCAAATTTTACATGAGTTTACACTTTCTTATGAACTTTAGTTATAGTTGAATTTTTCTTTAAAATTTGAGTCAAAATTTAATGAACCAGTGAATCGTATGAAACTAATTATTTCCGAACGAAATGTTCTATTATATTTTTAATTGGATTGTTTGCTTTAATTAAAATACTAACTAGGATAATTAAAATATCAAATTTTTCTATTATTTTCTTAATTGATTTTATTTTTAATTTGATTAATATGTTAATTTTATCAATTAATTTTTTAATTGATTTATTAAGTTTTCAAATTTGATCAACTTTTTTATTGGAAATATTTTTTGGTGATATTTTTTTCTGTGTACTATCAATTGGGCCATACAGTTTTTAGACTCTTCAATATTTCGTTATAGTCGTTGGCGCACTAAAGACACGCCAACAGCCAAGCTTACCTACACAGAAAAACATTTCACAAACATTTTTCCACTTAAAGTCTTAATTGAGTTTTAAAAACTATTCAATTAAAAATTTAATTGATTCCGCAATTTTTTTAATTGAAACAAAATTCAATCACAAAATTAATAATATCAATTAATTTTTTAATTGGGTCAATTAATTTTTTAATTGACTTTCAATTAATTTTTTAATTGATACTATCATTTCTGTGATTGAAGACATTTCAATTAAAAATTAATTGGATCAATTAATTTCGTGATTGAAGATAAAAAATATTTTTTTTGTGTGTACACACGAAAAAATTCTGATTCAATCACTCAATTAATTGATCCAATTATTTTTTTTTTATTGGAATGTCTTCAATTACGAAAATGATAATATCAATCACAGTTTTAATTGGACATAAAAAATACTTGACAGAAAATTAATTCATTTCATTAGCAAATTTTAAATAATTTACAATTAATTGATGTTGATTGTACAACTCAATTAATTTTGCAACTAAAAACGTAATTAATTAACAAGTAAGGAAAGTCTAAAGTCGGGCGGGGCCGACTATATTATACCCTGCACCACTTTGTAGATCTAAATTTTCGATACAATACCACATACGTCAAATGTGTTGGGTGCTATATATAAAGGTTTGTCCCAAATACATACATTTAAATATCACTCGATTTGGACAAAATTTGATAGACTTTTAAAAACTCTATAGACTCAAAATTTAAGCTGGCTAATGCACTAGGGTGGAACACAATTTCAGTAAAAAATATGGGAAACATTTAAATCTGAAGTAATTTTAAGGAAACTTAGCAAAAGTTTATTTATGATTTATCGCTCGATATATATGTATTAGAAGTTTAGGAAAATTAGAGTCATTTTTACAACTTTTCGACTAAGCAGTGGCGATTTAACAAGGAAAATGTTGGTATTTTGACCATTTTTGTCGAAATCAGAAAAACATATATATGGGAGCTATATCTAAATCTGAACCGATTTCAATCAAATTTGGCACACATGACTATACTACCAATTGTACTCTTTGTGCAAAATTTCAAGCTAATCGGGATAAAACTCTGGTTTGCACTTATATGGACCCAGATCCATATAAGTGCAAACCGGACGAACGATATATATGGGATCTATATCTAAATCTGAACCGATTTCTATCAATTTTACCAAGCATTGGTAGAATGTCAATTCTACTCTTTATGCAAAATTTCACGTAAATCGGTAGTAAACTTTGGCCTCTGTGGTCACATGAGTCTAAATCGGACGAGAGATATATATGGGAGCTATATCTAAATCTGAACCGATTTAGCTGATATTTTACCAGTTTTTCGAGACTCATAAAATATTCGGATGTACTGAATTTGAAGAACATCGGTTGGTAAACACGCCAATTATGACCAGATCGGGGATAAATATATATGGCAGCTATATCTAAATCTGAACCGATTTTTTCCAAATTCAATAGCGATCGTCTTTGCCCAAAAAACGACCCTATGCCAAATTTGATGACGATCGGACTTAAACTGCGACCTGTACTTTGCGCACAAAAATACATGAACAGACAGACAGACAGACGGACAGACAGACAGACAGACAGACGGACATCGCTAAATCGACTCAGAATTTAATTCTAAGACGATCGGTATACTAAACGATGGGTCTCTGACTTTTCCTTCTTGGCGTTACATACAAATGCACAAACTTATTATACCCTGTACCACAGTAGTGGTGAAGGGTATAAACATTTTATTGTTTGAAATAAATTTTTAATTAAAAATTAAAAAAAAAATCCATCACTTTTTATACCCTGCGGCACACTGTGGAACAGGGTATTATAAGTTAGTGCATATGTTTGTAACACCCAGAAGGAGACGAGATAGACACATGGTGTCTTTGGCAATAATGCTCGGGGTGATTCCCTGAGTCGATTTAACCATGTCCGTCTATCCGTCTGTCTGTGAACACATTTTTGTGATCAAAGTCTAGGTCGCAGTTTAAGTCCAATCGACTTCAAATTTGGCACATGTTCCTGTTTTGGGTCAGAATAGAACCCTATTGATTTTGGAAGAAATTGGTTCAGATTTAGATATAGCTCTCATATATATCTTTCGCCCGACATGCACTTATATGGATCCAGAAGCCAGAGTTTTATCCCGATTTGCTTGAAATTTTGCACGAGGAGTACAATTGGTAGTATAGTCGAGTGTGCAAATTTTGATTGAAATCGGTTCAGATTTAGATATAGCTCCCATATATATCTTTTGCCCGATATGGACTTATATGGCCCCAGAAGCCAGAGTTTAGGCCCAATTTGGTTGAAATTTTGCACATGGAGTACAATTAGTAGTGTAGTCAAGTGTGCTAAATTTTATTGAAATCGGTTCAGGTTTAGATATAGCTCCCATATATATATCTTTCACCCGATATTGACTAATATGGTCCTAGAAGCCAGAGTTTTGGCCCAATTTGGTTGAAATTTTGCACTAGAAGTACAATTAGTAGTGTAGTCATGTGTGCCAAATTTGGTTGAAATAGGTTCAGATTTAGATATAGGTCCCATATATATCTTTCGCCCGATATGGACTAATATGGTTCTAATAGCCAGAGTTTTGGCCCAATTTGGTTGAAATTTTGCACAGGGAGTAGATTTAGCATTGTAGCTGTGCGTGCCAAATTTGATTGAAATCGGTTCAGATTTAGATATAGCTCCCATATATAGCGTTCGCCCGATTTACACTCATATGACCACAGAGGCCAATTTTTTACTGCGATTTAGTTGAAATTTTGCACAGGGAGTATAATAAGCATTGTTGCTATGCGTGCCAAATTTGGTTGAAATCGGTTCGGATATAGGTATAGCTCCCATATATATGTTTTTCTGATTTCGACAAAAATGGCCAAAATACGAACATTTCCCTTTTAAAATCGACTCTGCTTAGTCGAAAAGTTGTAAAAATGACTCTAATTTTCCTCCACTTCTAATACATATATATCGAGTGATAAATCATAAATAAAAGTTTGTGAAGTTTCCTTAAAATTGCTTCATATTTAAATCTTTCCCATATTTTTTTACTATCATTGTGTTTCACCCTAGAGCATTAGCCGACTTAAATTTTGAGTCTATAGATTTTGTAGAAGTCTATCAAATTCTGTCCAGATCGAGTGATATCTAAATGTATGTATTTGGGACAAACCTCTATATATTCAGCACCCAACACATTTGACGTATGTGATATGGTTCGAAAATTTAGATCTACAAAGTGGTGCAGGGTAGAATATAGTCGGCCCCGCCCGACTTTAGACTTTCCTTACTTGTTTTAACTGAGTTAGTCTTCCGAGTTTGATGAAAACGTTAAACAGAAACAAATTTCACAAAAAAATTTTTCAATTAAAATCTTAATTGAGTTTTAAAAAATATTCAATTAAAAATTTAACTGATTCAACAAATTTTTTTATTTGAAACAAAAATCAATCACACAAATTTATAGTTTCAACGAATTTTTTAATTGGCTGTCAATTCATTTTTTAATTGATACTATAATTTCAGTGATTGACGACATTTCAATTAAGAAACTAATTGGATCAATTAATTTCGTGATAGAATCAGAAAATTTTTTTTGTGTGTAATTGTATCAATTACGGATTTTAATTAGAAATTTAAAAATTGTCAATCATTGACTTAATTATCTTAATGCTTCTACCTTGATTAAAAAGTTAATTGTATCAATTAATTTATTTTTCAATTAGTTTTCAACATCATTCAAATTTTTATTGGAAATATCTTGGTGTTATTTTTTTGTGTATTTAGAGACTAGAGTCATACATACATAGAAAACTAATAAATGGCGGTATATTTCAAATATTCATCCCATTTGAAAATAAGGTTTCCCAAAGCCAATGATCTCCTCATTCGACTTTGTCCCCAATTACCGAATTAATTAGAAACAACTAAGTTCAGGACAATAAGACAGCAGTTAGTCTTCCAATACGATAAAGACAAAGCAGGAAGGGTGTGCCGATGCTGATGGTGAAATTAAGGTTTCCCACAGCCAATGATCTCCTCATTCGACTTTGTTTCATTACCAATTGCCGAATTACTTACAAACAACTAAATTTTA
Organism: Haematobia irritans; assembly: GCF_050003625.1. Taxonomy (NCBI): domain Eukaryota; kingdom Metazoa; phylum Arthropoda; class Insecta; order Diptera; family Muscidae; genus Haematobia; species Haematobia irritans. Next base: position 230,571,467 of record NC_134398.1, on the reverse strand, counting down.
CGATCCAATTCATGACACTAAGGCAGCAGTTAGTTTTCCAATACTTCGCAAATGGGGCACACTTTTCCTGAGTTCGACATCACTTTTTCAGGTAGTCAATATTGATACCACCCAAAATTTCGTGCAGGATACAACCGACGCATTATATGGAAATACCATATCTCTAATCTGTCTCATCCATCTTCATTCTTCGGTTTACCACTTCAAGAGTGTAGATTTTCCTCTGCGGTATTGGTTTACGGGGCACATGAAGGTTCTCTTTCGTATCGTTGCGGAATTATTGTGCCAAAAACCAAAATCGTATCACCGAGGATAATATCGCTTGCACATATGGAACGCCCAAAAAGGGCTCTGGTGATGTTGTTTAAGTCCCTATCTGAAGGTGCTCAATTTTTTTTAGGAACAAATTATCGTAATTATTATCAGATTTTTTTCTTACGAAAATTTTTTAGTGTCAAAAGAAAACTTCGTTTGTCTAAAATTTCTTCTTTCACTGTATGACAGAATTTATGGTTAGTTAGCCTTATGGTTTCCTAACAATATGATATTATGTCAGTTTAGCAAACAAAAATTTCATTGTCTTCGATCAAATCTTTCGTTAAAGCAAAGAAAATCTTCGCTGTATCAAATTTTCTTTATGTAAGTGGCAATACTTCATCCCCTCATGTGTTTATATCTTTGTGACTTCCGAAAATCCCAATATTTACTGCAAAATATTCTTCCAGTAAAATATTCCTTTGTTCCACGGCCAGAAGATCCTCCAAACTAGCTTTACTATTTTTTTATTTTCTCAAATAGACTTACAATTTACTTTCTATTGAATTTGGAAGAAAAAAATTTAGATTACCATATCTTTCGAGCAACACATACTGCGTCGACCACAAAAACTGACCTGGCCAGACATTCAAAAGTAAGCGCGTTTTTTATAGTTTATAAGCTATAAAATAAAATAGAGATTACCATCACCGAACATTACAATAAGAGAAGTTCAGTTGTGGGGGGTTTACCCGCTCTACCTACGAGTATAGGAAAATATAGAAAAAATAGTCAATGCAATTGGAGCTCCAAAAGAGACCATCCAAAAGGGGGGCAACTAACTGCAATGCCACCGCAACTACTACCGCCACCACTAAGCGTCTGAATAGCGGCTCATCAGCAACTAGCCATGCTAAACAATCAAATCTAACCACCACCACCACCAAGCGATCGGAAAACTAAGCACTCGACCGATCCAATCATTAGCCATGACAGCAGCAGCACCAACAGCAGATATCCAGGTACCAATTTGGCCTATAAAATACCAAACTTTATGGTCGTTTCAATTGGTAAGTATATCAAGTTACTGAGACGCTTGAAGGTTTTTCTATCCTCTTTTTGTTTTGCATTGTCGTCTTCTATTTGGATGTGCATTTGACGATGATGGTAATTGCGATGTCATACAGACCAAAAAAAAAAACTCCTTACGACTCCAACAAACGAAGAAGATGAAGCACAAAAAGTTGCTATTGTCACGCGCTACTTTTAATGGTCGCCGACGCCGCCAATGTTACATTAGATGACGTTCCAAATTGTTTGGGTCTCCTGATACGGTTTTTTGGCGATTAACAACCGTGGCACTGTGGCGCATGCTCGTAATTTTTACAAGCTCCTCACTCAGTTCACCAAATCCAATGGCTTTTGGTAATGACGACGAAGAAGAACAGCAACTTTAGCGGATATATTAGGGGACGCGGAGGTGGGCCTCATACAAAAAACAAAAACACCACAAAGGCAAAAACTCCTAAATTTTAAAACCGAAAAAAATCAACCTCACGGTCTAACTAAGCTCAAAACGTCATTGTGCAAAAACTCGAGATGTGTTGACTTTTAAAAGTTCAACATTTGAGCAGGAAAAAAGGAAGAGTTTAAGCAAATGAACATGACATCCCACAGCGGACCACAAATGAAATTAGACCTCAATAAAGAAATAGAAAACCACTAAGACTAAATTCGGTCGGAGTCGACTGTATTATACCGTTCACCTTAGTTGATGCCAATATTTAAAAAAATATGGGCAATAGGAAAGGCCATTTTTCGGAAACAAATTTATATTACCCTTCGACTACACTGAAAAAAATAATGTCTTCAGTACAAAGAGTTTAGCTTAGAACAGAAGACGCATTTCTTTGGTAAAATGTTTTGTGGTTCCTTGACCCAACGTCGATAAACTTTTCAGTGAAGGCGTTTTGTCCTTAGAATTAGGAGATTCGACATTTAAATGGCTATCTTTTATAAAAGAAATTTGCATTTAACTGAGGTCAATTTGTCCTAAAAAGGAGAAAAACTTTTCAATATTATTGAAATCATCTTTAAATTCGATGATTTATTGTTGCTTGATCATAAAGATGAAACGTACTCAACAACATAATTTATACATGAATCCGATTCAGATTTTGGAAACTTAAATTATAAACAAAGGTGAAAAAAATAATAAATTCAAATTTGGTCTCCAATATCAAGTACATAAAACTCAAATTTAAAAGAGAATTGCATCCTAACTGCTTCCTTAGTTCCATATCAAAATCGTTGTGTAAAGACGAAATCTTTGGAATTGAGCAATTTTTATTCCCTCCACCATAGGATGGGGGTATATTAACTTTGTCATTCCGTTTGTAACACATCGAAATATTGCTCTAAGGCCCCATAAAGTAGAGGTGTGCACGTGAGTAATAGTTTACTCACGCTCACGCACACTCACGACAGAAAAATCATACTCACGCACACTCACGCACGATATTTTTTGGAAGGACTCACGCTCACGCACACTCACGAAAAGAAAATTTGTATTCACGCACACTCACGCACGTGACTCACAAAAAATACCGTGACTCACGAAAAATACAGTGAATCACGAAAAATATCGTGACTCACGAATAATTTTATGATTAATTTACCTTACCGAAGTGTCTGAAAACATGAGCATTATTAAGATCGAGAGTGTTATTAAACTCTTAACATCTCAGGTGTCACTAGAATTGTAATTGAATTTAACTCTTAAGCGTTTTATGTTGGTGAGCAGGAATATTGTCGTGAGTGTAATTCGTTACTCACGCACACTCACGAAGATATTATTATCGTGACTCACGCTCACGCACGACATTTCGTTTTGTTAATCACGCTCACGCACACTCACGCCGTTGTCATGAGCGTGACTCACGACTCACGCACGAATCACGAAAATTTTCGTGAGGCACGACAATTTCGTGTCACGTGCACACCTCTACCATAAAGTATATATATTCTGGGTAGTGGTGAAATTCTGGGTCGATCTGAGCATGTCCGTCCGTCGGTCCGTCTGTTGAAATCACGCTAACTTCCGAACGAAAGAAGCTATCGACTTGAAACTTGGCACAAGTAGTTGTTATTGATGTAGGTCGGATGGTATTGCAAATGGGCCATATCGGTCCACTTTTACGTATAGCCCCCATATAAACGGACCCCCAAATTTGGCTTGCGATTGCTCTAAGAGTAGCAAATTTCATCCGATCCGGCTGAAATTTGGTACATGGTGTTAGTATATGGTCTCTAATAACCATGCAAAAATTGGTCCATATCGGTCCACTTTTACGTATAGCCCCCATATAAACGGTCCCCAAATTTGGTTTGCGATTGCTCTAAAATAAGCAAATTTCATCCGATCAGATTAAAATTTGGTACATGGTGTTAGTATATGGTCTCTAACAACCATGCAAAAATTGGTCCACATCGGTCCATAATTATATATAGCCCCCATATAAACCGATACCCAGATTTGGCTTGCGGAGCCTCAAAGAGAAGCAAATTTCATCCGATAAACCTGAAATTTGGTACATGGTATTGGTATATGGTCTCTAACAACCATGCAAAAATTGGTCCATATCGGTCCATAATTTTATATAGCCCCCATATTAACCGATCCCCAGATTTGAACTCCGGAGCCTCTTAGAGGAGCAAAATTCATCCGATCCGGTTGAAATTTGGTACGTGGTGTTAGTATATGGTCTCTAACAACCATGCAAAAATTGGTCCATATCGGTCCATAATTATATATAGCCCCCATATAAACCGATTCCCAGATTTTGTTTGCGGATCCTCTAAGAGAAGCAAATTTCATCCGAACCGGCTGAAATTTGGTACATGGTATTGGTATATAGTCTCTAAGAGCCATTCAAAAATTGGTCCATATCAGTCCATAAGTATATATAGCCCCTATATAAACCGATCCCCAGATTAGTTCTATAGAGAATGTTGTCAACATTTTAAATCTTTTGAAAATTTTGTAAAAATTTTACTTCTATAGAAAATTTTGTCAAAATTTTATTTCTATAGAAAATGTTGTCAAAATTTTATTTCTATTGAAAATTTTGTCAAACTTAATTATATACGTATTTAATCGGCCATTTTAAGTTAAATATATACCACGTATGGTCTACGTGGTATATATTACGGTATTAGGAAGTTTCTACGCAATCCATGGTGGAGGGTACATAAGCTTCGGCCTGGCCGAACTTACGGCCGTATATACTTGTTTTTCAGTGAATTATGTAGAACATCCATCTAAAAAGTGAACCTTCTACGAAAATAAAGCCAATTTAACTCTATTTTAGTTCATAGAATTATAATGTTTGAGAACGTTTTCTTGACTTTAATAACTTTTAGCATACGTTAGCTACTAAATTAACTAAAAAGGGTAAAAATAATACACAAATGAAGTATAAAGAGTTACTAAATTCCCCAAAAAATCATTTAGAATTTCTTAAAATTTGTGGCAAACCACAAAGCATGGTGCTAAAGGCATTTTTGCAATTTTGATCTTCAATATTTCCTTTGAACTACGAAATTTTCCAAGTGAAGAGCTAGCTGATTTGAAATTTAAATAAAACACATGCCAAATTATGACATGGCCAAAAAAAAATTGGTAGGTAATTTCTTGTCATTTTACATTTAAATATGATTTCGGCCATATGGTCACCATGACTATTGTGCGCAAAGGTCATTTTGGAGGTCCAATTCTTGATCACGTTTTTTGGCAACAAAAATTCATTGATCATCATGATCTGTATCGTTTTCCATTCACGGCAACGCGTCGTCCTTCCTCATTTTTAAAGAAATAAGGACCGATGATTCCACCAGCCCATAGACCGCACCAAATACTATATTTATCGGGATGCATTGGTAACATAATTCATGAACGGCATGTGAATTATCATTTGCCATAAATGCGCCTCATCGTTGAAGAGAATTTTACGGTATTTTTTGCTCTATAAATATTTTAAATTGAAAATTGTTTTTGAAAATAAACTTTCACGATGTGGAAGCGTTGCTCTGAAGTTAACCTATTCAAGATGATTTGCCAAACAATACTGAGAAGAGATGTCACTTTAAACTGTAATTTATATTAAGAAAAACACCCTTCATCTATTAGAATTAAAGCGGACAATTACATCCGGATTTTTACATTCACACAAAAAAATGTTTTTTTCTGACTCAATCACGAAATTAATTAATCCAATTAATTTTATAATTGAAATGTCCTCAATCACAGAAATGTTAGTATCAATTAAAAAATTAATTGATCCAATTATTAAATTATTATTATTTATTTTTTTTGGTTATCTTTAGATCTGTTCTAAAATGGGCTTTCAAGGTCTCTCAATATGCAAGTAAAAAGATTTTATTTCATATTTACATCCGACGTTTCGTTGGTGATTTCCAACTTCTTCTGGGATGAATTTTTTATTGAAATATTGGTCTTTTGTCGTATTTTTTAAAATTAATTTTAAATTGTAAAAAGTAACGGCACAGGAACACCACGACATTAAACAAATATTTAAAATAATTTCAAAAATAATTACAAAACTAAATTAAAATATCACAGATGTTTTTCCTTATGACTACGATCATAGAAGATTGAACGTAAAAAATTAATTGATACTACTAATTTTTGTGACTGATTTTTGTTTCATTTAAAAAATTTTTTGAATCAATTAAATTTTTAATTGAATACTTGTTAAAACTCAATTAAAATTTTAATTGGAAAAATTTTCGTGAAATTTTTTTCTGGGTACACACAAACAAATAACTTTTCGATTCAATCACGAAATAAAATGATACATTAATTTTTAATTGAAATATTTTCAATCCCAGGAAAATCAATCACCGAAGTCAATTGAAAGATTTTTCATCCAATTAAAAAGTTAATTGATACAATTAATTTTTATGATTGCTTTTTGTTTTAATTAACAAATTTGTCGAATCAATTAAGTTTTCAATTGAATATTTTTGGAAATTTAATTAAAAATTTAATGGGGAAATTCTTTTCTGTGTAGGTAATAATTTTTTTTGAATTTTTCTAAAATTCTTACATATTTTGTGTAATCAGTGTTTGTTAAAAAATAAACATTGTCTGAAAATCGACTAGTCTTAGAAGTAATAGAGAAAAATCTGTGTAACTGCTCTACGACAAAACCACACTGACAAAAATATTGTCGTGAGGTCAAAGATTTCATGTCTTTAAAATACGAATGCAAATTTTGGTTAGCATAGAAGACGGATTTCTCCTTTAATATTAAGTTTTTTTTCCTTGGCCAAAATACGATAAACTTTTCAATAAAGTCATATTGTCTTTATAATTAAGAGATTTCACTTAAAAATGGGTATCATATCATTAGAGAAAAAAATTTTGGGCTAAGGTCAACTTGACATTAATAATTAAGAAAAAATCTTTAAAATTAATGAAATTGTCTTTAAATTTGTTGCCTTTTTCCATCTTGACTACAAAGCAAAAAATCGTTCAAATATAGGACATGTTTTTCAACATTTTATGTTAAAGACTTTTTTACTCAAAAAAAAGGATAATTTCTACCGGAAGTCGAGTCTTAATTTGGAAATTAAAGTTGTCGTTAACTCGTTTTTAAAGGACTTTTATAGCATATGAAGAAAAAAAGCAGAAAAAAACGAAAAATTAAAAGTTGCTTCCTAGAAGCAAGTACACAAAACCCAAATTTAAAAGAGAATTGTGTATTAAAAGTACCGTTACTTTTGGCTCGGAATCAGTACCAACATTTTTAAAGTAAAGACAAAATCTTTGGAACCGGGCATGCTTTTTTTGCAGTGCATGTTGGTACGATGCGTATATATATAACACGTATCGAATCAGATGATGTGCTTTAAATACCATCTAAATTAAAACGAACAATCAAATTAAGCAAGGGTTTAGATCTACGAAACGAACTTGACGAGCAGTAACAGGCACAACAAATAGAATGCAGTGTTGCCAGAAGTAGAGGAAATTCCCTATACGGAATTAGAAAAAAACCTAGGTTTTTTTCTAATCTTATAGGGACTTTTTCACTCAATACAATTTTTAATAATTTTTACATTTTGGTGGCTCTCGAGCAGGAAATTAGAAGCCGTCAAGGCTTGATATATAAAAATGTGTTGTAACGACGGTTACCACTCATGCCAAAAATAATCTACCGAAATTTTAACAAATTTTCTATAGAAATATTTCTATAGCAAAGTTTGTCAAAATTTTATTTCTATAGAAAATTTTGTCAAAATTTTATTTCTAAAGAAAATTTTGTCAAAATTTTATTTCTATCGAAAATTTTTTCAAAATTTTATTTCTATAGAAAATTTTGTCAAAATTTTATTTCTATAGAAAATTTTGTCAAAATTTTATTTCTATAGAAAATGTTGTCAAAATTTTATTTCTATAGAAAATTTTGTTAAAATTTTATTTCTATCGAAAATTTTTTCAAAATTTTATTTCTATCGACATTTTTTTAAAAATTTAATTTCTATAGAAAATTTTGCCACAATTTTATTTCTATAGAGAATTTTGTAAAAATTTTATTTCTATAGGGGAAATTTTTGAGAATGTAGGGGAAAGTAGGGAACTTTTTTGTCCTTGTAGGGTAAACCCAAAAATATCCCTGGTAACACTGATAGAATGTTAGCTTCTACAGAAAAGAGTGATACGAGGTGTAACAATAATCCTGATGAATTTATTAAATTGTTCTTTTTTTCTTTGGTTATTATATTTGGGTTTATCGTTTTATTATGTTAAATAAAAAAACGATAAACCCAAATTCAGATTATTTTGATTTCAAAACTGTTTTAAGTTTCAAGTTTTAAAATTCAAACAAAAATGAAAACAGGTCCCAAATAAATGTTAGGACCCATTTTCATTTTGCAGTAGAACCAAAAGAATAAATAAGTTTCGTTTTGTTGTAAAAGGTTGGCTGATAATTCCCCGGTCGAACAACGAAAAACACATTTTTTTTGTCAAAATTCGTTTTTGTTATTTAACATAGTTCCCTTCAAGAGCAATACACCGATTATAACGACCTTCCAATTTTTTGATACCATTTTGGTAGTACTCCTTCGGTTTTGCCTCAAAATAGGCCTCAGTTTCGGCGATCACCTCTTCATTGCAGCCAATTTTTTCCTCTGCGAGCATCCTTTTGAGGTCTCAGAACGAGAAAAAGTCGCTGGGGGCCAGATCTGGAGAATACGGTGGGTGGGGAAGCAATTCGAAGCCCAATTCATGAAGTTTTGTCATCGTTCTCAATGACTTGTGGCACGGTGCGTTGTCTTGGTGGAACAGCACTTTTTTCTTCTTCATATGGGGCCGTTTTGCCGCGATTTCGACCTTCAAACGCTCCAATAACGCCATATATATGATGGTTTTTCCCTTCTCAAGATAATCGATAAAAATTATTCCATGCGCATCCCAAAAAACAGAGGCCATTACTTTGCCAGCGGACTTTTGAGTATTTCCACGCTTCGGAGACGGTTCACCGGTCGCTGTCCACTCAGCCGACTGTCGATTGGACTCAGGAGTGTAGTGATGGAGCCATGTTTCATCCATTGTCACGAAATTCCTTTTTGCCCATTTTTTTTCACAATAACAAAAGTTGCTTCACAAAAGACGCTCTATCTCACAAACTAATTGACTTACAGACGTCAAATATTGACACGAATCATTTGAAGGCATTTAATACTAGCGACGCCATCTATGTGTCAGACCGGGGACTTATCATCCAACCTGTTATCTGCTGGTCTAAAAGAATCCGTGGCGCCTATTACCTCCTCATTGAAATCCAAGATCCTTTGAATGCTGTGAACGGTGATTATCTTCCTCCGAAAGCTACAATAAAAAACAATTGAACCAGTTCCAATGTGATCACATTTGGAGAAATAACTTTTAAGTGCACAGAGTAAAGTACAAAAATCAATGGTCTCGTATTGATAGATGAGACACTTAAAGGTCGTTAAGAGGAAGTCACAATTCCATTGCCGTATCTAGACATTTTTAACCAGGGGGGCTGTATCCCCCCTATCTATACTAAAGTAACAATATATAATGGAAAATCATATATAGGTTTTCACATTCTAGGGGGGGCTAATTTTTTTCTGGACGGGGCTAAGCCCTCCCCCCAGAGGCCTTACTACGCTTATGCACAATTCATATTTAAGCTTCGTAAACTTGGAACAGGGGTAGTTATTTTGTGAGAATAGCAAAAGCAACTGAATGAGAAACGGATTTGCATCTTTCGACATAAACAAATATGTCACTATTACCCACATTTATTAACAGACCTTATTCAGTATTGGCACAAGCTATCTTCAAATGAAGTTTGAAATGAAAACGAAATGTGTCGTATGACCTTAACAATTGAAAACCTTTAAATGCAACATTTGATCTTCATGCAATGATGTCACAATAGACTCTCGCCGTATAACTTCAATACTCCTGAGCAATCTTGCATTGCTCAATGATGCTAATAATAGTAGTCCCTCTTGCGTTACGTTTCTTTGACTGGGCAGTTTTTTTTCCAAATACGCGCATTTGGGCGATTGCGTAGCCCGTATTTAGAGTTGGTTCCTCTTGGCGGGTATTCCAAGATAATCTGCAGCTGGGCTGCAATTTGGCTTTTAATTTTAGCAGCGGATAAAACACAGCCACAAAGGCAGCAAACCATCTAGCATCTAGTCAGCTAGCAAACGAGCCACATGGTAGTATTAACAACGTTTATATGGTTATCAATTATTGCTGTTTGTTGTTGTTGTGGTTGTTTTTGTTGCTGTTGCTGATGTGTCTGTGGCAATGTTTGATGTTGCTGTGTTACTGCTGCTGCAACAACATCGAATTTTCTTGGTGGAGTTTTACTTTTGTGGCATTTTTCCCAATGTGGCGGCTACCACTGATGACTCATAATAAGGAACTGGTAACCACCGAGGGGGTTTCTATTTTCTAAGGCATTTTCGTTTAGGTTTAGAAGTCAAAATCACCAGACAGATGTAAACATTTTCATAACCTGATTGTTGTATAAACTCAACATTGTTGCTGCCTTAGCCCCACCAGGTTTTCACATCCTCGAATTGTGGGAGGCAATCCGTTTGTTTAAGTGGTGGGGCAAAAATTGACAATATCTTTGGGTTTTTGTAAATGTCAGTGGTTATTGAGACCACATTGATATGGCTTGCATGATATGCGAAAATATTTTTCCTCGTTTCGGTTTTTTTTTTTTTTATTTGTGATGGGAGTTTTACAAATAACCAACGGAAATGGTACATAAATATTTCAATCATATCGAAGATTGAAATTTATCCGTTTTCCGGCGATTGACATTTTAGAGTGAATTTTTGATAAATCATTGCCTGGTTTATAAAATTAAATATTCAGGCTAGTGAACTTAGAGTACGATAGGAAGATTGAAACTGATTGATGTGCTAGTTAAGAATTATTCGTAGATTAAATTTAAGAATCGCATGTTTTTGAAACAGAGATATCCTATCAAGCAGGATAAGTACACTATTATTCGAGGGATGAAGTAATTTTATTAGGTGCGGCAATTAGTAATACAGGATTGATAACAGATGAGATGACGTAGTTCGGGATCAGACAACACTGAAACTACATTCATCTCATAACCTCATTCTACGAGGGCAGTTGGGAAACTTCTTAGCCTAGCACAAAAAGCGCGGTATATACAGAAAAAAGTTAAGTGTTTTGAAAACTTCCATCTCTGTTATGAACACATGTTAAATTTTGTTTCGATCTGGCAACTCCTTCACATAGAAACAGGTGTTCAAAAAAAGACGCATCCGCAATTTTTTTACAATGGAAAAATTAGAAATGCGCGCTGTCATTAAATATTTACATAAAAAAGGTTTATCGGGACAAGAAATTCATAATGATATGGTGAATGTGTTACATGAAAGTGCTCCTTCATATGCAACAGTAAAAAATTGGTTTGCTGAATTTAAACGTGGTCGTGCAAGCATTGAAGATGAACCACGTAGTGGACGTCTAAAAACAGCAACAACAACAGAAATTGTAGCCAAAGTGCATGATAAAGGGTGATACGGTCAAAATTTGGTCAAGGGAAAACGCGTGTAAATCGGTGAAATCGTTTATTTAAAAAATCAAATTAAATTTCTTTTTCAAGTTCAATTAGTATAAAATTCAGGAAAAATATTCAGTTAGGATTTCGCTTTTCCAAATCCGAATTGCCGGGCCTCACGCTTGACACCTGCCATCAGATTTTGTACAGCCACCTTGTTCACCTTCTTCGCCGCAGAAAGCCAGTTTGCCTTGGACTGCTGCTCGTCCTTAGCAGCTTTTTTGGTCTTCTTTAGGTTCCGCTTGACAATAGCCCAGTATTTCTCAATTGGGCGGAGCTCGGGCGTGTTGGGAGGGTTCTTGTCCTTGGGTACCACCTGCACGTTGTTGGCGGCGTACCACTCCATGGCCTTTTTACCGTAATGGCAAGATGCCAAATCCGGCCAAAACAGTACGGAACAACCGTGTTTCTTCAGGAAAGGCAGCAGACGTATTACGATCCATAAAATATGTCCTGGCTTCTCAGCATTTACGTTCTTTGTTTTTCGGAATAAATTCTCAAACATTTGAAAAATGTTGCATTTTTAATTTGCGATCCCATTATCATCGGCTGAGGTAAGCTAAATTGTTTCCAAGGTCTTCATAGGAAAGATCATGGAAATCGGTTGATAAGAAGGTTGCTTTTGATATGCCGGGATTGGGCAACCCTAGTATTCCAATCTGCTCTTTTTTAAAACTTTTGAGGTTATATGTTAAGTACTTATAATGCTATGACATATAAGCGATATTCGTAATGTTTACGGCAACAACAAAAGATAAATCTCGTCCAAACAAGTAAGGAAAGTCTAAAGTCGGGCGGGGCCGACTATATTATACCCTGCACCACTTAGTAGATCTAAATTTTCGATACCATATCACATTCGTCAAACGTGTTGGGGGCTATATATAAAGGTTTGTACCAAATACATACATTTAAATACCACTCGATCTGGACAGAATTTGATAGACTTCTACAAAATCTATAGACTCAAAATTTGTGTCGGCTAATGCACTAGGGTGGAACACAATGTTAGTACAAAAACAAGTAAGGAAAGTCTAAAGTCGGGCGGGGCCGACTATATTATACCCTGCACCACTTTGTAGATCTAAATTTTCGATACCATATCACATCCGTCAAATGTGTTGGGTGCTATATATAAAGGTTTGTCCCAAATACATACATTTAAATATCACTCGATTTGGACAGAATTTGATAGACTTCTACAAATCTATAGACTCAAAATTTAAGTCGGCTAGTGCACTAGGTTGGAACACAATGTTGTAAAAAAATATGGGAAACATTTAAATCTGAAGCAATTTTAAGGACACTTCGCAAAAGGTTATTTATGATTTATCGCTCGATATATATATGTGTTAGAAGTTTAGGAAAATTAGAGTAATTTTTACAACTTTTCGACTAAGCAGTGGCGATTTAACAAGCAAAATGTTGGTATTTTGACCATTTTTGTCGAAATCAGAAAAACATATATATGGGAGCTATATCTAAATCTGAACCGATTTCAACCAAATTTGGCACGCATAGCTACAATGCTAATTCTACTCCCTGTGCAAAATTTCAACTAAATCGGAGTTAAAAATGGCCTCTGTGGTCATATGAGTGTAAATCGGGCGAAAGCTATATATGGGAGATATATCTAAATCTGAACCAATTTCAACCAAATTTGACACGCATAGCTACAATGCTAATTCTACTCCCTGTGCAAAATTTCAACTAAATCGGAGTTAAAAATTGGCCTCTGTGGTCATATGAGTGTAAATCGGGCGAAAGCTATATATGGGAGCTATATCTAAATCTGAACCGATTTCAACCAAATTTGGCACGCATAGCTACAATGCTAATTATACTCCCTGTACAAAATTTCAACTAAATCGGAGCAAAAAATTGGCCTCTGTGGTCATTTGAGTGTAAATCGGGCGAAAGCTATATATGGGAGCTATATCTAAATCTGAACCGATTTCAACCAAATTTGGCACGCATAGCTACAATGCTAATTATACTCCCTGTACAAAATTTCAACTAAATCGGAGCAAAAAATTGGCCTCTGTGGGCAAATGAGTGTAAATCGGGCGAAAGCTATATATGGGAGCTATATCGAAATCTGAACCGATTTGGCTGATATTCTGCAAGTTTTTCGAGACTCATAAAATATTCGGATATACGGAATTTGAGGAAGATCGGTTGATATACACGCCAATTATGACCAGATCAGTGAAAAATATATATGGCAGCTATATCTAAATTTGAACCAATTTTTTCCAAAATCAATAGGGATCGTCTTTGAGCCGAAACAGGACCCTATACCAAATTTTAGGACAATCGGACTAAAACTGCGAGCTGTACTTTGCACACAAAAATACATCAACAGACAGACAGACAGACGGACAGACAGACAGACAGACAGACAGACAGACAGACAGACGGACATCGCTAAATCGACTCAGAATTTAATTCTAAGACGATCGGTATACTAAACGATGGGTCTCAGACTTATCCTTCTTGGCGTTACATACAAATGCACAAACTTATTATACCCTGTACCACAGTAGTGGTGAAGGGTATAAAATTTTAATTAAATCGTGGACATTTTCATGCGATTATTTTGTAACGACTTTCGACGTAATTCAATTCAATTTGTCAGGACGAAACAGCGTCCACAAATTTATCGATGGTATGGTGAATTCAACCTAGGTGAATGAATTCACTCCAAGACGACTTTTGTGCAAGCCGCCCAAAATCAGTTGGCGCAGCTGACATTGCAAGATCGTTATGTGACCTTTCGTGAGACTGAGACAACCTTAGGCCGCCCATACATTCAATATTACCTAAGCATTTGACCGTCAAAATATTTTGTTCGCGTTGAATCCCACACAATTTGTCAATCGCTTAAAAAAGGCCCGTGTCGATTGGTCGAAAGTAATGCTCCAAAAATACGATCGCGGAGCATCGAAAAACATCTATGACATCTTGAAAAGTGATGAATCGTGGATTTACGCATATGAGACCGAAAGTAAACAACAGTGAAGAAGCGATACCTGAAGAAACGGTTGATACGTTCAGAATTCAAGTTTTGGAAATGCCTCAATTAGAGTGGAAAAGTGCTTGCAAAATTGGTTCAAACGCATGCAAAAGTGTATAGAGGAATATTTGGCATGCAGAGCAGTTAAAACGAAATGTTATACACCCGAGGTGATCAACTTTCAACAAACTTAGAGTAATAAACTTCTGATTTCTCATAAAACAAATTACATTGATATCATTATACATTCAAAAGTTGCAGAAATGTAGCCAAAAAAGCGATTTGGAACCACTTTACGTAGATTGTAAATGAAAGGATATAATCCGTTTACCGTACGACTTCGTATTGTCGCAATTGGCTATCGATTCAAATTCAACACTGGCTGATAAGCAATATTCTTGGTTTGGAATATCCGTATAAAAATTTGATGAATAAGATTCCACCTTCGGAGTTTGAACAATTTAGGTAGCTGCAGATTTCTTTGGCTTTTGTTGTGGAATCAAGTTACTTTATCGTAAGAATGCAAGTAATTTCAGGTTCGCTGAAACCTTCCCAAATGAATGCTCTGTTCGGATTAGGTTTAGTTTTGTAGACAAAAGTCTCCGTGTTAGCAATGTAGAGCGATGACTCAGTCTTGGAATAGCAGGCAGGAACCTAAATGTTAAATTCCGGATAGCCTCTAAGTCTCAGTGCTTGCACGCAAAGAAAAAAGTTTGGAAAACCGAACCGAAAATGTTTTTATTTTGAATTTCTTCGAAAATTTTAAACTTTTATCACTAAAAAAATTCGTTTGCTACATTTTTATTTTTCCAATAACAAAAAAAAATATTTTTGGACCAACAACACAGTCCATTTCGTTTATATCAAGTACTGTTCTTTTCTGACTTTAAGGCTAAACACATTTTACAGTTTCAAAGCAAAAATTTAATATAGTAGTATGTAATTTTGATCATCTTTTCGGAATCTTCTGAACATATCTGGAATATATGTAAAAAAAACTTTTTGGTGTTCGGTGTTGGCATGCAAGGCGGACGTAGCAACCACTGCTCCACGGTGCCCAACTAAATGTTTGTTTCTGTTAAATAAAGTTTGTTTAATCGGCTCGTGGGCGCCGCAAGCTATGCTACATTAATATAACTTATATGGATAATTATCTATTGATGACAATAACAGCTACGTAGGTTAGGTTACGTTAGGTTATGTGGCAGCCCGATGTATCAGGCTCACTTAGACTATTCGGTCCATTGTAATACCACAGTGGTGAACTTCTCTCTTATCACTGAGTGCTGCCCGATTCCATGTTAAGCTCAATGACAAGGGACCTCCTTTTTATAGCCGAGTCCGAACGGCGTGCCACATTCCAGTGAAACCACTTAGAGAAGCTTTGAAACCCTCAGAAATGTCACCAGCATTACTGAGGTGGGATAATCCACCGCTGAAAAACTTTTTGGTGTACGGTCGTAGCAGGAATCGAACCACGATGGCTCCCTACGTAGCTCAGTGGATTGTCTGCTGGCTTACAAATTGCATGGTCCGCGGTTCGATTCTCCGTCCAGGCGAAAGGTATAATTTAAAAAATTTATAAAATCAAATAATTTCTTCAATATTGTTTGTATTACAGAAAAAGGTTCTAAGAACTAAAAAACCTCGTGCAAGTGAGAAAGATGTGAGGGAAAATGCAATTAGCCAGAAAAGATTGTTTTTTGTTTTATTTTGAGTTAGTCTTTATGAAATTGTTTTTACATCCTCGAAAAGAATAAACGTTTATTTATCACAAAAAGTATATACTTTTCTTCCAAATAAACTTCCTTAAAGCAAAAAGCAAATGAGAAACGAAGTTTGTTTGTCTAAAATTTCGTTTGGGAGGAAAGATTTATTTTTTTTGCGTGTAGAAGCTAGTATGTTAGTGACTCTACGTTTGTCAAGCAGATCGAATCCTTAGTGTTTTAACTATAAACAGAAATCTCACTTTTGAAAGTGACATTTGTAGTCTCAAACCTTTTAACAGGTTGGCTGATAAGTCCCCGGTCTGACACATAGATGGCGTCGCTAATATTAAATGCATATTTAAGGGTGATACGGTCAAAATTTGGTCAATATAAACTTGACGTATTTCTTTCAATTTTGCATTTAAAAAACCTGGACACTCCTCATTTTGAAGGTGTGCGTGTGTGTAGAATGTTGCTCCTATTTTGATTTTGGAATTCACTCTTCAGTTGTCAAAATGCCGTCCAAGCAAGAAGAGCAGCGTATCCAAATTTTGCTCGCGCATCGCGAAAATCCGAGCTACTCGCACGCAAAGCCGGCAAAATCGCTAAAAGTTGCCGAATCAACCGTTACAAATGTAATTAAAGTGTTTGGGGAACGTTTGTCGACAGCCAGGAAGTCTGGAGCGGGGGGAAATCGAAAACCGCAAGCCGTTGAGACGACAAACAGAGTTGCCGGTAGTTTCAAGCGAAACCCTAACCTCTCTCTCCGAGATGCCGCAAATAAGCTGGGTGTATCATCTACAACCGTGCATCGAGCCAAAAAACCAGCCGGACTATCGACTTACAAGAAGGTAGTGACTCCAAATCGCGATGATAAACAAAATACGACGGCCAAAGCGCGATCCCGGAGGCTGTACACGACGATGCTGACGAAGTTTGACTGCGTGGTAATGGACGACGAAACCTACGTCAAAGCCGACTACAAGCAGCTTCCGGGACAGGAGTTTTATACGGCAAAAGGAAGGGGAAAGGTAGCAGATATTTTCAAGCACATAAAACTGTCAAAGTTCGCAAAGAAATATGTGGTTTGGCAAGCCATCTGTACCTGTGGCTTGAAAAGCAGCATTTTCATAGCTTCCGGGACTGTCAACCAAGTAATTTACGTGAAGGAGTGTTTGAATAAACGTCTGCTGCCTTTCCTGAAGAAACACGGTTGTTCCGTACTGTTTTGGCCGGATTTGGCATCTTGCCATTACGGTAAAAAGGCCATGGAGTGGTACGCCGCCAACAACGTGCAGGTGGTACCCAAGGACAAGAACCCTCCCAACACGCCAGAGATCCGCCCAATTGAGAAATACTGGGCTATTGTCAAGCGGAACCTAAAAAAGACCAAAAAAACTGCTAAGGACGAGCAGCAGTTCAAGGCAAACTGGCTTTCTGCGGCGAAGAAGGTGGACAAGGTGGTTGTACAAAATCTGATGGCAGGTGTCAAGCGTGAGGCCCGGCAATTCGCATATGGAAAAGCGAAAGCCTAACTGAATATTTTTCCTGAATTTTATACTAATTGAACTTGAAAAAGTAATTTAATTTGATTTTTTAAATAAACGATTTCACCGATTTACACGCGTCTTCCCTTGACAAAATTTTTACCGTATCACCCTTTATTTTTATATAGTACGTCTGTAAGTCAATTAGTTTGTGAGATAGAGCGTCTTTTGTGAAGCAACTTTTGTTATTGTGAAAAAAATGGAAAAAAGGAATTTCGTGTGTTGATAAAATACTGTTTTCTGAAGGGAAAAAATACGGTGGAAGCAAAAACTTGGCTTGATAATGAGTTTCCGAACTCTGTCCCAGGGAAATCAACAATAATTGATTGGTATGCAAAATTCAAGCATGGTGCACGGAGGACGGTGAACGCAGTGGACGCCCGAAAGAGGTGGTTACCGACGAAAACATAAAAAAAATCAACAAAATGATTTTGAATGATCGTAAAATTAAGTTGATCGAGATAGCAGAGGCCTTAAAGATATCAAAGGAACGTCATATCATTCATCATTATTTGGATATGCGGAAGCTCTGTGTAAAACAACAACAACATGCTGATGATGCTGAGCGGTGTTTGCTGTTAACTCGTAATACACCCGAGTGTTTCCGTCGATATGTGACAATGAGACATGGTTCCAATCGCCAGTCGGCTCAAAAGTCCGCTGGCAAAGTAATGGCCTCTGTTTTTTGGGATGCGCATGGAATATTTTTTATCGATTACCTTGAGAAGGGAAAAACCATCAACAGTGACTATTATATGGCGTTATTGGAGTGTTTGAAGGTCGAAATCGCGGCAAAACGGCCCCATATGAAGAAGAAAAAAGTTTTGTTCCACCAAGACAACACACCGTGCCACAAGTCATTGAGAACGATGGCAAAAATTCATGAATTGGGCTTCAGACCTCAAAAGGATGCTCGCAGGGAAAAAATTTGGCTGCAATAAAACCGAAGGAGTACTCCAAAAATGGTATCAAAAAATTGGAAGGTCGTTATAATCGTTGTATCGCTCTTGAAGGGAACCATGTTGAATAATAAAAACGAAAAAATGTGTTTTTCTTTGTTAGACCGGGGACTTATCAGCCGACCTGTTACTTCAGACCAATGACTCACTTGTTTACATTGCCTTACCAAATTTTTCGATATCCTCAAGACATTCAGACAGAGTATTAACAAACTTTGGCACAATTTACAAACAACATTAAGAAATTATTAAGTGAACAAGTGCCTGGCATCGAATGTAGAATGTCGTCAATTTTAGGTTGTTCGAAACGCAATGACAGAGCTCGTGTTAAGTAGCCACCAAATGTGATTTTATGAGAAATCTGAAATTGAGCCATAAATGCATCTGGCACAAAATTATGAATTGAGCGTTGGTCCGTCCGTCCGTCATTCTGGGCTGGCTGGTTGGATTTGCTTGCGTTGCGTTACGTTGTGGTGTGGTGTGGTGTGTTGTTATTTATCATTGCAAATTATGAATGATTATTTGAGACCAAATTCAAGTGAGGTGGTGTTGTTTCCATAAGCAAAATTGGCAGTAGCAATAAAATTACACTGCCCATAACAGACAGGTTGGCTGGTCACTACACAGATGGATGGGCAACAAATGGACAGACGTTCATAAAATTCGACATACAAAGATACATGCACATACATGTTCAACACAATATCCGAGCAACAGCAAAAAAAAGCATAAAACTCTAAGACCCAAAAAACATTGATACAGTATGAGTAACTGTGACTTTCCGTTCCAAAAATGCAAAAAAAAATATATTTTTTTTAAATATTTGTTTATATCTCTCTGGTAAAACTGGAGGGCAACGATAATATGCCCCAAAATAAATGCTACAAAAATAAAAGCAATAATTTTGTGTTAACTTTGGTCAGGGTCATGCTACAAGATATAAAAAAATGACACAATACCAAATTTCCAACTTGAACACAATTGCATAGTCATACAAATATGTTGAGGTTCAAAAGGAGCACCTCTCAATACTCAATGGAATGTTTATGCATATATGGGTGATTTCAAATTGGATCAACTTTAAAGTGATTAGATACTGCGGTTGCATAGACACTCGAAAAAGTTAAATTGGATCCAAAAAATTAAGCATCGCTTATTAATTGTAGCATTAATTCCGAGCCATAGAGCAACATTGGCGGAGTCCTATTCACGGTTGGCACTCGATCCAAAAATAATCTAACAAAATTTAAAGAAAATTGTACCAAATAAAAAAAAATATATTGCGGTTTTTGATCAAATTTTTGAGGTTATTTTGAAAAAATATTCCTTTGAAAGAAATGATTAATTATTTTATTTTAGAATTTTATTTATTATTTTATGCACAGAAAAAAATTTCCGTAGTTAAACTAACTCTAAATTTAACTTATTTTTATTGGAAAAAATTAATTCCTTCTCTGCGTGCAGGAACCTATCCAGCAGGTGGGTATACCAGACTAGATCACGCTGCGTGTTCTGCAATGGTTTGCCAAGACACAAAAAAACAATTTCCTCATCTATTTACATTGAGCCCAGAGAAAAAGGCTGCCAATATAATTGAATTGAAATTGGCAGATACCCCCCATAGGTCAGTGGAATGTGAAGCAATGGCGAATTTTTGTCTACCTTACTTCCGTTTTGCCCAAATCTGTTTCTTACTATTTACCACTATTTTTTAAATAGTGGGATACTCAATTTCGTACAGCGTTGTAAATAAATTCAATTACCGAATTTTTGTGAGTAATATTAAAATATTTCAATTATGGTTATTAGGTTTTGTTTTTTGGAACTACCCCCATATTTGCAAGTGTACAGCCAAACAATCGAAAGTGACCACAAATATGATGGAGAATCGTTTAAATAACAGTTTTGGTATGCGGTTGCTATTTGGAAACCAACAATCAGCAAAAGCAATGACCACACCACACTAAATGAACTGAAAACAATAGCCCAGCATTATACATTGAGCATTTGGTTGTTGTTTTTTTTTTTTGTTTTCCTTCAATACAAAGTTACAGGTTGGTCAGATAGATGGTACAAAGTATAGCAAAAATTGCTACCGATTCACAATCAGCAAAAGTCAATTAGACTGATGAAACGCTAGCGGTGTTTGACCAGAAATAGTAGCAGAGCCAGCATTAGATCACATCATTGTTTTAATATTTGCACCCAAAAATAAAATTATTTAGAAATACCCCCTGAAAATCAAATCATCCGCAGCCACGAGGGATTGCTTATAGATTAACCACCACACAAAAGATTTTGGCAATTCTTTTTTCTCTGCGGCGACCATTGTTTCCTTTACCGATGGATACTGGGGTTGCTTCTGTTGTTGTTCGTTATTTGTGGTTGGAGGGCGTTTACACAGTAAAATAGCGATTGAATGGTAATGTTAGCAGCAGCAGCAGCAATATCGGTAGTAGATGGGCGGGTAACAGTACCGGAAGGGTAATTAACTCACTTTTTAAAAAGAGCACCAAAAAAAACCAACTAAAGAAAACGGAAAAAACAAAAGATCTAAATTCATTGAAATAGAGCATCAGTACAAACCTTTCTCCTATCGACAAAAAATATGGGGCAAAGAAACCAAAAAAAAAAATCAAAAAATTGATTTTAGCTTCTTGAACTTTTAAAACGGTTGTCCAATGCTTTACCGTAAGCATCAGTAAATGTGACAGCCACAACATTGGTAGAAGCAACACACAACACTGCACACGGGCATAAAGGCGTCTCCACTAACCACATTTCATAACTATGCACAGTGGGGTAAAATTTGCCTTAATCAAGTTTGGAGTAACAAAAAGAAAAACCCCTGAAACTGTGGAAATGGGTTGAACACATGGTGTACTCGTCATATCTACGTCGCACAGTCGTGTTTTCATATAAACTGCGGCCAAAAATAGAAGGAGTTATCGTAGAAGAATGAAAATTGGTACACATTATTATTATAAGTAGGAAAGGAAAAAAACGAAGTTTTGCGAAAATCGGCCCAAGGACTCGCCCACCTCCCATATATCCTGAAATGAAAAAACCTTATATTTTCCAATATTGTTCTTGGAATTGAACCAAATTTGGCTCGATTTATTTCTGATATATTACTGATAACTGTGGTGAGTTATATGAAATTATCTCAAAGGACATGCCCACCTCCCATATATCCTGAAATGAAAAAACCTTATATTTTCCAAAATTGTTCTTGGAATTGAACCAAATTTGGCTCGATTTATCTCTGATATATTACTGATAACTGTGATGAGTTATGTCAAATTATCTCAAAGGACACGCGCACCTCCCATATATCCTGAAATCAACAAAAAATTATATTTTGCAAAATTGTTGTTGGAATTGAACCAAAGTTGGCATGATTTGTCCTTGATGAATTTTTGATTAGTATATTTAATTTAATTTAATTTAATTATTTTACAAAATACATCTACATCCCATATGTCCTTGATACCAAATAAGAAAATCATTTTCTATATTATAAATATATATTTTTTTTTCATTTGCCAATTACTATTATTATATTTAATAAAAGATAGGAAACAGATATTTTTCAAATTCATTATTATTGATTAACAAAATATTAAGGAAATGATTAAACAAATAAAACTAAATATCTTTCCTTATTCACTAAAGCTTTCATAATCCGTATCACTCGATTCGTACTGACTCAAAAAATTTTCTGCAATTATAGTTTCAGAACATTCCTCAGTAGTGGATTCACTTTGGATAAGAAATTGAGTTATGTCATTATAATTCTTAGCCTTCTTATTATTTGCTTTTCTATGAATAATAATATTTGGTTCAGATTTCCAAATTTTTTTCAATTAAATCGTTATTGGTTGACTCGCGACTATTTTTTCTGGTATGATTTAATCGGGTCTTTCTAAAAACTTTATTAGTTGCTTCCTATAGCTTACTCCGACAGCATTCCAACAGGCATTTTTGAATGTTTTATGAATTCTACACCATGAACAAGAATTTTATGAACTGTGGCTGGCATGTAATACCATGCCTAATTTGTCGAATTTCCACCTGTCTCGACACTGAAAATTTAAAGAATAAATGAAAGGGGGATGTCCCCGTTCACCTCCCTTTCATTTATTCTTTAAACGCGAAACTAAATTTTTTATACTCTACACACTTTCCCAAATATTATATTAAAATATTAAAAAAGTGTTTTTGGTGTTTTTTTACACTCCACTGAACTTGAATGTTTTTAACAAACTTCGATTTTCGCTTTTTGTTTACATTCGGTGTAACGGTAAACCCCATATGATCCACCAAATGAGCCAAAATAGCGAGTTGCCATATCATTATATTCTAACACGTTTATCCAATCCTAAATTATACTGCTTTACCGACAATTTTTATTTTAACTAACCGAATTCAAATTGGGTAATTTTTATATATCGATATTTTTTTACTAGAACTATTAACTTTGAATGCTCATAACTTTTTGGAAATATAACATTTTTTAAAAATTCCTTTTGATTTAACATAAATGAAGTGTTGTTTGTAAAACGAAATCAACATTTTTTAAAAACTAGTACAGTGATATTTTTGATTTTTGGCCGCCCTCACGACACTGTGCGTCGCTTGTAGTACTTTTTCTGCATGCTTCCCTGCACTGAAAAATTATTGAACTACATTTTATGACACACAATTGACACAATATAAGAAAAAAATATTTGAAATAAATTTTTTTATTAGAATAATGTTCGAAGTCATCGTTTTAAAAATTTTATTCCTTAAATTTAGCACACGAATCTTTGAAATTTTCGTCCCTCCGTTAAAGTCGTATACCTTTGAAGTAAGACAAATTTTCCTTAATGTAAAGAAAACCATTCTTAATTAAAAGAAATAATCATTAAATTAACTGAAATATTGAATCATAATAAGGATTTATTTTGAGGATTTTGGATTTTGGTTTAAAGTTGTTTGGAAATTGAGAAGACGTATTCTTGTCTCGGATTCAATACCAAAATCCTTAAAGGAAGCTCAAAATCTTTGGATCCAAATAAACTTTTTTTGGAGTGCAAAGGAAATTTTTATTAAAATTTCTTCATACATAGTGTCGACAGGTTACAAGAGGTCAAAGTCCAAAACTTAAACCTACTATGAAAGAACAGATTTACTAAGTCAAATTCCAAACTGGTAAAATTTTGAACTATGCAACCAAAATTTTAGGATGCGTAATATACTCAACATTGAGGACAAATTTCATTAAAATAAGAACATTTTAATTAAAAGATTAGGTTAGGTGGCAGCCCGATGTATCAGGCTCATTTAGACTATTCAGTCCATTGTGATACCACATTGGTGAACTTCTCTTATCATTGACTGCTGCCCGATTCCATGTTAAGCTCAATGACAAGGGACCTCCTTTTTATAGCCGAGTCCGAACGACGTTCCATATTGCAGTGAAACCACTTAGAGAAGCTTTGAAACCCTCAGAAATGTCACCAGCATTACTGAGGTGGGATAATCCACCGCTGAAAAACTTTTTGGTGTTCGGTCGAAGAACGAATCGAACCCGCGACCTTGTGTTTGCAAGGCGGACATGCTAACCATTGCACCTCGGTGGCTCCCTAATTAAAAGATGGTTCAAAAACTTTTTTTCATTAAATTTAGGAAACGAATCTTTTAAATTTGTGTTCCTGCGTTAAAGTTGTATGTCCATAAATTAAGGGAAACTTCTTAAAGTAAAGAAGAAAAAAAATGATTTAAAAAAATAATCTTTCAATTAACTGGGGTACTTTAACAGATTGGCCGATAAGTCCCCGGTCTAACAAAGAAAAACACATTTTTTTTGTCAAAATTCGTTTTCATTATTCAACATAGTTCCCTTCAAGAGCGATACAACGATTATAACGACTTTCCAATTTTTTGATACCATTTTGGTAGTACTCCTTCGGTTTCGCCTCCAAATAGGCCTCAGTTTCGGCGATCACCTCTTCATTGCAGTCAAAATTTTTTCCCCGCGAGCATCCTTTTGAGGTCTGAGAATAAGAAAAAGTCGCTGGGGGCCAGATCTGGAGAATACGGTGGATGGGGAAGCAATTCGAAGCTCAATTCATGAATTTTTGCCATCGTTCGCAATGACTTGTGGCACGGTGCGTTGTCTTGGTGGAACAACACTTTTTTCTTCTTCATATGGGGCCGTTTTGCCGCGATTTCGACTTTCAAACGCTCCAATAACGCCATATAATAGTCACTGTTGATGGTTTTTCCCCTCTCAAGATAATCGATAAAAAAGAGATGCCATACTGACAGCGTACTTTTGAGCCTTTCCATGCTTCGGAGACGGTTCACCGGTCGCTGTCCACTCAGCCGACTGTCGATTGGACTCAGGAGGGTAGTGATGGAGCCATGTTTCATCCATTGTCACATATCGACAGAAAAACTCGGGTGCATTACGAGTTAACAGCTGCAAATACCGCTCAGAATCACCAACACGTTGTTGTTTTTGGTCAAATGTGAGCTCGCGCGGCACCCTTTTTGCACAGAGCTTCCGCATATCCAAATATTGATGAATGATATGACCAACACATTCCTTTGATATCTTTAAGGCCACTGCTATCTCGACCAACTTCATTTTATGGTTATTCAAAATCATTTTGTGGATTTTTTTGATGTTTTCGTCGGTAACCACCTCTTTCGGGCGTCCACTGCGTTCACTGTCCTCCGTGGTCATTTCACCACGCTTGAATTTTGCATACCAATCAATTATTGTTGATTTGCCTGGGGCAGAGTCCGTAAATTCATTGTCAAGCCAATTTTTTGCTTCCACCGTATTTGTTCCCTTCAGAAAACAGTATTTTATCAAAACACGAAATTCCTTTTTTTCCATTTTTTTCACAATAACAAAAGTTGCTTCACAAAAGATGCTCTATCTCACAAACTAATTGACTTACAGACGCCAAATTTTGACACGAATCATTTGAAGGTTGGTACTATATAAAAATAATTTCATACTAGCGACGCCATCTATGTGTCAGACCGGGGACTTATCAGCGAACCTGTTACATCTATCGTCTGAAGTTTTTTTTTGATATAAACAAAACGTTTATTACTTTGAAGTAGTTGTTACAATTTGGATATTTACACTGAAAGAAATATTGTCGTGTGTTTAATTTCGGGGGAGAATCGGGACGAAAGCTGCAAAGTGCTTGGTGGTTAGGAGGTGCTTTGACCGATGTCTTGAGGGGAAGTGGACTGTAATTGGTGATGGTCGAAGACGGCGAAGAACTTCAATGAAAAGAAGAGAAATCAATGCTGGAAACCCTTGCCAGACACAATATCTCACACAAAAGATATTATAGGCAAATAATTGGGAAATGAAAAGAGAGTGAGAATTAGGTTTTGTGGTTGATTTATTGGGATGCTTTGTGTGCTCACCTAAGTAAGTCTAAGAACCAAGTGAGTGTTAAAAAAAAATTCATGTACCATCCACGAAACATCTTATAAATATTTCAATAATTCACAATAGAGAACAGTGTTTTTACAACTATAAAATTCATGACAATTATTCAATTCAGTATCGTACAAATATTTATGACAAATAGTTTTTAAGTCTAAACTATTATGTTTAGACATACCGCCGGGTCAGAAAAGTTATTGTTCACTTGAGCACAAAACTGATGCTAGAGCTCTAATGGCTTCCGAGAGAAGTTGTTGATTTGGAGCAGGTTTGGATGTAGTCCTGTTGCCTTTATGCGCTCTTTTCTGCTGATTAGTGGATGCATTTTTTATTGGTTTTCGAATCTGTGATAGATTGTTGTTGAAATTGTGTAACTTCCGTTGACTATCCCTGCTTTGATGATAACTCGCGTGTAGAAGGGTGTGATGAGGCCGTCCGCATGTTTGGCACATGTTGGGCGATCGGCAATCGCGAAACCGATGGCTACGCGCCAAACAATTAATACAGTAAACTTCGGCTAGTACCATGGCTTTTCGCTCTCTTGGAGTCATCCACAGAAATTTTGGGCATACCTTTAAAGCATGGAACTTGTTACATAATTTACATTTATAGACATTAGGTTTTAATTGGTGTCTTGTTGAGATTCTGCAAATAAATATAAAAATAGTTAGGGGTATCTTAAAGTAAAATATGATGGAAAACCATATATCTTAAATTGATATGGGTTGTTGTTATGCTGTTTGATTTTCATCTGTTGAGTTGGAGAATGGGAGATAACAAAGTTTTGATATGGGTCTTTTAAGAATTCCGGTTGAAGTACGTACATCTGCAACACGAACATTGCTATCGGATCCCATATACGTTTTTTCTATCCTTCCCAAACACCATTCGCTTGGAGGAAGTAAATCATCCATAACTATTACCATGTCACCGTTCTTAAGGTTTGGAAGAGAATTTTTCCATTTGTAGCGTTTTTGTAGGGACTTAAGGTAATCTTGTTTCCATCTAACTGAGAATTGGTGATGGATTGCTTTTAGTTTAAGCCACCTATTTATGAGAGAAATATTGGAGGACAAGGGTTCTGGTAGTGCCATTAGGGGGGATCCTCTAAGGAAATGACCTGGGGTAAGTGCGGTTAAGTCCGTAGGATCCTCAGATAATGCGGAGATTGGGCGAGAATTCAAGACTCCCTCTATCCGAGCAAGTATTGTAGATATTTGTTCGAAATTGAATTTATGGGAGCCAGTAAGCTTTTTGAAATGAATTTTAAAGCTTTTAACTGCGGCCTCCCATAGGCCGCCCATATGAGGTGCATGTGGTGGGATAAATTTCCACTCAAATCCGTGAATCGAGTATCTTTCAGCGATATCCCTAGATGTTATTTTCAAAAATTGAGAAAATTCCCTCAAAAGAGTCCGGCTTGCGCCAAGAAAGTTTCTTCCGTTATCGGAAACCACCCGATGGGGGAGACCCCGCCTCCCGACAAATCGGGAAAAGGCCGCTTCGAAAGCAGCCGACGAGAGATCGGAGCAAGCTTCCAAATGCACGGCTTTTGTTGCGAAACAAACAAAGACGCACACATAGCCTTTTATTATTGGAGAATTCCGAAGTGTCGAGCTTTTCAGGTCAAATGGACCTGCAAAATCCACCCCAGTGATGTGAAATGGTGAAGAAAATGTGCATCTTTCTGGTGGAAGAGGTGCCATAATTTGGGAACCTGGATTATGTCTATAAATAATACATGTCTTGCATTTATGAATAATGCTTTTTACTCTAGGTTTGAGTCGGGAAATGTAAAATTCGGTTTGAGTAAACCTACACATTTGGTTGCTTTCTGCATGAGCCAAAAAATTATGTAAGTGTAGTAAATAAAGATAGCATAGTCTAGAGTTACCTGGAAGTATGATTGGGTAACGCTCTCGATATGGAAGAGATGACTCAGACAATCTACCATTTACACGTAAAATATTTTTAGAGTCTAAGAACGGGTTTAAGGTTGACAAATTGCTCTTACGTGAAATCGGTTGAGAATTTACAAGAGTTTCATACTCTATTGGGTGAAATTTCTTTTGGGAGAGTATAATTAATCGAGTCTTTACAAATTGTAACTCATCAAGAGTCAAATCGATACTTGGAATTCTAATTGAGGTTTTGAATCGAGGGTTAACTCTGTGGTAAAATCTGAAAGCGTAAGAAAGGACCCTTAACGCTCTTGTGTATGATGAAAATCTGAATAATATGTCATCTTCTTTGGTAGAAACGTGACAAGTAGTAACCTGAGTGCTTTCTGGGAACGTTAACGGATTTTTCTTGGGCCAATGGGAATCTGATTTTGTTAACCAATTCGGTCCATTCCACCACAAAGTGTTGGACATAAGATCCTGCGGTTTGCAGCCGCGCGTGCCAAGATCTGCTGGGTTTTCGTGCGTGGAAACGTATCTCCATTTAGCATTCGGAGTAAAATCTAGAATTTGAGAAGTGCGATTGGCTACATAGGTTTCCCATGACATGGGGGGCTTTGACAACCATCCAAGAACAATGGATGCGTCTGTCCACAGGGTTATCGAATTGACGTTGCTTTCGAAAATTTTCAGAACATAGTTCACTAATTTGGATAAAAGTACAGCACCATTAAGCTCTAATTTCGGAAGAGTTATGGTCTTCAAGGGGGCTACTTTGCTTTTAGCCGTTAGTAGATTACAGGTAACCTGAGATGGGGACACTTCACATCTCACGTACACGCATGCGCAGTACGCGACTTTTGATGCGTCACAAAAGCCATGTATCTCAATATTACTACTTGGAGTGAATTGGATCCATCTTGGGATCTTTATGTCTTCAATATGGGGTAAATCGAGTTGTAAAGTTTCCCAGTTAGTTAGAGAATCGGGATTAATTGGTTCATCCCACTCGGTACCCTCCAGCCAGAGTTGCTGCATGAGGATTTTCGACCGAATTACAACAGGCGTTATCCAACCAGCGGGATCAAATAACTGCGCTACAATAGATAGTATTTTGCGCTTGGTTGGGTTTGAATCTGGTTGTGGTGGAACATATGTATAGGAAAAGTGGTCTAGAAGCGCATTCCACTTTATGCCTAAAGTCTTAGTTGAACTTTTCTCAGAGAAACGTAAAAAATCTAAGTCATATAGATCTTCTTTGGGAAGTTTGGTAAGTAAATCCGAGTTATTTGCCGTAAACTTTTTCAATGGGAACCCAGCAGATTTGAGAACCGCAATCAGATCTTTCTGTGCCTTTAAAGCCTCTTCGATTGAGAAACCCCCGGACAAAATGTCGTCAACATAAGTCTCTTTACGCAATATTTTTGATACGGTTGGAAACTGGGCTTCACAGTCGGTGGCTAATTGCTGTAAAGTGCTTATTGCTAGAAAGGGGGCACAGTTTACACCAAACGTAACTGTATTCAATTGATAATCTTTAATAGGACCATTTTTATTTGGTTGAAATAAAATGCGTTGATATGGCCTATCTGCGGGGTGTACCTTTATTTGACGGTACATTTTTTGAATATCTCCACTAAACACAAACTTGTATCTCCTCCAATTGAGGATTGTAGATATCAAATCTGTTTGGAGAGTGGGACCCGTGTAGAGCACATTATTTAGAGAAACTCCGGACTTAGTTTTGCGGGAGGCGTTGAAAACAACCCTTACTTTAGTAGACCTATGTTCAGGTCGCACTACCGCGTGATGTGGGAGGTAATATGAGGAAAATTTACCCATGGTAGCAATTTCTTGGGAGGAAGTTTCTTCCATGTGATTCAATGAGATATATTCATTGAGAACAGCATGGTATTCCTTTTGGAGCTCTGAGTTAGCGGACAATGTTCTTTCTAATCTTGAATATTGCCCTAGAGCGAGAAAACGTGACGAGCCTAGAAATAGCGCATCGGGAAAGTCTTGTTTGAACGGGAGCCGTACTATATATCGGCCATCAGAATCACGAGTTGTAGTAGATGAATAAAAATGTTGACAATATTTGTCCTCATCCGAACAAATTGGGTCAGAGGGAATTTCCTCGATTTCCCAAAACCTCCTAAGAATATCGCTAATTTTCTTGTCCTCGTAAGGGACAACATTTGTTGTGAACATGGATATGTGTGTTGCCATGGGACCGCTGAGTACCCATCCAAAGATGGTGTTATAAGCGGATGCCTGTCCACAAATATTTTTCTTTATACCTTCTATGTTTATGAATCTTTCTGAGTCATTTCCGAGAATCAAATCAATATTGGACGATTTATTAAACTGGGGATCAGCTAAGTCCAATTCTCTGAGCTCCTTGGAGTATGCGACGTTAAAAGAAACAGAAGGTATTTTTTTT
Source organism: Haematobia irritans (assembly GCF_050003625.1). Lineage (NCBI taxonomy): Eukaryota > Metazoa > Arthropoda > Insecta > Diptera > Muscidae > Haematobia > Haematobia irritans. Next base: position 230,540,998 of record NC_134398.1, on the reverse strand, counting down.
GTGAGCTTGGGAAGAATAATCGCAGAAATTTCAAACCGAAAACCATTTCTGGGACAATACAGTGTCAATTCACATTCCTTATCCGCTTTTTGGGTTGTTTCACCAACTCCACTTATTTCAAAAAGAGATCTGCGATATGGCAGTTTCAATAAATTTCGAACCCTTTCAGACAGGAAAGTTCTCTGGGATCCCGGGTCAATCAATGCTCGTATTGTGAATAGTTCACCTTGATGTTCGAGTTCGACCAAGGCTGTACGAAGTAATATCGTTTCATTATTCATAGAAAAGTTTGCTTGAACCTGAGAAAATGTTGCCCGTGATGTCGAGGGCGATTGTGCATCAAAATTGTCTCCTACTTCAGAAGTAGCCGCAATGTTGCTCTCAGAAGATAAGGGTTTGGAATTTTGTATATTAGGATCAGATTGATCTAAATGTAAGAGAGTGTTGTGTTGCTTTTTGCACATCATGCACCTATACTTGCTCTTACACTTCGATTTTAGGTGAGTGTCAGACAGGCAATTGTTGCAAATCTTATTTCTAAAGACGAAATCGATCCTTTCTTGGGTGGAAAATTTACGAAATTCTGGACAAATGCGTATACTGTGCTTTTGATTACACAATGGACATGGGGACTCAAGTTTTTCTTGAGATGCATACATTTGAACTTTATTAGACGAGGGGAGCTTGTTTGAGGGAGGGAAAGATCGGCCTTCTCTAGCAGATTTGAAACTAGTGATTCGCTCTACCACCTCAAATCGATTTATTAAGAATGTGTCCATTTGAGACCAAGTGGGAAGTTCGCGATGGGATTTTAGCGATTGTTCCCATTGAGATATGGTTTCTTCTGGAAGCTTAGTTGATACCAAGTATATCAATATAGGATCCCAATCATCAACATTTATGGCTAAGCTTTTTAAAGTGCACAAGCAATCGTTTACTGTGGAATGAATTTTCTGTAGTGACTCACTATCTTCTGTTTTCGCAACAGGAATGTTAAATAAAATCTTAAGTTGGTTGTCCACCAGTACTCGTTTGTTTTCAAAGCGCGATTTTAATGCATTCCAAGCATGGGAGAAATTTTCATCACATAATGGGTATCGTTTCACAATAGCACCGGCACTACCTTTCGTTTTATTTCTCAAATGGTAGAGTTTTTGGGCAGGAGTGAGTTTAGGGTGATTCATGTACACTGCCGTGAACATGTCACGAAATGAAGGCCATTCTTCGTAACTACCCTTGAATACCTCTGTATCGCATGGGGGAACTTTAATGCATACATTTGAGTTGTCTGAGAATTGACTGACATTTTGTGAAAGCTCTCTTGGAGCTGATGGACGCCGGAGCGTTACGTTTTGGGAATTTGGAACTGAGGAAATTCTTAAGATATCTAACATCTTAGACCTTGTTCCATAGTAGGCCTCTGCGCAGTTATCAAAGTTAATTTGAACATTTTCTTTGGCCTCCTTCGTGTGGGAAAACTCTGGGCATAAAAACACATCTTCATAGTCACGTTGGAGCCTGTTCCATCTTTGATCCAAATCTTCTAGTCTGACTTCAATGGCAGAGTCTGTTAGATTTGTAACATCGATCTCATCGTACACTTTACAAAAGTTAATGAGGTGATTATAGCCAAAAAGAAATTTTTCGTAAAAACTTGAAGATCTCGAAGTAGAATTTTCCCCGTGGGTCTTGGAGGATGATCCACTTGGGGCAGAGTCGTTATTTTGTGAGGGGTCTAACATATTGACGCGAGACTCGATATTGGACATAGATGAACTTAATAATATGACAAACTTTTAAGCTACAGTAGAATGAAAACACTTTGCGGAAAAGAAATTAAATAGTGGGTCACAAATCAAGCCACTTTTCGTAACAATATTAAGCTTTTTCCCTTTTTGTTTTGGTGCTCAATGGCAATCCTACAGAATTGAAACGTGAGACAAGCTATATACAGCAAATGAGTATATTCGTAAAATTTTAAGTTGATTGTAAACCCTTTGTAATGAAATTATTTTATAGTAATGTATTCGTCGTAAATTTCAAATGCAACAAACTATCTTGATTATAATCCAGGTGGAGAAAAAAGATAGATAGATTATAGTTTTTTAAGCTACAGGATTAATTGCAAATCCTTTCTGATTGTAGCATTCGTAGCTAAAGGATTATTTGTAAATCCTTGAGTGGACAACCTCTTTATGGCAGTTAAAGGATTATTTGTAAATCCTTGAGGGGACAGATTTTTTATGGCATTTATAGCCTAGACAAGCGAAATTTTAAAATTTTTTAGATACACTTGGAGATAAAATTTATGGTAAACAAATTTTCAAACCAATGATTCTACATTATATCACTTTTGTTTCACAGAGACATTACGCCACGAATATATACTTTTTGAACTTGTTTGCGTAATTTAAAATCCCAAGAGAATTTTGAAGCAAATCGAAAACAGCATAAAACTTCAATTTTTTAAATTTGTTTCAAATCATATAAATAAATAATATTGAGAAAATTATTTTTAAATAAAGATTAGTGGGGGTTAGTAGTAAATCTGAGGGATCATTAAATATAACGTTCTCCATATTTTCATTGATTAGAAAACCATTTCTAATTTCATCCAACTTGGGAGTATTCCCATTTAAACTTGGGTTTTAACAAAAATATCGATATTTCGGCATAAATATAATTAAAAAGATTTAATTGTTGCCTCATATGAGCATAAACCGTTAACTTCTAATTGAAGTTTTTTGATGCATACAGATTGTATGTTGTTTCGATAATTTTCTGTAATCGATGTACTGTGCGTACTCTCTCTTGGAAAATCCAATGTGTGTGTGAGTGAGCGTAATGATATTGTTAGCAATGCGTTTAAGAGAAAGTATGTCGTAGTTAATACGCTCTTCTATTTGTACTCTTATTTTTGAAGGCAGAGGGTGAGCTGCATAATTATCATAGTTTTACATCGAAGAGAATGTGGGGTAGTATGTGTTAGTAATTTATTACAAAATGCTAATTTTGACAAATGACTTACATTCCACAATGCTCGTACAATTTATATTTATTTATTTTTTCCTCGAATCCCGAAAATCCGCTTAAAGCCGACTTACAAATCGTTTTTATCAAAAATAGAAACAACATTCAAAAAATCGATAATCAAATTTTTGCACAATCGATCAGATTTTCGCTAAATTAAATTATTGAATCTTATTCCACAGTATGTAGTCTTTAAATAATATTTGTTTTAAATTGGTAGGAATCCTGCGTTTAGATGCAGATTTTTTAAATCACTGGATCACTGTTCTCTACAAATTTCGTCATATACATCTTTCTTGTTGCACATTTCCTTTTTTATTTTTTTATTTATTTACTTATTTATTATTTGTTTTTTTTTTTGACGTTTCTTTTCTGTAAAGATTTCGGCGAAATTCTTGTTGTTAAGAAAGTAGTGTAAAGACGAGATAATAATGAAAATGCCAAAACAAATGCGAGGATAATTTAAGAATTTGGGTAAACAATAAAAATTGTTGCACTTGTTTATTTCTGTAACTGTTTTGAAACATTGAGAAATTGGGTGTAATGACGGAATTCAGAAAATATGTATTTATAAATGTAAGGGCAAGACAATGAAAAATACCAATATTTTGGAAATTATAACTGTAAATTTTATGCAAAAAATTTGCAAATTATAACAGGATTTCTGCAACAAATTTCTGACTTTGAGTTTTTTTTTTTTCTTTTTAATACAATGTGATTTCATATGACAATTTTTTGAACAAGCTTTCGAGGTTATGTTATGTTATATGTTGTTTTCCAGTTTTCTATGCATTTTCTGATGATTTTTAAAATTATGATGATTATTTTGGAAATGATCTCAAAATATAATATTTATGAGATTACATTGACATTTTTGCCAAAAATTAATTATCTAGCACATGTTATATTTTTCAGCAATATATAAATTATGAACCGATAAAATTTGTATTTTTACGTTGGCGGAGAATTTTTATCGTATTTGTAATGTTTCTTTTAGTTTTCCGTATCATATACATAGATTATTTCAATTTTTGCAAATCACGAAGCTCGCCTTTAAATTGAGAAAAATTTATAATTTCAATAATTTAATTTTTTATACTTTCCATAAAATAATTTTCCGAACGAATTTTGATAATACGTTTTAATTGCGCTTTAATAAATATCCGTTTAACGATCGATAAGAACTACCGTTTTGTAAGTCTGACCTTTGTAATGGTTTTTTACGACTGTTTTCATTGTTTCGTTTTTTATCAAAGTTTACCTGGAATTCGCTCTTCCCGTCGATGTAGAACTTCGCTGCCTGGAAATTTCTCTTTTCGAAAGGACCATGTTTAATTTCGGGGGAGAATCGGGACGAAAGCTGCAAAGTGCTTGGTGGTTAGGAGGTGCTTTGACCGATGTCTTGAGGGGAAGTGGACTGTAATTGGTGATGGTCGAAGACGGCGAAGAACTTCAATGAAAAGAAGAGAAATCAATGCTGGAAACCCTTGCCAGACACAATATCTCACACAAAAGATATTATAGGCAAATAATTGGGAAATGAAAAGAGAGTGAGAATTAGGTTTTGTGGTTGATTTATTGGGATGCTTTGTGTGCTCACCTAAGTAAGTCTAAGAACCAAGTGAGTGTTAAAAAAAAATTCATGTACCATCCACGAAACATCTTATAAATATTTCAATAATTCACAATAGAGAACAGTGTTTTTACAACTATAAAATTCATGACAATTATTCAATTCAGTATCGTACAAATATTTATGACAAATAGTTTTTAAGTCTAAACTATTATGTTTAGACATCGTGAGTACAAAGATTTCTTGCCCTTAAAGTACAAATGCGCGTTATACTTAGTACGAGTATAGGAGACGCAAAGTTTTCCTCATTGGCCAAAAGTCGATAGACTTTTCAATGAAGCCTATTTGTCCTTAGAGTTAGTCGATTCGTCTTACAAATTGGTATCTTTTCATACAAGAAAATTCTACATGTACCAGTAATAGAGAAAAACTCATTAGCAATTGTACCCACTGTGCTTAGTTTATAATTCCGAAATCACCTTTCATTGTTTCATTGACTGCCAAATGTTGGCCATCAGTCAATAGGCCACTGGCAACATCGACCTGATGCCTACTACCTGATGGCTGTTTATTGAGTTGATTTTGTTGGCCAAAATGCCAACCACCATGCCACAACAACAATATCCGAAAAATCGCCTTAATTACATTTGGTGTTAATTAATTAACCCACTTTTGAGGAGTTTGAGTGGAGAGTCGATTAAGAGATGACTAAAATGAGAATGCCAATGAACAAGAAAAAACCCAAGTTTTTTTTCGGGGACAAACCATGACCAAATGATAGTAATGGTCAATACCTTTGGAATGGAAGCTACGAGCATCAGAGTAATGTGAACTCACGGTTGATAGTTTTGTTCATTTCAAGAGGGATCTTTTTTTTCATGTCGATGAAATGAAGATATGATGCGATTGGAATGGAGGAGATGCCTTTCACTGGCTCTTGGAAATTATTTAAGTGCAGCACTTGTAAGTAATTCATTACGTATGTGAAGTATGTTGGTAAGTCATTCCTGGGTAACTGATCATATGTATGGGTGATTCCATAGATTGCGAAAAAATAGAAAGAGTGTTTCTATGTAAATTTTTCTAACTTTCTTTTATTCTACAGTATCCGCTCTTCGGGGTTTCGAATTGAAACCCACATTATTTTTGCCATTACTTTTCCTGAAATAATCGAAATTATAATGGAAAACAAAGTACTGACCTTTATTCGCTGAACATGGCCTCTCGACAAAAAATATTTTTATACCCTGTGCCACACTGTGGAACAGGGTATTATAAGTTAGTGCATATGTTTGCAACACCCAGAAGGAGACGAGATAGACACATGGTGTCTTTGGCAAAAATGCTCAGGGTGGGCTCCTGAGTCGATATAGTCATGTCCATCTGTCCGTGAACACATTTTTGTAATAAAAGTCTGGGTCGCAGTTTTAGTCCAAATTTGGCACAAGTATGTGTTTTGGCTCAGAATAGAATCCTATTGATTTTGGAAGAAATCGGTTCAGATTTAGATATAGCTCCCATATATATATTTCGCCCGATATGGACTTATATGGCCCCAGAAGCCAGAGTTTTACCCTAATTTGCTTAAAAGTTTGCACAAGAAGAACAATTAGTAGTATGGTCAAGTGTGCCAAATTTTATTGAAATCGGTTCAGATTTAGATATAGCTCCCATATATATTGTTCGCCCGATTTACACTCATATGGCCACAGTGGCCAATTTTTTTTGCTCCCATTTAGTTTAAATTTTGCACAGGGAGTAGATTTAGCGTTGTAGCTGTGCGTACCAAATTTGGTTGAAATCGATTCAGATTTAGATATAGCTCCAATATATATATTTCGCCCGATATGCACTTATATGGACCCAGAAGCCAGAGTTTTATCCCGATTAGCTTGAAATTTTGCACAAGGAGTACAATGGGTAGTATAGTCATGTGTGCCAATTTTGATTGAAATCGGTTCAGATTTAGATATAGCTTCCATATATATTTTTCGCCCGATATGGACTTATATGGCCCCAGAAGCCAGAGTTTTAGCCCAATTTGGTTGAAATTTTGCACTAGGAGTACAAGTAGTAATATAGTCATGTGCGCCAAATTTGATTGAAATCGGTTAAGATTTAGATATAGCTCCCATATATATGTTTTTCTGATTTCGACAAAAATGGTCAAAATACCAAAATTTTCCTTGTAAAATCGCCACTGCTTAGTCGAAAAGTTGTAAAAATTACTCCAATTTTCCTAAAATTGTAATACATATATATCGAGCGATAAATCATAAATAAACTTTTTCAAAGTTTCCTTAAAATTGCTTCAGATTTAAATGTTTCCATATTTTTTTACTAACATTGCGTTCCACCCTAGTGCATTAGCCGACTTAAATTTTGAGTCTATAGATTTTGTAGAAGTCTATCAAATTCTGTCCAGATCGAGTGATATTTAAATGTATGTATTTGGGACAAACCTTTATATATATAGCCTCCAACACATTTGACGGATGTGATATGGTATCGAAAATTTAGATCTACAAAGTGGTGCAGGGTAATATAATATAGTCGGCCCCGCCCGACTTTAGACTTTCCGTACTTGTTTATGTTTGTCCCTATCCAGTAATTCATGTTCATTAACTAAAGTTCAAATACAGTGAAACCTTTCAGAAGTGAACTCATATGGCCGCCTTTAGTTTAATGTGATATCAAACGTCCCACGAAAATTACCCCCTGTCCAGGAAGAAAAACCTAATTTTTAAATTAACAACGAGAATAAAAATGTGTACTTTTTGGGTTAAAATTGTACCAAATTTCAAAAATAATGGATCAGTAATCTCCATCAGGAGCTGTCCACTATCTGGCCGAAGTTTCGACAAGACCTCAGTATAAAGATGAACGTTTATAGGACATTTTGTATTTTATTGTCCTATATCAGTCATTTTTTGTTGATGGTTGCCCTACACACTGAAATCCTGAAATAAATGAAAATTAGTCAGCACCTAAAATATGAGAACAAGATAATTTATATTGGACGCTGGGACTTCTAGATCATTTGGAACATGAACTGAATATTTTGAATTGTATTAAATAGATCATTGTAGTACAATTGTACTTTTGGGAAGTGAGATGTACCAAAATTAGTACAATTGTACCAACTTCTACATCCTGCTGTAATTATATTTGCCTAATGCCTATTGCCTATGCTACACCCTCAAAAAAAATCGCTTCTCTAACATATGTCCCAAACATATTTTGCAGGAAGCATATATATTATTGGATACTGCCGAAACATTAATATGTTTGTGTTATGTGAACATATTGTATGTTTGGAAGCATTTTGAGCCCAAAAATAGTATATGCTTGGAAGAATTTTCATCAAAGAAGATTGTGCTCATTCCTTCACATAATTTTAATTTCCACGAAATTTTTTAGTTCTTGGAACCAAGAAAAAAATTTTGCCCATAATGCCAAAATGATAAACAAAACACATGTCCACACATACATAAAATGCTGCTCTCAAGGCGAAAACACGTGTTGTTTTTTCCAAATGTCTATTCTCTTGGTTCCGAATGTTTATTCTCTTTACTCTTCTCTACTAATATTCAAATTAAATAATATTTAGACTTAAGCATATCAAATTTTTTGCCTTATCATAAAACAGTTTTCCGAAACAACATACAAGCGGTTTCACAGAAGTTGCTCTCTTTTGAGTCTCTCGCTGTGTTATGTTGATATCTTTCGTCAACCCTCCCGGTTTCCATCTCTATTTCTTTCTCTATACTCTCTCTGTTGCTCTCTGAATAAAATATCACAACATATATATGTTTACTCGAAATTTGTAAATGTATATATGTTTACATTCACACATATTATTTTTATGAAACATTCATGCCCCAAACATAATATGTTCTAACATACAACATATGTGTCCCAAACATTTAGAGTTAGTTAAGGAACAATACATGTTTGCACTTAAATATATTGTGTTTAAAAATTGTGCCCGAAACACAAACTTCCAATACACATTGCCCCTCGCTTTGGCATAATCTGAAAACTAAATATTTGCACAATACTTAAGAAAATTGCATTCATAACAAATCATCAGCTATTAACAGATAATGGAGGGGTTCACCTGTTCCTCAATGACCTGGGCCATGGTACAAATCCAATTCACCATGGATGAGAGTCCAATGAGACGAGTATGTAAATTGTCGCCAAAGAGGTGTAATTAAGTCGCAGCAACATTAGTTACTGTTGTCATTTGTCCGCGAATTCATATCACTGGAGGTGATGGTGGTGGTAGTAGAAGTTACAACGGTTAAGGCTATAGCAAAAAAAAAAATAAAACATAACCACGATCTCCCCATCATGGGCAATTAAAAATAGCCATCGTTAACTGATCGACGGCGGATGTTTTGAAGATAAACAAACAAAAACGAAAACATTTCTCCTTTTTACACAGCAATTGTCTTCAATTGACGTCTCCAATAAATCACAAATCTTGGGTATGTGTTAAGAATTCACATAAAATGCAAAACTTTAATAAAAATTGAAATAAAATCTTTGGACAAAAGGCTTTCAATGAAGCATACAATTGGTTTTAGGAAATTGAAGTAATCCAGTGACTAAAAAGAGTGTATGGCTACTTAAAATTATCCCTTATACAAAACAGGAAAATTCAAAGAAGCTCTATAAATTTAGGATGAAGTTGAAGACACTTTGGCTTCTTTGACGTTTTGTCCATAAACATTAACGATTACATATTGATGAATCTTGTAAATCTTCGAAAGGCTCGTGGACGAATTTGAAAAGGGTCGCATCATTAATTTATGAATAACAGATTTTTTAGTTAAGGTGAGTACTATGTTCGGTTTTTTCACCAAAACACTAAATTAAAAGTACAAATATAATTATGAAGACGATTATATTTTGATCGAGTCTTGCCAAACAATGGATGGAAAAGATCCAAGGAATTGATTGCAAATACTTTTATATTTCTAAATTAGTTAATTAAAAAAAAAGTAACCGTGAAAACAAGCTGGTTTTCAGCTTGAAAACTGAACATAGTACTCAGCTTTAAGCAACTTGTTATTGTGAAAAAATGGTTCATGTTGATTAAGCATCATTTTTTGAAGAGATAGCCTTGGTATTTAGTGCTTTAATGTTTATTACACTGCAAAAAAAATATTGTCGTGAGGGCAAAGATTTAATGCGAATTTTGCTTATCATAGATGATGCATTTCTGATATAAAGCTTTTTCCTTGTCCAAAAGTCAATAAACGTTTCAATGAAGTCATTTTAGACTTATAATAATTATAAGTGTGATTCGACTTAAACATGGCTATCATAATATGAAAGAACATTTTTTGGACTAAGGTCAACTTGACTTTAATAATTCAAAAAAAATTCTTTAAAACTAATGAAATTGTCTTTAAATTTGTTGTCGTTGTGCAACTTGACTATAAAGTCAAAAACGTGGTACAAAACATTTCATTTTAAAGTCGTTTTTTACTTAAAAGGTAGCATAAATTCTACTTGAAGTCGAGTCTGCATTTGGTAATTATAGTTTTGGTTAACACGTTTTTAAAGACTTTGATAGCATATGAAGAAAAAATCGCTGAAAAACGAAAAATTAAAATTTTCATCCTAGAATCAAGTACACAAAGCCCAAATTTAAAAGCGAATTGTGTCTAAAAAATATCCTTATATCTTTGGCTCGAAATCAATCGCAAAATCATTAGATTAAAAACAAAATCTTTGGAACCGGGCATGTTTATACCCTTCACCACTACTGTGGTACAGAGTATAATAAGTTTGTGCATTTGTATGTAACGCCTAGAAATAGTGGTCATAGACCCACCTTTTAGTATACCGATCGGCTTAGAATTAAATTCTGAATCGATTTAGTGATGTCCGTCTGTCTGTATATGTAATTTTGTGCACAAAGTACAGCTCGCAATTTAAGTCCGATCGTCCTCAAATTTGGCATAGGGCCGTTTCTTGGGACAGAGACAATCGCAATTGGTGTTGGAAAAAATCGGTTCAGATATAGATATAGCTTCCATATATATTTATCCCCGATTTGGTCATAGTTAGCGTGTTTATCGACCGATTTTCTTGAAATATCGTACATCCAAATATTTCATGAATCTCGAGAATCTTGCAAAATATCAGCCAAATCGGTTCAGATTTATATCCCATATATGTCTTTCGTCCGATTTAGACTCATAAGACCACAGAGGCCAAAGTTTACTACCGATCTTCGTGAAATTTTGCACAGAGGGTAGAATTGACATTCTACCAATGCTTGGTCAATTTGATTGAAATCGGTTCAAATTTAGATATAGCTCCCATATATATCTTTCGTCCGATTTGAACTTATATGTCCACAAAAGCCAGAGTTTTGCCGTGATTTGCTTCAAATTTTGCACAAGGAGTACGTTTAATAGTATTGTTAAGTGTGTCAAATTTTGTTAAAATCGGTTCAGATTTAGATATAGCTCCCATATATACGTACACAAGAGTTGGGGAAATATGGTAGACTGTTACACATTTTAGACCCATTTTCAATGGAAGTTTCCTCCAATTAACTGGATAGCGTTAGCCGATTTAAATTTTAATTCTAGAGATTTTGTAGAAGTAAAAATTGTCTTCTTTATATAGCTTTCAGCAAATGTGAAATAGTTGAAATGGTAACACAAATATTGGCCTACATAGGGGTGAAGGATATGATATAGTCGGCCGAGCCCGACTTTAGACTTTACTTACTTGTTTTTTTTTTGAATATTTTCTAAAATTGTAATAAATAATAAATAATAACGGTCGTGAGATCAGCCGGGCTGAATCTTAAATATCCACCCCAATGGATTTTAAACCCCTTGTCGTAAAAAATAGATCTCAGTAAAAAATTAATGGATTTCTTCGGTAACAGGTTGGCTGATAAGTCCCCGGTCTAACAAAGATAAATACATTTTTTTGTCAAAATTCCTTTTTATTATTCAACATAGATCCCTTCAAGAGCGATACAACAATTATAACGACCTTCAAATTTTTTGATACCATTTTGGTAGTACTCTTTCGGTTTTGCCTCAAAATAGGCCTCAGTTTCGGCGATCACCTCTTCATTGCAGCCAATTTTTTTCCCTGCGAGCATCCTTTTGAGGTCTGAGAACAAGAAAAAGTCGCTGGGGTCAGATCTGGAGAATACGGCGTGTGGGGAAGCAATTCGAAGCCCAATTCATGAATTTTTGCAATCGTTCTCAATGACTTGTGGCACGGTGGGTTGTCTTGGTGGAACAACACTTTTTTCTTCTTCATATGGGGCCGTTTTGCCGCGATTTCGACCTTCAAACGCTCCAATAACGTCATATAACAGTCACTGTTGATGGTTTTTCCCTTCTCAAGATAATCGATAAAAATTATTCCATGCGCATCCCAAAAAACAGAGGCCATTACTTTGCCAGCGGACTTTTGAGTCTTTCCACGCTTCGGAGACGGTTCACCGGTCCCTGCACGCAGAGAAGGAATATGATCACCTCAAACATGTGACCATGTTTGTCACTAAAATGTTATATTCTCGTCAAATATAACCTGCTTGCCGAAATCACACCCAGAGAAATGATTGGTTGGAATTCGAGTACGACAACAAATAGATAGTGGAGACCTACAATTTTTAGTTGTTTGGAATAAATGTTAGTTACTTGCCTTGTTTAATGGTTTATATAACCAATATAATAGCTGTGTGACTAAAAATTCGTACACCCGACCAAATATTGGTCGTTATTTATATATTGAAGTAAGCAACCATTTCAATATATTCCATATTGTTGTGATAACTAATTTGTTTTGCCAATGTGTCACCAAACCCAACAGAAAGTCTGTCTGGCCAATAAGTTGGTTGTTTTAACAGATTTGATAGTTATAAAGGGAACTTGTTGCTATGGACTACATATATGAAAACAAATAATCTTTTGTTTCATTAATTATCAAGTTAGATTTTTTTCAAGGTAAGTAAGATAAACATCAAATTGCAACTCACTCTTCACCATTTATCTTAATTTCCATAAAATATGTAGAGATATCTTAGCAAATGTGACCACTACCGAAGTTGGGAAAGGTAAATATATGGTTTGTCTGCCTCATCATCGGTCTCAAAATCTCAACATTCCCCTGCTGCCGATATATAAGAAAAATTTATGAGCTTGATTGAATCCTAAGTCACACTGAAAATTAATCACGTAATTGTGAGTGGTCGAACTAACAAAGTTAATGTATGGTCGTGAGTACTGGCGGAAGTTGGGAAAATCCATGTATTTCATTTGCTATGGGACGCTTCCAATGATGATAATATGGTACTACAACAACAACTGGAAATATCTGATTCTGCTTTTGAAGATTTTGCAAATCTCCACCTTAGCTATTTCATGGGGTTATCTTTTACCCTTCATAAAAGGCTTTTTACAAGATCCTTTTTGGTCAATAACTACAATATACATTAATATATAATAAAATAAAAACTAAAATGAATTCAACGGATTTTTTCTTTAAATTCGCAAGCATTGGTTATCGGGCAAATAGTTAGTTGTTTTGACAAACGAACGCAATTGTGTTGGTTGTGATTGCCAATTAGACTGTTAATGTGCCCAAAATGTAGTTCTTCAAACTATTTTATATACTGTTGTGTCAGACAACAATTGGTTGCTTCAACAAATTTTGTCGGTTATATTCTGATAGTAGGTGGGACCAAATAATTTGGTTGGCAAAAAAATTGGTTGGCACAACAAATTTGTTTTCTGTGTGCAGATACATGATTTCCGAGGAAATAACATGGTTGCGAAAACCATGCTACATGGTCACCACCCAAAAATAACATTTTGCTCTTAAAACATGTTTGAGGTGATCATATTCCTTCTCTGGGTGTGTCCACTCAGGCGACTGTCGATTGGACTCAGGAGTGTAGTGATGGAGCCATGTTTCATCCATTGTCACATATCGACAGAAAAACTCGGGTGTATTACGAGTTAACAGCTGCAAACACCGCTCAGAATCATCAACACGTTGTTGTTTTTGGTCAAATGTGAGTTCGCGCAGCACCCATTTTGCACAGAGCTTCCGCATATCCAAATATTGATGAATGATATGACCAACACGTTCCTTTGATATCTTTAAGGCCTCTGCTATCTCGATCAACTTCATTTTACGGTCATTCAAAAACATTTTGTGGATGTTTTTGATGTTTACGTCGGTAACCACCTCTTTCGGGCGTCCACTGCGTTCACCGTACTCCGTGCTCATTTCACCATGCTTGAATTTTGCATACCAATAAATTATTGTTAATTTCCCTGGGGCAGAGTCCGGAAACTCATTATCAAGCCAAGTTTTTGCTTCCACCGTATTTCTTCCCTTCAGAAAACAGTATTTTATCAAAACACGAAATTCCTTTTTTCCATTTTTTTCACAATAACAAAAGTTGCTTCACAAAAGACGCTCTATCTCACAAACTAATTGACTTACAAATTTTGACACGAATCATTTGAAAGTTGGTACTATATAAAAATAATATGCATTTAATACTAGCGACGCCATCTATGTGTCAGACCGGAGACTTATCAGCCAACCTGTTACTTTCTAGTCATTTTTTAAATGTTTCATTTCAAAATAGAAAAACCTTTAAATTCAATTCAAAATTAATGTGGTTTTTCTCCTTTCGAATTGTAATATGGTACCTTGGACTCGGCTGTAAAACAAAAGTCCCTTGTCATTGAGCTAATCATAGGACATCAAAGCATTGACAAGAGAGAAGTTCACCACCTGGGATATCGCAATTGACTGAATATTCAATGTGAATCTGATATAATCGATTGCCACTATACATACACACCATTTTTTTGCCTTCAATCACGAAATTGAAATTGATCCAATCAATTTTTAATTGAAATGTCTTCCATCACAGAAATGATAGCATCAATTACCAAAGTCAATTAGAAAATTAATTGATACAAATAATTTTTGTGATTGATTTTTGTTTCGATTGATTTCATCAATCAATTTAAATGAATATTTTTTAAATTTAAATTAAAATTGTAATTGGAAACATTTTAGGGATATTTATTTCGCTGTACCTAATGTAACCGAAAGAACCTCAGATGACTCCTTCTACAAGATACACATTTAAAAATTAACTTTAACATATTTAAGTAATATTTATTTATTTACTACATCTATTTCTTTTCGAAATGCCTTCACACAGGCTTTATTTGCTAAGGCCTAATTATATACGTTTCTTTTCATCTAATACCTTGTTAACGTTGTCAATATTACTTAAAGATATCTTGTCTCAAAATATGAGAGAAAAAACATCGTCATCATTATCATCATCTCAATTATTTGCAATAACATCACATCACATCTCTTTTCCATCTATTTCTATCTCTATCACATTCTGTCTTTAATTTGCAAAACGAGTGCATTTTTAATCACTTAAATTTCAATTCAAATGCAATTTTGTAATTTAACAATTTTATAATTTTGCAATGGTAAAAACAGGCTAATACAACAAATTGTAACAACACCATCAGATCAGTGCATCGGAAGCTCGTCTCGTTTGCCATACACAAAGAGCAAAATTGGTGGCAGCGATAGCGTTAATTTAGACACTTGTTTTCTTTTATACCCTCCCTCCACTCCTCACCTTGCTATATGGCGAATGTTTCTAAAGATGTTGACAGAAGTGTCTACGATGACGATGATGATGACGACGACGGAAAATAGTGCAAATAGCAAATTGTAAATTACAGATTGCAAAAATTAAAAGTAAATTAATAACTTAATCGTTGGCCGGGGACAGTTTATGATCACTGGATAATTAAACTAGATTTCTGAACAGAGTGCACTGTGGTTAATACAGCAGCAATTGAGGTAAATCAAATTGATGCAATATGTTTGAATTAAATTTCAATTGAAGTCTATTTATTTCATTTGAATTCTACTGTAGTTCCATAATTACAACATCAAGATAAAGCAAAATGATTGTATCCTCAATTTGTAATCTGGAAGTGGTGGAAATTTGGATAATCTCCAATGAATTTTACAATGGCTTGTTATAGGATGGAAGTACTCCCTTTCGGATCCTTTGATTTAGAAATCATTTTGAAATTCAATTATTTTTTTTTTCTTAATATTCTTACATTCTTCGGATTCATTTCCATTATTTTTTTATTTTTACGGATTTTGGTATTTAGGTTAGGTTAGGTTAGGTTAAAGTGGCAGCACGATTAAGTTTCAGGCTCACTTAGACTTTCAATCCATTGCCATTCCACATATAACTAAAAGTACCTATTACATATGGGCACTTCTAGTTTTAACCACTGAATCTTCTCTATTATTTTCTTTTATTGAACCAACCAGATTGTTCCAAAAACATAAACAGATTGCTTAAGTAAACGTTTTCCAGGTCCGCCCGTAATCTAAAGCTATATGCCCTAAAATTCGCTTACGTCTTACACAAAATGTAGGAAACTCACACAAGAGGTGTTTCATTGACTCCTTTTCCTCTGCATTATGACAGCTCATACACCCATAGAAAAAATCATGAACGGCGTGGTCATTTCGAAACGATCCGTTCATGAAAGTGAATCAACACACATGTGTTGTCAAGCTGAGAACAGATGGGGTCAATCTGACAACGTAAAAATGACACCATACGTTGTCAAAACAACAACCAGCGTTCACGATCTGAAAACGTTATGGTTACGAATTTATAAATAAAATAAAAAAAATATTTCCGCTACCGTGACTCGAACCTATGTTGCCTGCACGATACGCGTTAATAGTCGCCTTAGCACATTGCACCAATGGCGGAGTTGCCATAACAACGTCTAAAGATAATTTTAAGATTTTTCATGGTCAAAGAAAAACGAATGCCTTTCATGAAATCGTGAACGCCCATGGACGAAATCGTGAACATTCCGTTTTGATTTTTTGTGAACGTTTCCGTTTCATTGTGACAACGTCCGTTCACGATTATGAAACGTAATTTTTTCTATTAGTGAACAGTAGTCATTATACTTCGCACCAATAGTTTTTGCAGCGACCCGTTATAGCAGATATCAGGTGTGATATCTGACGTCATACCACCAGATCTAGTTCCCCTGGAATATGTAAGATAGTTCCTACACGAACGAAAAAGACTGTTTTTCA
This sequence comes from Haematobia irritans, assembly GCF_050003625.1. Classification (NCBI taxonomy): domain Eukaryota; kingdom Metazoa; phylum Arthropoda; class Insecta; order Diptera; family Muscidae; genus Haematobia; species Haematobia irritans. Next base: position 230,524,209 of record NC_134398.1, on the reverse strand, counting down.
TAGGTTTGGCTATAAACATTATATGATTGGAACACAAATTTTTAAACACAATATTTTTGAGTGCAAGCATATAATGTTCATAAACTAGCATAACATGTTTGGGACATATATGTTAATATGTTAGAACATATTATGTTTGGGACATAAAATGTTTGTAAATATAATATGCTTGGATGCAAATATATATTAATTTAGAAATAGAAAGATGTGGGGGAATATACAATTGGGCAGAAACAAAATTTTGAGCATTCAGGTCGAAAACCTATGTTGTTAGCACCTATATTACCTGTTTATTTTCATAATTCATTATGATTGTAAATATATAAATAAATAAATAAAATTTTGAGCACAATATTGTTTGGGAGAATTTTTTTTAAGCATATAATATTTTGGGGTGCAAAATGCTTCCAAACATATTATATGTTCACATAATAACATATTGTTTTTTGGAAGACAACATTATTGAATTTGGATGCAAAAATACAAAATGTTTGGAACTTAGACTACCCAAACATATATTGTTTAGACCAATATGCTTTCAAACATATTATATATTGGAAGAGATCAAACATATAAATGTTTGGGCAATACCCAAAAATATATATGCTTGAAGCAAAATATGTTTGGGAGTATATGTTACAGAAGCGATTTTTTGTGAGCGTGTAGTCTTGCTAACTCATCTGCTTCGCAGTTCCCCGGTGTGTTCCTATGGCCAGGCACCCATATTAGGTGAATATTGTGCTGCTCAGTCATCTCATTGAGAGATTTGCGGCAGTCGATGGCCGTTTTCGAGTTAAGGAACACAGGTTAACTATCTGAGTATATATTTATGCCAACATGTGTAAAGGCAGTGTTGAAATTTTCGCGGATACTTTTTTCGATTCAAAGTAAATAATTTAATTCAATATGTGCATCCTTTTTTTATCTAGATTTCGTCAATATTTAACAGAAATATTCAACATATTTCATTTATAAATATTATTTTTTTATTTTGAAAAGGTAACCGGGAAAATAATGTGATTTTTCAACTCAAAAACCGAACATAGTACCGGCCTTAAGGCGATAATCGCACACGTGTTTCCTGAACGCTTAGTCGAGATCTCCGCAAACCGTACCATTTGAATCGATCATAGATCAAATTCACCTGAAACTGTATTAAATTTGTGGTCTCAAATCTCCATAACAAAGCAGGGTTGATAAAGTTGCCACTTTTGTGATTTTTTTTGATACATTTCGACTGACAAAAGCACCGTGGCACGACCGTGAGCCTTTTGGTACTTTTTCATCACAATTATTCTATATAGAGTTATTCTGCCGTAAATGTGAACATTTCTCAGATATCAACTCAACTCTAAAAATTATAAATAGCGGACATTGAAAAATAAACATATTCCAAAATGAGGATATTTTAGTTTTTATTAACATTTTTGAGAGGAGTATAGTCTATACAACATTCGTCCGCAAATGTGAAACGGGAAATGTGATTTTTTTCCGCCACATTGAGGAATAGAATATTATAAGATACATATATTTGAAACGTCCAGAAGGAGACGAAATACACACATGGTGTCGTTAGCAATAATGCTTAGAGCCGTCCTCTGAGCCGGTTGTCACAGTTGGTAGAATTCTACAAAAATGGTAAATTTTTTACTGTTTTGTAGATTGGTAGAATTCTTGATTTTGGTAGATTTTGCAAAAAAACGCTTCTTCATACATTTTCTATTGAAATAAAATTTTAACCAAATTTCCTATAGAAATAAAATTTTGACAAAAATCCCTAAAGAAATAAAGTTTTGACAAAATTCCCTATAGAAATAAAATTTTGACAAAATTTCATATAGAAATAAAATTTTGACAAAATTAAGCATAAAATAAAATTTTGACAAAATTCCCTATAGAAATAAAATTTTGAAAAAATTTACCATAAAATAAAATTTTGACAAAATTCCCTATAGAAATAAAATTTTGAAAAAATTTACCATAAAATAAAATTTTGACAAAATTCCCTATAGAAATAAAATTTTGACAAAATTTAGCATAAAATAAAATTTTGACAAAATTCCGTATAGAAATAAAATTTTGACAAAATTTAGCATAAAATAAAATTTTGACAAAATTCCCTATAGAAATAAAATTTTGACAAAATTCGCTATAGAAATAAAATTTTGACAAAATTCCCTATAGAAATAAAATTTTGACAAAATTCGTTGTAGAAATAAAATTTTGACAAAATTTAGCATAAAATAAAATTTTGACAAAATTCCCTATAGAAATAAAATTTTGACAAAATTCGCTGTAGAAATAAAATTTTATATAGAAATAAAATTTTGACAAAATTTAGCATAAAATAAAATTTTGACAAAATTCCGTATAGAAATAAAATTTTGACAAAATTGACCATAAAATAAAATTTTGAGAAAATTCCCTATAGAAATAAAATTTTGACAAAATTCGCTATAGAAATAAAATTTTGACAAAATTTCATATAGAAATAAAATTTTGACAAAATTTACCATAAAATAAAATGTTGACAAAATTAGCTATAGAAATAAAATTTTGACGAAATTTCCTATAGAAATACATTTTTGACAACATTTACCATAAAATAAAAGTTTGGCAAAATTCCCTATAGAAATAAAATGTTGACAAAATTCCCTATAGAAATAAAATTTTAACAAAATTTCCTATAGTAATAAAATTTTGACAAAATTTACCATAAAATAAAATTTTGACAAAATTCCCTATAGAAATAAAATTTTGACAAAATTTCCTATAGAAATAAAATTTTGACAAACTTTACCATAACATAAAATTTTGACAAAATTCCCTATAGAAATAAAATTTTGACAAAATTTCCTACAGAAACAAAATTTTGACAAATTTATAGAAATAAAATTTTAACAAAATTTCCTATAGTAATAAAATTTTGACAAAATTTACCATAAAATAAAATTTTGACAAAATTCCCTATAGAAATAAAATTTTGACAAAATTTCCTATAGAAATAAAATTTTGACAAACTTTACCATAACATAAAATTTTGACAAAATTCCCTATAGAAATAAAATTTTGACAAAATTTCCTACAGAAACAAAATTTTGACAAATTTACCATAAAATAACATTTTGACGAAATTCCCTATAGAAATAAAATTTTGACAAAATTTCTTATAGAAATAAAATTTTGGCAAAATTTACCATAAAATAAAATTTTGACAAAATTTTCTATAGAAATAAAAATTTTACAAAAATTTCGCAGAAATAAATTTTTTACAAATTTTCTGCAGAGATAAAATTTTGACTTTTACAATATCCTTTAAATTTGATATATATGCAATTTTAGCGCCTTTTGGCTTCGAAAAGTATATTTTTAATACATTTTTAGTACTTTTTCGTCAGCATAATTTATCATCCCTGTAACAAAGTCCTCAATTAATTTCAGTTTGCTGCAGATACAATATTAACCGATATTCTGGCATTTTGTACCCGCAGAAAAGTTATCATAATATATACTCGTATGTACTAGATATGGTAATCCGCAACGAGGAGATTTTTCTAACGAATATTCTTGTATGCTTTGATTAACTGACTTGATTAACTCACTCAATTCGGTGAAGTTTGAAAGATGTAATATCGCTATATCTTTTGCTGCGGCATATCTTTTCAACTGTTAACCAAAAACTATTGGTTTTGTATGCAACCACTGTATATCAGTATATCTCAGTGTGACTAGTTTCAAGCTAATTTAAGCACTTTCACAAATGCGTTCTACATTCCTTAAAGTGCATTAGCTTAGCTATAGATATAAAAGATTTGATTTAGAATCGAATTTGCAGCCATGTATCTGTAATCATAATTCTTAAGTTTTTTTTTCATGGAGAACCCATAAAACGATCTAAATGAAACTGAAAACAGTGGCAAAATTAGGTTGAGCCACAAATCATTGATAAGTACATTACTTGCCAGTTAGCCTATGTATATTGAAATCTCGTAGCATTTTTAAATATTAGTTTATAAGTTATTTTTTATTATTTATTATATGGATTGGAGAAACGTGTCATAACTACGAGTAGTACTGAGCGATCTTTGGTTTTATGGTTACAGGATATTTCAATGCCCTACATCGGGCATTACTTGAATAGGTTAAAATGACACATTAAAATGAATGATCATCTTCTCACATGGCAAAGAATGTTGACAACAAATGAAAGCAAGCTGTGGATTTTTTTTATATAGAAGACAAATTTCATGTTATTCAATGTAACTGTCTCTGCAGAAATTTGTATATTTCGTATCATGAATAATACTGGGCGAGCTTAGGGTTTACGGTTATAGGATATTTCAATATCCTATATTGGGCATTACTTGCTTATATTGAATTAAATATTTCACAGCATTTTAATCGATGATCATCATCTCGCATGGCAAAGAGTATTGTCCAATTTCTAGCAAGCGGTGCATTTTTGTTTTTTAATATAAGACAAATTTAATGTCGTTCAGAATAACTCCTTCTGCAGGCATTTTATTATATATTTTAGTGTATACTTCATATCATTACTACCCTATGTTTTTTCCAACACTTAAAGTTTACTTGTTTCTCCATGTACATTTGGTAAAAAGTAAGCTGACGTTTAGAAATTCATGGAAACCAATAACCACGAATTACAGACACGTGATTTTGTCCGTTTGTCTAGAGCACATTAGATTGTGCGTTTTAAAACGTCATAATTGTCCAGACATTATGACTTCAAATGGCTGAAACAGTAACTTGCTGTAAACTAAAATTTACGGGTTGTAATTTTAATTTCACAGCCCGCCACCAAAAGTCTCAAATACGGCACATGTGTAATTCAATTCATGGTAATATTTTATTTTAGAGTATAGGTAAAATAAACGATTATAGTAGTATACCAGCAAAAAAAACATGGAAGTTGTTCTAACATAAAGGCACAAGTTTAAAAGCACTTCCAAAAATGTCCTCCCAATTATGTTCCGTATTTTAAATTCACAGATAGTTCTTTAAATTCAATTTTTTATAACTATCTTTTTTCATATTTTTAATTTGAAATTTTAACTTGTTTTGTTTCCAATAGGTTCAAAACAGATTAAGAATTAATAAAATGATATTTAAATAATTCAATTTTGTCGACAAAAAAATGCTAAACCTATTCTAGAAAAACTGCGAATTTATGGAAGCATTTGAATTCAAACGTTTCAGACAAGCGTTGAAATGCTCTAAAAATCACAGAAAATTATTTATTTGGCAAAATATCACAAATTATTTTAATTCACATTCAAAACCCTGAATCCGGATTACACCTTAAAAAGTAATGTAGATTCAGGACAACGCCTGTTGAAACGGTGGACATCCGTCCAATGACAAGCCCATGTTAAATTCATGGCTTCTGCGGCAATTTTGCACCACGTAACATTGGTTACGCTGCACAAAAGTATCTCTACGGTATTTGGTACAAAACCGACAACGCGCCGTCATTTTTTTAGTTCCAAAATTACACTCCAAAATACGCTAGGTAAAAAAGTCCAACGGATTGAAGTCCGGCGATTTTGGTAGCCATTGTGCAGTAGAAATGAAGTGAGAATGCTCTTTTTCAAAGGAAGCCTCGTTGACCCGTCCTGAGTCCTGTTAGAAAGTCCATGGTCTGCATGGTCGAAGTGCTTGTCTGACCAGGGCTTCAATACTGTCTTTAGGACATTTTCCCGATAATATTCGGCTTTTATTTTGACCCCACGGTCGATGAATACGAACCAACACTATTACCATCGAAGGCGGTTGCCAATCAAAGGTGTACATTTTCAGCTGACTTCTTTGGCAAGTAAACCCGATCAATTTGTTTGTTCACAAACTGCTCAATTTGAAATGGATTTTCTCATTGAAGAAAACCAAATTCTCTAACTGGTCACTTTCGTGCAAACGAAGGTTAGGTTAAGTGGCAGCCCGATATCAGGCTTACTTAGACTATTCAGTCCATTGTGATACCACTGAGTGCTGCCGGATTCCATGTTAAGCTCAATGACAAGGGACCTCCTTTTTATAGCCGAGTCCGAACGGCGTTCCACATTTCAGTGAAGCCACTGTAACGGGGTTTTCTCGTCAGCTGAGGTAAGCTCAGTCGCCTTCAGGGTCTCCGTAAGGACCCACTAAACCTTCCGGAATAATAACACAATTGTTTACCTCTTTCGAGTTTAATATTAATTAATTCGGTTTTATTGATAAAAAAAAATATTTTACAATCTACTTGTGTGATATTTGACAATCTCTCTAATATGATTGGAGTCTTATGGGAGCCTGCATTCGGGATGGCGTCGCCATTTCGACTGGTGCGTCCTCGAGAGATGAAGAAGGAATTCGATTCGTAGATAATCGAAAGTACTTCGATTCTTTTGTTGCTTGATGATCGGGATTTGATGAGAGATTCGGTACGTTGATGAGTGCGTCGATTTCTTGATGGTCGGTGGTCATTGATTATTCGACTTGTTGATGGGCGGAGATATATGAGGACGTCGGCTCGTAGAGCTTCGGTAATTGATGGGGTATTCGGTTCGTAGACAATCGGTTGTGGAGGAGAATATCGGTTCTCCTATGCTGCGTAGTTGATGATTCGTTGACAATCGGAGGCTATTGAATTTGTTGAGATGTGGGCGTTTGGTCGTTGCTGAGTAGTTCGGCTCGTTGGCGATTGGGAAGTTCGACATTCGACGATTTGTAGTTGAAGGGGAACTTGCTTGTTTGTCGATTTGTAACTGATCGGGAACTGCTGATGAGATCTTCGGCTTTCAGACGATTGCTAGAGTTGCTGCAGTTGATTGTTGTAGAGACGGTGTGACAGGCGGAATCAGTTTCGGGTCGGTAATCGGTAAAGGTCGGTTTAGTAACGTTGACGACTGCCATGCAAACTACTACTACGGCTACTAGCTAATCTACGAGCGAATAGTAGGCCCGAAGGTCTCTGCGGTGGAACAGTAGGCCCGAAGGTCTCTGTGGGGGAACAGCATGCCCGAAGGTCTCTGTGGTGGAACAGTAGGCTCGAAAGTCTCTGTGGTGGTACAGTAGGCCCGAAGGTCTCTGTGTAATATTTATTTCGCGTCTGGGGGGAATTTATCCTCAGACGGCGCAAAGAAACTATCACCGAACTTCGAGCGGAACTCGTAGCACGATCTGCACCTAACTCACGAACTTGTGTATGCAAGGCGGGCATGCTAACCATTGCACCACGGTGGCTCCCTTGCAAACGAAGCAGCTCCTTGGATATTTACAGTCTAACTTTGTTTTATGCATCGGTGAGCTCTTGCACTTTGGCCCAAGCTGATTTTTCAATATATGATGCATCCGTTCTCGCGATATACATATATAGCTCACGTACAATTTTTCTAGCACAGCGGCGAGGATTTCGATCAAATCTGGTCTTCACTTTTCGGATCATTTTTGGTGATGTTCCCGTTTTTTTTCGTCCACTGGATGCGATGCAATACGGCAACAAAAGGGCAGTGGTAAACTAAAGATCTATTCTCATTTAAATGTTAGAGAACTCTAACGACAGCCACTTGTAGTTTTCCAGCCATATATAAAGGACTATGTATGGCACTATCACGTTTGCTTTCCACCAAGAATAACTTTATTTCTGACTGCAATAGATCAAAATGCTTTTGTAAGCGTGTAAGCAATAAACTGAACTGTCACTGAAATAAATCTGTCAGCTGTCAGACGAGTGGTTTAGAATTGATATCAATTTGAAGATGGTTGCAATACGTCACTTTGAGAAGGCGGCCGAACGTCACTTTGGGAAGACGGCCAGAGGAACAATTGTCAAAAGCAATAGGGGGAAGAATGTGTGTCTTTCTTGATTATACAAATTTTGCACAAACTTATAAAGGCGAAATGTGATATTGTTGCCTCTAATTATTATCGATAACCAGGAAGTGAATAAGTTTGTTAAAAGATGACCTCCAAATAGGTCCACTTTACATATTTGAAAAAACCAAATTGACTGCAGCTATCATTATAGTAATTTGATGCGATAACTCAAAGGAGGACAGACTATAAGTGGAAAAAGTGAATGTAGACCCGCCCATTATGTGCATAAAGCTCTAGTTTGTTAGTTTGCTTCCGATCCATATTTGTCACCAAGGTATATTGATCTAATCATCATATGCAAATGCTAATTCAAGTATAGTTTTTTTTTCTATTTTTCTAGATGAGATACTAATTGGAGAGGTAAATTAAAAACAATCAACTGATGATCGATTAAAACTCAGACTTTAATTTATGCCAAAGTGGGGAGCAGTGGGGAGTGGGGGATGTAATTTATGTGGTGATCGATTCATTGGTCATAGAGTCCACCGTTAGTAATGTGCCAGTGTCGATGCGCTGGCATATGTGGAGCACCTCACTCTGTCACACACCATCCGTGATGTATGACAGTCACTCTGTCACTCATATTCGATTAGAGGCCTGACAAGCGATTTTTGTCATAGCCATTATGGTTGTTGTTGTTATTGTATCGTCATAGTCGGGGTCGATATTGTTTTTTGTTTGTGTTTAACAGTTTGTTGGTGTTGTCGATACTGTGAACTCCCCAGTACGCCACACCATACATACTACACGAATCTTGGGCAACTGATCGATCGACTGATCCATCGATTGATTGTTAGACAACGATTTATGATTGCAAGACACAAGAGTTCTACTTTATGTGTGTGTGTGTGTGTCACAAAAACTCTCCAAACATTGTGTTCCACCATCGAAAACAATGAAATATCAATAATATTGATCACACTGATCGGAGGAGTCTGCCTTCATCATCAACCACACTATCGACGAACATCATCCATATGGAGTGCAGTACAAGATCTTGAAACAGGCATATCTATCCGTCTGTCTGCCTGTCTGTCCGACTGTCTATCAGTCAGCTAGCTTACTAGCTAGCCATCAGCAGGTATTGAGCGAACCACGAACAGCAATCTCCATTTAAAATGAAATATGTAACGCAATGCCGCAAAAAATCAATTAGGTGCACTCCATTTGACATTTTATCTCAGTTAATTTTTTTAATTATTATTGGATGGTTGGCCTGCCTCAATTCAGTTCAGCTTAGATTTAGCTTTTGCTGCTGACTGATCGTTAGATGATCGACAGTGGCTGGGCTGTAGTTGGCAGAGTCGCCAAGCATCAACTAACCAACACCATCGTGGCTAGATCATACGAAAATTACCGCATATCATAGCGACCACCTATCCAAAGGAACTTGAAGATATGAGAATGTGTGTTTGTCTGTGTGTGTGTGTTTGGCCTGCAGTGTTTATTTACATTCGATTTAACGTAATCATCGTCAATATATATCCACCATACAAAATCAAACGATCTAACAATTCCAACAATCTATTGATCCATCGGCTATACGGCTGGCTTGCTTCATTCCACACTCTAGTCATCATTATTGGACACTTTTCGGTGTTTTTGGATGAAATCGTCCCTGTGTATTTTTGTGACGATAATGCTCTAAAAACGCCATGTCTATAATATTTAATTTTCTTATTACACTGCTTAGATGTTCGTATAGGGAAAGCAAATATTTCCATAATTGCGTTTATTTGCTCAAAATGTCTTAGAGGTGGCATCAAACAGTGATTTTAGAAAAAATATCTGTAGATATACAGTGAAACCTCTGATTGGTGGACATCCACGGTCGCTTAAATTTTGTCCACATTTGAGTGGTGTCCAGGTATGAGAGGTTAATTTTAATGAGTTAATATTGCAAACGTTCCCAGAAAACTGTCCACGTTTGTGAGGTGTCCGGTGTTCAGAATGTTCAAGCTACAAAAACAAGAGTAGGTTAGGTTAGGTTAGGTTAGGTGGCAGCCCGATGTATCAGGCTCACTTACACTATTCAGTCCATTGTGATACCACATTGCTGAACTTCTATCTTATCACTGAGAGCTGCCCGATTCCATGTTAAGCTCAATGACAAGGGACCTCCTTTTTATAGCCGAGTCCGAACGGCGTTCCACATTTCAGTGAAACCAATTAGGGAAGCTTTGAAACCCTCAGAAATGTCACCAGCATTTCTGATGTGGGAAATCCACCGCTGAAAAAACTTTTTGATGTTTGGTCGAAGCAGGAATCGAACCCACGACCTTGTGTATGCAAGGCGGGCATGCTAACCATTGCACCACGGTGGCTCCAAAACAAGAGTAAGGCTACTTGAGTTTCCACGGCCATAGTACAAAATAACGATGTGATGTGCTTACCGCAATCAACGATGTAGCTGAACAGTTCAAATACTGTGGCTTCATGGCCAAAAAGGATCATGACAGGAAACAGTAAAACGGGTGAGTTAACACCATTTCCTTACAACTAGAACCTCTTGATAGGCTTCTAGCATACCTACCTACAAGAGCATACTGCGTTAAAGGCTGTTATTATTCCGAATGACAGATTCAAGGATTACGAAGATTCTTTAATTAACTTATTAAAACTGTCATTGGAATTAATCTGTCAGAAACCAGACCAGAGGCTTAGAAATGATAGCAACATGAAGTTGGTTGCAATACAATTCAGCCACACTGTAGGAGAGTCCTATGCCATTACTCTTTAAGTCACTTGTCGTGGACAAATGTTGGGGATGTCTAACCTTTCAGAACTGGAGGACCTAGAAAATATGAACCTAAGCAGGTTGTTATTGTTCCTGCACTGAAATAAAGCATGCCCGGTTCCAAAGATTTTGTCTTTACTTTAAAAATGTTGGTATTGATTCCGAGCCAAAGAAGCGGAGAATACAAGTTAGGATACTTTTAAGACACAATTCTCTTTTAAATTTGGATTTTGTGTACTTGCTCCAATTTTAATTATTCGTTTTTTTTTAGCTTTTTTTCTTCATATGCTATCAAAGTCCTTTAAACCCGAATTAACTACAACTTTGTCTTCCAAATTCAGACTCGACTTCCGGTAGAAATTATACTATGTTTCAAGTAAAAAACGTCTTTAAAATAAAGTGTTGAAAAACATGTCCTATATTTGATTGATTTTTTGCTTTGCAGTCAAGATGCAAAAGGACAAAAAATTTAAAGACAATTTCATTAAATTTAAAGAATTTTTCCGAATTATTAAAGTCAAGTTGACCTTAGCCCAAACATTTTTTCTTTCAAGTTATGATACCCATTTTGAAGTGAAATCACTTAATTATAAGGACAATACGACTTCATTGAAAAGTTTATCGACTTTTGGACAGGGAAAAAAAAACTTTATATTAAAGAAATACGTCTTCTATTCTAAGCAAAATTTGCATTCGTATTTTAAAGACATGAAATCTTTGACCTCACGACAATATTTTTTTCAGTGTGGAGCACTCAGGTTGGTACAACAGAGATTCGGTTTAACTATCTAACAGGTAAGAAAGATATGTCGGAAAATGACTCCAGGCGCCTCCTCAAAGCGAACGAGACTATAAAGAGATGGGAGATAACCAATAAGGAGCTCGTGGAAGGTAACTTTATATTAGGAGAGTGTAGCTCTTCTAAATTGTACTTTTGCCCTACCGAAAGCGCCGATTTAGCCAAAGCTGAAGCGAGTCGCCAAAATAAACGAGATGAATGAGCCAAGCTCGTCTTCTCGTTCCCAGGTCAGGGGAAAGATAGACCGAGACGGGATATTGCGTGCGTCCAGTCCATTAGCGGCCTCGAAAGGAAAGTCGAGCCAGGCTCGACATCCTGCCGCGAATGCTAATTGATCAAAACTTCTGACAGATGATGTGTTATTTAACCCTGAATCCGAGGAATATGGACGACACAAGAGAAATAGAACTAAAGATTCTGCCTCAACGGAGGTCACAATGATAAAGAAGCCTAGAAACAAACAGGGCGATAACTTGTACAAAAAGAAGTTTCTCCCTGAACAGCATAATATAATTCTGTGCTGGTACCCAGCACTGGGCACTATGGGATAATAGGAAATGAGGAAGCGTATGTGCTGGCTAAGGAGGACGCTCAGGGAACAAATAATGTCCTAGCGGACGTTTTTCCTCCACTGTCTACTTATCATTACATGATAGAGGTAAACTATGACGAAGACGCTGGGTTTCTTCGGTTGCGAGCAAACCAAGTTGATATGGGACGAAAAGAAACGTAGGAACTGCGAAATTTTGATGTCGATGAACAGAAAAGAATTGCTGCCACTGATTGGTATCATAACAGGACATAACACACTTGGGAAACACATGGTAAGAATTGGACTTAACGACAATGATATCTGTAGATGGTGCCTGGACCCGGAAGTTACGGAGGACTCATACCACTTCCTGTGCCAGTGTCCAGCTGATCTGCGGAAGTGCAGCTTAAGGAACATACTTGCATGTATTAGGGCCTCTGGTTGGTTGTTCTGAGATTTCTTTCAAAGAGAACGAGCAGGAGGAAGCTCTGGGACAAAGCGGACCACATCGGAAGGTAGAAGATGGAAAGATCACATCGAGGAATCACAATGGACCTATACTGGTCTAAGTGGACATCAATTTTAACACAAAATTGTCATCCTCTACAACGTAACCTAACAAGTTGGCTGATAAGTCCCCGGTCTAACAAAGAAAAACACATTTTTTTTGTCAAAATTCGTTTTTATTATTCAACATAGTTCCCTTCAAGAGCGATACAACGATTATAACGACCTTCCATTGTTTTGATACCATTTTGGTAGTACTCCTTCGGTTTTGCCTCAAAATAGGCTTCAGTTTCGGCGATTACCTCTTCATTGCAGCCAATTTTTTTCCTTGCGAGCATCCTTTTGAGGTCTGAGAACAAGAAAAAGTCTCTGGGGCCAGATCTGGAGAATAGGGTGGGTGGGGAAGCAATTCGAAGCCCAATTCATGAATTTTTGCCATCGTTCTCAATGACTTGTGGCACGGTGCGTTGTCTTGGTGGAACAACACTTTTTTCTTCTTCGTATGGGGCCGTTTTGCCGCGATTTCGACGTTCAAACGCTCCAATAACGCCATATAATAGTCACTGTTGATGGTTTTTCCCTTCTCAAGATAATCGATAAAAATTATTCCATGCGCATCCCAAAAAACAGAGGCCATTACTTTGCCAGCGGACTTTTGAGTCTTTCTACGCTTCGGAGACGGTTCACCGGTCGCTGTCCACTCAGCCGACTGTGGATTGGACTCAGGAGTGTCGCGATGGAGCCATGTCATCCATTGTCACATATCGACGGAAAAACTCGGGTGTATTACGAGTTAACAGTTGTTTTACGAGTTGTTTTTGGTCAAATGTGAGCTCGCGCGGCACCCATTTTGCACAGAGCTTCCGCATATCCAAATATTTATGAATGATATGACCAACACGTTCCTTTGATTTCTTTAAGGCCTCTGCTATCTCGATCAACTTCATTTTACGGTCATTCAAAATCATTTTGTGGATTTTTGTGATGTTTTCGTCGGTAAACACCTCTTTCGGGCGTCCACTGCGTTCACTGTCCTCCGTGGTCATTTCACCACGCTTGAATTTTGCATACCAATCAATTATTGTTGATTTGCCTGGGGCAGAGTCCGGAAATTCATTGTCAAGCCAAGTTTTTGCTTCCACCGTATTTTTCCCCTTCAGAAAACTGTATTTTTTCAAAACACGAAATTCCTTTTTTCCCATTTTTTTCACAATAACAAAAGTTGCTTCACAAAAGACGCTCTATCTCACAAACTAAATTTGACACGAATCAAGTGACACGTCAAATTTTTACACGAATCATTTGAAGGTTGGTACTATATAAAAATAATATGCATTTAATACTAGCGACGCCATCTATGTGTCAGACCGGGGACTTATCAGCCAACCTGTTAACCTTAACTATCACTATGAATTGGATGGTGTAAACGATACTGCAAATAAAAATGGAAGGCTACTATAACGTAACCTAACCTCATTGTTCGGCAAATAATAGTCTTCAGCGATTGACTTTTTTCAGTGCAATCAAAAATAAATGTCATTGGAGAAAATGAGGAGAACACAGTGCATAGATCAGCAGTTAGGATACACCACGATTTTGTAGCCAACAAATGGAACTGAAATTTCGCTGTTGTAAAAAATTTGCCTATATAAACCCAGAAACAAAAAAAATTTAACTCTTATTATTTTTCAGTTTTTTTTCTTGTGTTATTATTTTGTGGTAAAATCTTCAACTTTTATGGTAGTCACATGCATCTTAAAATCCAATTTTCCCGTACTTATACAAAAGCATCACAGTGTTGAGACATTCCGTCGTACTCACCATCGTCGTACTTATGAAATATGAACGATGGACATGTTCCCTCTCCCCCCCACGATACTCTGGGGCATACTCTGACATCTGTACTATAGAATGTGAGCACTTAACTCTTGAGACGTGTCTCTGCAGAAATTACTATGTCGCTTCGGTGGTTAGGTTTTTTAGTTTAATTTTGAACAGGTTTGAAAGGAAATTGAGACATCAAATAGTTTAGCAAGTTTACAATTAACCTCCTCACTCCAAAAACACTTCATTGTCGCCCGCATGTCGCGCATCCGTTGCGCTACTTCCACGGGATCCATACTCTGGTTAAAGTGTAACATGGTAGATGGCAACTAAATCATAAGATTTGGTCATTAACATGCAGTTTATTGGATATCAATTGATATGAATTTCATTAAAAATGTCATTGATGTCTTGCAGCCATAACCGAAAAGAGCTTCTGTTGATGTTGATCTCTTCGTTTAGTTCAATCACGTTAGTAATGTTGGAGTAGTGGGGAGTGATTTGCATTTGCTTTTAGAGTTTAGAATTCTTGGGTGGATTTTTTAAATTTTCTTTTTTCAATTAATGGAAATGAAGAGTTTTTCTGAGAACAAAAAAAAACGTATTCTAGATATTGATGTATTTTAAGTGATATTATTTCTTGAATACATTGTAGTATGCGCAGTTTTTTAACATGAAACAAATAATATTGTGGCGACTTTGCATATTAAGATGGTCTGATGATTCTCCCTTGAATGCAATTTTTAATGAGGGATTAAATTGTGTCATATGCAGCCTATACAGACGAAATTCCTCTTTCTTATAAAATATTGTCGTGTAAAGCAGATAAAATCAAATTTACGGTAAATGATTCAACGATTGTTTCTAAACTATTTTATTTGTTTTTAAAGAAACATTTTTAGCGGCAAAAGAAAACTAGTCTTTCAGTGTGCTTCAAATAATGAAAGAACTTTTACCACAGACAAATACTCAGGAAGGAAATTCCCCTTTCTTATAAAGTATTTTGCTTTATAGCAAATAAACTAGAATTTATGATAAGCAACGAGTGTCCCTAAACTCTCTTTGTTTTGATTTTAAAGAAAATTTTTTAGGGACAAAAGAAAAGAAACATTGATTGTCGGAAATTTCGTTCTCCAGAAAAGAGAGTCTTCTTTTCATGTTAGGATTCAAGTGGAGACTGTATATACTTTAGTTCACCCGAACACTGAGCACTGTTGCGTCTCGCAACAAAAATAATATAGTAAAAATTCACGAAAATTTTACTGAAAGTCTACCAAATTAAAAAAAAATCACATCCTATTTTGAAGGTTTTGACCAATTTTTTGTGACTAGTACGATTTTTCTTCATTTTTTGTACTCGTAAATGTTTGGAATTTTAAAATCTTTTAAAGATTTTAGCTTGCACCAACAAGGGAAAATAACTACTTCTACAAAAAGAGTATGTTATGATTTACGAAATTACGAAAATTAAAATTGTTAAGATTATTGAATTTATAGAAAATTTTATTTCTATAGAAATTTTTGAAATTTTATTTCTTTAAAAATTGTAAAAAACAAAAAAAAAATTATAGAAAATTTTTTCAAAAATTTATTTCTATAGAAAATTTTGTCAAAAATTTATTTCCATAGAAAATTTTGTCAAAATTGTATTTCCATAGAAAATTTTGTCAAAATTTTATTTTTATACAAAAATTTGTCCAAATTTTATTTCTATAGATATTTTGGTCGAAATTTCATTTCTATAGAAAATTTTGTCAAAATTTTATTTTTATACAAAAATTTGTCCAAATTTTATTTCTATAGATATTTTGGTCGAAATTTCATTTCTATAGAAAATTTTGTCAAAATTTTATTTCTATAGAAAATTTTGACAATATTTTATTTCCATAGAAAATTTTGTAAAAAATCTATTCCCATATAAAATTTTGTCAAAAATTTATTGCAATAGAAAAATTTGTCAAAATTTTATTTATTTAGAAAATTTTGTCAAAATGTTATTACTATAGATATTTTGGTCGAAATTGTATATCTATAGAAAATTTTGTCAAAATTTTATTTCCAGAGAAAATTTGATCAAAATTTTATTTATTTAGAAAATTTTGTCAAAAATTTTATATATTTAGAAAATTTTGTCAAAATTTTATTTCATATTTGTTGTTTTGATCTCAGCTTTAAAATCATTGCGTTGATTAAACTACAAGAGTAGCTTCAACACACTCGGAGGGTTCGCGTGTTGATAGTTTTGCTGCAAGTAGTAGAGGATGCTGATGAGGAATGTGGTAATTCCGAAACGTGCGTGACAAACATTCTTTTCCTCTGTTGGTTAAGCTACTCTTGTAGTTTAACCAACGCAATGGTTTTAAAGCTGAGATCAAAACAACAAATATGATTGAAGTACAAACCAACAATAAAAAACAAAAACGAAAAATTTTATTTCTATAGAAAATTTTGGCAAAATTTTATATCTATACCAAATTTTGTCAAAATTTTATTTCCATAAAAAAATTTGTGAAAATTTTATTCCTATAGAAAATTTTATCAAAAATTTATTTCAATAGAAAAATTTGTCAAAATTTTATTTATTTAGAAAATTTTGTCAAAATTTTATTTCTATAGATATTTTGGTCGAAATTTTATATCTATAGAAAATTTTGCAAAATTTTATTTCCAGAGAAAATTTGGCAAAATTTTATTTTCATAGAAAAATTTGTCAAAATTTTATTTTCATAGAAAATTTTGTGAAAAATTTATTCCCATAGAAAATTTTGTCAAAATTTTATTTCCATAGAAATTTTTGTGAAAAATTTATTCCCATAGAAAATTTTGTCAAAAATTTATTTCAATAGAAAATTTTGTCAAAATTTTATTAATATGGACAAATTTGCCAAAATTTTGTTACTGTAGAAAATTTTATCAGAATTTTATTTCTATAGAAAACTTTATTTATTTTATTTTATTTCCATAAAAAAGGTTATGTGTGCGAAGTCGTAATTTCTGTATATAATCTTAATAATAACAGTTACACTGAGAGAAGAGTTTTCTTTTCTGAGCAATGTCTGTTTTTTGATGCTAAAAAATGACATTAACATTAATTAAAAAACATTGGAAATAATCGTTGAATTGCTCATTATAAATATGTGTTTATAAGCCCTTAAAGAAAACACTAAGGAGAATTTCGTTTCTCTATAATTTCATTCTGGAGGAAAGCATTTTTTTTTGGGTGTATCTATGTATCTATATTTTTGATGTTATTCAAGCGGAACCTCAAAAAGGATATGCTGGAGATGTTCAGTACACATCAGATTTAGAAATGTTTGTCAAATGAAGAAGTGATCGCCGATATTTAGCATCATTGAAGGGAGCTACAGTGACAAGGGAGAAGATCACCACTGTGGTATCCCATTGGACTGAATAATCTAAGTGAACCTAACCTACTGAAAAAAAAAGCATGCCCGGTTCCACTGATTTTGTCTTTACTTTAAAAATTTTGGTACACAATTCTCTTTATATTCGGGTTTTGTGTACTTGACTCTAGGAAGCTATTTTTAATTTTTCGCTTTTTCAGCTTTTTTTCTTCATATGCTATCAAAGTCCTTTAAAAACGAGTTAAGGACAACTTTATTTTCCAAATCAAGACTCGACTTCCAGTAGAAATTATGAAATGTTTCAAGTAAAAAACTTCTTTAAAATAAAATGTTGAAAAACATGTCCTATATTTGAACGATTTTTTGCTTTGTAGTCAAGATGCAAAAGGACAAAAAATTTAAAGACAATTTCATTAAATTTAAAGAATTTTTCTCAACTATTAAAGTCAAGTTGACCTTAGCCCAAACATTTTTCTTTCGTGTTATGATACCCATTTGTAAGTGAAATCACTTAATTATAAGGACAATATGTTTTCAATGAAGACTTTTGGACAAGGAAAAAACTTTATATTAGAGAAATACGTTTTCTATTCTAAGCAAAATTTGCATTCGTTTTTTAAAGTCATGAAATCTTTGACCTCACGACAATATTTTTTTCAGTGTAGCCTGGTTGCACTTTTGTGAATAAAGTATTTTCTTTGAGACAAGCAAAACTTATTGATGCCAAATGCACGCCGAGAAGGAATATGATCACCTCAAACATGTTTCAAGAGCAAAATGTTATTTTTGTATGGTGACCATGTAACATGTTTGTCACTAAAATGATATTTTCTCGTCAAATATAACCTGCTTGCCGAAATCAGATACATGATTATAATTTGGTTGCGAAAACCTTGTTACATGGTCACTACCCAAAAATAACAATTTGCTCTTGAAACATGTTTGAGGTGATCATATTCCTTCTCTGCGTGTGTAGAAATGGATGCCAATTTTCTAAACAAAAAATAATGAAATATTCTTTGAAGCTCTATTTCAAACCTAAGAGTTAAAATTTTACGAGCATGAAAGTTAATTTACAACAAATTACTCGAAGCTTCGATAAGAGATAATCATCTAGACAAAGGAATTTATCCACATTAACCATAATTTACCCATCTCTAAACTGCCACCAGATATCCTCCTATGATGTATACACGTCTTTATATATCAGCAGATACCAGAAACAAAAAGAAACAGAACCCCAACGAAATAAAGGTGAATAAGGTCAGTGTAATATTCATTGATTATCTTTAACCCTCCATCTTGAACTGGAGGCTAACTAAACTAGACACAAACTTCCGTTAGTGGCCCAACGAAACATTCTCTTCTGTAAAGATCACAAAAATGAAGATGACCACCATTTACCTCAAGGAGTGAAAACTAAAAAACAACGTAGCTTCTCCAGATGCTATAAAGTGATGAACATTAAGTGTGACCTTTAGTTTTTTGGAAAAATAAATTCCTCTTGCTGCTCATCATCAGCATCAGCAGCATCACACAGCACCACAATTATTTTCTTGCACACCAAGCTACTCCTTACTGTGGCGTAATGCCAACGAAGAAGAAGGCTAGGTTAGCCTAACACATTAACAAACGGACCAAAAGGAAAATACCCATAAATTCCTTTGGTTAAAACGAGAGCTGTTACTCTTCGGTGGATGCTTTGCCGGCTGGATATGGGGATGTGCTGCGGTTCCATTGTAATTTCCGCATGACTATAAAATGGTAATAATTTTCATCTAATAACGTTTTTGAGAGTTTTAATCTGATTTAAAACAAAAAACCCCCCAGAAGACCGTTACACCCGTCTATCGATGGCATGCTTGTTAGGGATGCCATGTAAGGATGACAACAAGCAATGCGAATTGAATTGAACCATTATCACATAAAGCATGACTTGTACTAAATGAAGGAGCTTTATATGTGCTAAATCAGTACATCGGACATTAGTTCGTAACTCAATTGGACTAAGTTGGCCGTGGAACGCAGTATATGTGAAAAGTTTTCAATTGAATTCGGCGACTAATCGCTCCAACAATTGGGCATTGCAGCATTGCGACTGTTTTCAATTTCGAGGTTTTGAAGTGTATCACATTTTGCGTATCCTAGTAAACGATAGTCATCATCTTTCCGGCCTTTGGGGTAATCCTAGTCTTGCTCCGAGCATGTTTGACAGATGTAGTCCATTCGATCCACGTTTTGTAAGCTTCACGAAACGACCCAGAAACTCACAACGTAATTTTAAGCTGACTAAAGCTGCTCATTCAACTGTGATGCCACAGATGTTTAACTTCTCCCTTATGATTGAGTGTTGCCACATCTATGATTAGCCTAATTACAAGAGATCTCTTTTATAGTCGAGGGGTGTCACATTACCATTTAGATTTAAAGCTGATCGATGACAAACTTTTTGGTGTTCGGCACTAAGGTGACTTCCGGTAGCTGGCGGCATAAACCTCAATCGGTCCCCACCTATCAAGCTTAGCCTACAGGGTCGGACACTATATCAAAACATTGATACACTAAAACCAAAACTGACGATCATCAAGACAAGGCACACTATGTGATGGTGAAAGATTGGTCTTTTAATCCCGCACTTTTTTCCCCTTCCAACGAACTTGTCGTCCCAAAATATCCGTTTCTAAGCACCAGGAATTCCACACAGTCACTTCACTTTGCTCCAATCGATCCACGCCCTGTCGTCTACCACGAATTTGTTGCTCGGACAGAACAAAAGCGGCGCCCATCTCACCGACAGCTTCCACTTAGCTTTCCTCTGGTAACCATCTTTCCACAGTTATCGCACGTATCACCAATCGGCAGTAACACTAAGGCTTCCGGAACTCAGTTGGTCCAAACCACCCACCCTTAGCGCAGAGGGACGGACACCATATCGAGATATTGACACAGAATCAAAGCATCACCAGACACACTAGTTGACGGTGAAAGCTGGTATTATACTCCCGCACTTTTTCCTCCATTCCAACATACGTGTCGTCCCAATGAATCAGTTTTTAATCCGAATTTTATACACTCACCTCGCACACACCTATAAAGGGTGATACGGTCAAAATTTGGTCAAGAGAAAACCCGTGTAAATCGGTGAAATCGTTTATTTAAAAAATCAAATTAAATTTCTTTTTCAAGTTCAATTAGTATAAAATTCAGGAAAAATATTCAATTAGGCTTTCGCTTTGCCAAATCCGAATTGCCGGGCCTCACGCTTGACACCTGCTATCAGATTTTGTACAGCCACCTTATCCACCTTCTTCGCCGCAGAAAGCCAGTTTGCCTTGAACTGCGGCTCGTCCTTAGCAGTTTTTTTGGTCTTCTTTAGGTTCCGCTTGACAATAGCCCAGTATTTCTCAATTGGGCGGAGCTCTGGCGTGTTGGGAGGGTTCTTGTCCTTGGAAACCACCTGCACGTTGTTGGCGGCGTACCACTCCATGGCCTTTTTACCGTAATGGCAAGATGCCAAATCCGGCCAAAACAGTACGGAACAACCGTGTTTCTTCAGGAAAGGCAGCAGACGTTTATTCAAATACTCTTTCACGTAAATTTCTTGGTTGACAGTCCCGGAAGCTATGAAAATGCTGCTTTTCAAGCCACAGGCACAGATGGCTTGCCAAACCAGATATTTCTTTGCGAACTTTGGCAGTTTTATGTGCTTGAAAATATCTGCTACCTTTCCTCTTCCTTTTGCCGTATAAAACTCCTGTCCAGGAAGCTGCTTGTAGTCGGCTTTGACGTAGGTTTCGTCGTCCATTACCACGCAGTCAAACTTCGTCAGCATCGTCGTGTACAGCCTCCGGAATCGCGCTTTGGCCATCGTATTTTGTTTATCATCGCGATTTGGAGTCACTACCTTCTTGTAAGTCGATAGTCCGCCTCGTTTTTTGGCTCGATGCACGGTTGTAGACGATACACCCAGCTTATTTGCGGCATCTCGGAGAGGTTAGGGTTTCGCTTGAAACTACCGGCAACTATCTTTGTCGTCTCAGCGGCTTCCGGTTTTCGATTTCCCCCCGATCCAGACTTCCTGGCTGTCGACAAACGTTCCCCAAACACTTTAATTACATTTGTAACGGTTGACTTGGCAACTTTTAGCGATTTTGCCAGCTTTGCGTGCGAGTAGCTCGGATTTTCGCGATGCGCGAGCAAAATTTTGATACGCTGCTCTTCTTGCTTGGACGGCATTTTGACAACTGAAGAGTCAATTCCAAAATCAAAATAGGAGCAACATTCTACACACACACACCTTCAAAATGAGGGATGTTCAGGTTTTTTAAATGCAAAATTGAAAGAAATACGTCAAGTTTATATTGACCAAATTTTGACCGTATCCCCCTTTATCACTCAGACCTTTTGTATGCAAGATGGACATGCTACCCATGTGGCTATCTTTTCTGAAAATGTCTTCGCGTCCTTGGAAGCGCATTTGGTGCAGTTCGATATGTCCCTATTCTCCGGTATGTACCAATTGATCCACGTTGTCTACACTATCACGAATTTATTGTTCGGATTGTGCAAGAGCGACACCCATATTCGCGATAGCTTTCCTCTGGTATCCATCTTTCCTCAGTTATCGCATGCGTCATCAATCGCATTATTGTCACTGTGTCCTTCGTGATACACATTCTCTAAGCCGTGACATGGCAAAAATCGCCCGGTAGCTATTGAAAAGGCTCCTCACAGCACCCAAAAGTTCTTCGATTTTGGTCGAACCACCAACCGAGTATTTCCTTTTCCCATTTTTTCCATTACGACACATGGTGAGCCTTGTGATCGCATCAAGCCAGCACAGCGACGGATGAATAGACCCAATTGATACACACATATCAAAATGAATTCACTATAGTGTCGTCGAAATTATTAAACCTATCAATTTCGACATCCCTATTGGATGTGTATGCTGTCGGATTACACAACCCATTGGAGCAGAAGCTACAACAAACTCCAACTCCATGAGTTCAACTTATGTTGGTTGTTGGCTAACACATTCCGCTTTTTAACCGCAACACCGGAATATATTTTTTGGAACAATGTGTAAGAGAGTAAGTCTATGTCGCACTTGGGTCTGACCACTAGGAGCTACGCCACCACAATCACCACGCCTCCTCAACTCCTCGTACCGGCGAGATCACCATCACAATCAAGCAAAGATCACGGCAAACAAACAGCAACGCAACGGCGAATAGCAGTAGTGGTGGTGGTTCATGCCAGCTACTAAGTCATCCAAAGCAAGAGGCACAGCTGCATCATTCCATGATTCCAGTCCACTAGTCAGGGACACTATTCCATTTGAAAACGAAACCAAGAAGTATATTTTTGGAGTAAAATCTAAAACCACATGGAAAAACATAAACAAAACAAAAAACGATATTTGCCAGTTCCTGAAACGAAGGACATCTTGATGTTTAGATGGATGATGGAGCATAGAAGTGTGCAACAGCATTAGCTGGCAATGGTGTGTTCACTTGGGCTGGTTGTTCTCTGTATTTACCCGGACCTGGTTGGCATGCATTTCGCGGTATGCATTACTTTTGGCCGATGATTGTGCACTAATTGCACAATTTGTGCAACAGTTTGTGGCGGTGGTGATGATGGTGGTTGCGGTACTGGTGATGGGGTTGGGGTTGATTGCAGTGGTATTAGAGTTAGTTTACGGCAATCATACTAAAAAGCTTTGCCACCCCCCGTTTTTATTGGGAAAAAGTCAAGTAAAGCATTTGCATACAACGAAGTGCATGTACCCTGCACAATGACCTGATATTAATAGAACCTTTTTGGAAGAATGCTATATATTATAATGACTTAATCTGCACATTTGTACACTGCCCAGAGGGGAAATACAAAAAAAAAACTTTCTTCAACAACTAATTCCATGAACTCTAATAGAGTTAAGTTGGTTTTTTTCTCATGGGAACCATCGTAGTGTAATGCTTTGCATAACTGTAGGGCTGTTTTCTTTTAACGCTGGATGCAGCATTTGTATGGGCTATCCAGAACATCGTTGCACTGGTGTTCTATCTCATCAGTGCAAGTCGAGTCGGTGTTACCAGATTGCATTTTGATAAAGTGACGCTTTTAAGATTCACAATAGCAGTTTATTGTGACTAATTTATCGAATATCATGAAATTCAAAGTGATACAGTGTCATGAATAATCGCAGCAGTACATATTTATAACAATTTGAGCATTTCATACATTAAAAATTTAAGATTTCACTTGTTTTCTGTGATTGTTTTTAAACAGCTGATGACAGTGTTGCATATTTTTTGGAGATGTCCTGGATAAACGAGTACTCTGTTTTCTTTTAGTCCGTGACTGCTTAGGGTATCCAATGCAAAAAGAAAACAGCCCTTGTTTTGCATACAAATGATCATTGGTTCAATCCCAGTTTCGACCGAACATCATAAAATTGAAATTCAACTGTTGTTTCTCTCCTCCTTGTAAACCCGCGTGTCTAAAAAGTGGCACTCAGTGATAATAGAGAAGAACAGCATTGTGTTATCCCCGGTCTGACACATAGATGGCGTCGCTAGTATTAAATGCATATTATTTTTATATAGTACCAATCTTCAAATGATTCGTGTCAAAATTTGACGTCTGTTAGTCAATTAGTTCGTGAGATAGAGTGAAGCAACTTTTGTTATTGCGAAAAAAAAAGAAAAAAAAGAAATTTCGTGTTTTGATAAAATACTGTTTTCTGAAGGGAAAAAATACGGTGGAAGCAAAAACTTGGCTTGATAATGAGTTTCCGGACTCTGCCCCAGGGAAATCAACAATTATTGATTGGTATGCAAAATTCAAGCGTGGTGAAATGAGCACGGAGGACGGTGAACGCAGTGGACGCCCGAACGAGGTGGTTACCGACGAAAACATCAAAAAAATCCACAAAATGATTTTGAATGACCGTAAAATGAAGTTGATCGAGATAGCAGAGGCCTTAGAGATATCAAAGGAACGTGTTGGTCATATCATTCATCAATATTTGGATATGCGGAAGCTCTGTGCAAAATGGGTGCCGCACGAGCTCACATTTGACCAAAAACAATAACGTGTTGATGATTCTGAGCGGTGTTTGCAGCTGTTATCTCGTAATACACCCGAGTTTTTCCGTCGATATGTGACAATGGATGAAACATGGCTCCATCACTACACTCCCGAGTCCAATCGACAGTCGGCTGAGTGGACAGCGACCGGTGAACCGTCTCCGAAGCGTGGAAAGACTCAAAAGTCCGCTGGCAAAGTAATGGCCTCTGTTTTTTGGGATGCGCATGGAATATTTTTTATCGATTATCTTGAGAAGGGAAAAACCATCAACAGTGAGTGTTATATGGCGTTATTGGAGCGTTTGAAGGTCGAAATCGCGGCAAAACGGTCCCATATGAAGAAGAAAAAAGTGCTGTTCCACCAAGACAACGCACCGTGCCACAAGTCATTGAGAACGATGGCAAAAATTCATGAATTGGGCTTCGAATTGCTTCCACACCCACCGTATTCTCCAGATCTGGCCCCCCAGCGACTTTTTCATGTTCTCAGACCTCAAAAGAATGCTCGCAGGGAAAAAAAATTTGGCTGCAGTGAAGAGGTGATCGCCGAAACTGAGGCCTATTTTGAGGCAAAACCGAAGGAGTACTACCAAAATGGTATCAAAAAATTGGAAGGTCGTTATAATCGTTGTATCGGTCTTGAAGGGAACTATGTTGAATGATAAAAACGAATTTTGACAAAAAAAAAAATGTTTTTTTTTGTTAGACCGGGGACTTATCAGCCAACTGTTAACCAGTCTAAGTGAAATAAGGGGCTGATACCTAATTTAACATCTTAACCTAAGTTAGCGTATTTAATATGCAGTAGAAAGCCTGAAAGGACATCAGTCTCCATTATGGACGATGATTAGTGGTGGTTTTCGACCCAGCGACAATTTAACTGAACCGAATTTTATCATGTCATCCACAATGTCAAAGCCTTAAAAAATCATGGCCTTGAGAGATTCTCAAAGTTGTAATGGTAACACCAGGATTTGAGTACTTCACAAGTTAGTCCTCGACTTCACTCGCAATATGCGAATACATGTAAAGACGGCATAAACGCTTATCGAAACGGAATACTGCCCTTAGTAGAAAAACTCAGTGGCGGCATTTCTCTGGTCCCTTGTAGAAAATTGTTTAGCGCCTGGCCGAAGCCGTCATAGGACGGCACCCGTTGCAGCTGACCTATTGAAGGCGAATGGAATCGCTTACCCTAGCAAAAATCTCCGCCCTGTCTCTATCGGCGGAGAAGAACCCTTGAGTTGTACGTGCAGACACTATTACTATGTCGAATATGGACATATAGAGACAATGTCCCCAAAGCGGGAAACATCAAATCGTCATTTGCACTCGTTCAGGCAATCAAGAACTTTCACGACCTTTGGTGCTTGGTTTCTTGAACATTCATTTACAATTTAGCAACGTCGTCACGAACATCACATCGATACACAAAATTCGCGAATAGAAAAAAATTACGTTCCACAATCGTGAACGGACGGTGACGTTCACAAAAAAATTAAAATGGAATGTTTACGATTTCGTCCACGGGCGTTCACGATTTCAAGAACGGCATTCGTTAAACGTTG
Source organism: Haematobia irritans (assembly GCF_050003625.1). Taxonomy (NCBI): domain Eukaryota; kingdom Metazoa; phylum Arthropoda; class Insecta; order Diptera; family Muscidae; genus Haematobia; species Haematobia irritans. The sequence continues at coordinate 230,497,911 of NC_134398.1, read as the reverse complement.
TTATGGCAACTCGGCCGGTGGTGTAATGTGCTAAGGCGACTGTTAACGCGTATGATGTGGACAACACAGGTTCGAGTCACGGTAGCGGAATTTTTTTTTTTTTTAATTTTGTTTATAAATTCGTTACCATTACGTTTTCAGATCATTTTTGACAATGTATGATGTAAAGAATCTTACAGTTTGGCCGAACCCTAAGAATTTCTCAAAGTTGTAATGGTAACACCAGGATTTGAGTACTTCACCAGTTTATCAAGTTAGTCCTCGACTTCACTCGCAATATGCGAATACATTTAAAGACGGAATACACCCTTATCGGAACGGAATACTTCCCTTAGTAGAAAAACTCAGTGGCGGCATTTCTCTGGTGCCTTGTGGAGAATTGTTTAGCGCCTGGCCAAAGCCGTCATAGGACAACACCCGTTGCAACTGACCTATTGAAGGCGAATGGAATCGCTTACCCTAGCAAAAATCTCCGACCTGTCTCTATCGGCAGAGAAGAACCCTTGAGTTATACGTCCAGACACTATTACTATGTCGACTATGGACATATAGAGACAATGACCCCAAGGCCGGAAACATCAAATCGTCATTTGCACCCGTTCAGGCAATCAAGAACTTTCACGACCTTCGGTGCTTGGTTTCTTGAACATTCATTTACAATTTAGCAACATCGTCACAAACATCACATCGATACACAAAATTCGCTAATAAAAAAAAATTACGTTCCATAATCGTGAACGGGCGGTGACGTTCACAAAAAAATTAAAATGGAATTTTCACGATTTCATCCAGGGACGTTCACGATTTCAAGAACGGCATCGTTAAACGTTGTTATGGCGACTCGGCCAGTGGTGCAATGTGCTAAGGCGACTGTTAACGAGTCACGGTAGCGGCATTTTTTTTTAAATTTTGTTTATAAATTCGTAACCATTACGTTTTCAGATCATTTTTGACAATGTATGATGTAAAGAATCTTACAGTTTGGCCGAATGCTAAGAATTGTCGGCAAACTATCGATATAGTCTGTACGACTTATTAGTATGAAAATCTACTCTACGAACCAATAATTTCTCAGTGTTGTTAGTTACAATAAGTTCCCTTAAAAACTCAAGAGTCCTCTAGGACTGTGTATAAGGACTATAGTTGGTTTGTATGTAGTGTAGGGCTCTTAGTAAAACATCACATAATTTTTCGCCCATTCAATGGTCTATGGTTCTTCTTGTACTCACTTACCTCATATCCCAGGGAAGAAACTGCAGCAACAGACATCACCACAACACAACAGCAACAAATGTGTAATGCCGATGGCCAACCGCTGGTAAATGCTGGCTTACCAATGTTATAGCCTCTGATATATTTTTGTTGTGTTTTTTTTTTTTTCGTAGGATTTTTGTGGCCCAGTTGGCATACATTTCATAGGTACGCCAGCAACAACAGCATCAGTAGTAACAACCTCATCCATTGGGGCAACCAACATTTTGCCGGCCACAAAGACGAAATAGTAACACAGCATCTGAAATGAAATGAACAAAAAATACGACGATGACTTGATGACGACCACACCCAATCTAATTCAATACAATCGCTTATTGCCTTGCGCATAGAGCACCGGCACTGGAAGCGGCAGCGGCAACAACTTTACCACCAGTATGCTAAAGCGACAAAAGCAAAAGCCACCAAACATCAACAAATGTACGCCCGTGCGAAAGTGTTTCTTGGAGTTGCAGCGGCGGCGGCGGCGGCTGTGGTGGCGATTTCATCCAAGTGTCTTTCGATCTCAAGAGCTGGAAGACCAACAATCCATTCAGTCAACCATCCAGCCAGCCGGGTACACTAGATCCACCACACCAATAGATAGCTGCGATAGATGGACGGACAAACAAAGGACGGACGGATTTGCAAGCTGCATATATTATTTTTAGTTAGTTACCAATTGATTTTATTTAAATGTGCTCTGCCCAACTCCACTTTATTCAGTTCGTTTGCGGATCATTTCAGTTTTTTTCCTCTATAATTTTTGTTCACTTCATTTTATCTGAGGGGCGGGGGAACTATTTTGCTTAAAACCCCCCATACAATGGTTGATTGCATGTTTACTGTATCAAATCAAAAATGTTAAATATTTGACACCAAATATCCTTCATGTGCTGGGTGGGTCGGCCAGTAGGCAATAATTCGCCAATATGACTGCAGTTTCGCTTTCTGGGATGAGCAGTCGTGATAAGAGATCTAGTAATATCAGGTTTTAGGTAAGACAAGTAAGACCAATATTACAGGACATCTTACAAAAGTTGAGTTAAAATCTTGCTGTACGAAACTTGCTAACCTAATAACGTAAATTAAATGACCCAAATTATTGGGCAAAGTCCTATTCCTTATACACAATGAAAAGCTCCAGCACCCCAAGAAAACATACTTTTTTTCTAAACGAAATTTCTCATAAAGTATTTTCTTTAAGAGCAACTAAAGCATTTATCATTTTAATTAGCTTTTAAAGAATGTGTGTTAGTGGGAAGGTTAGGTTAGGTGGCAGCCCGATGTATCACGCTCACTTAGACTATTCAGTCCATTGTGATATCACATTGGTGAACTTCTCTCTTATCACTGAGTGCTGCCCGATTCCATGTTAAGCTCAATGACAAGGACCTCCGTTTTATAGCCGAGTCCGAACGGCGTTAACATTGCAGTGAAACCACTTAGAGAAGCTTTGAAACCCTCAGAAATGTCACCAGCATTACTGAGGTGGGATAATCCACCGCTGAAAAGCTTTTTGGTGTTCGGTCGAAGCAGGAATCGAACCCACGACCTTGTATATGCAAGGCGGGCATGCTAACCATTGCACCACGGTGGCTCCGGTGGAAATAAAATAAATTTAAATTTGGTTAGGTTAGGTTATGGAGGATGACACGAATCCGAGCTAGCGGATTTGTGTCCACTTAGCCCACTTGGTCCATTGCGGTTCCTCAAACTTCTTTCCATTTTCCTCTTCGTGTCTGTCTCGCTCCGGCCGGAATGAGTTCATCTTATGATAATGTGTCCTTCGGATGCGCCTAGGTCCTCCATCGCGATGCCGTGATGAAAGCTAGAATACTCCTCAGGCTGCATTCTCGGAAGTCGGTCATAGTCTGAAAGAAATGAGCCCAGTATCTTGTTTCTTCTGAAAGAGAGTGCTCGACACTGGCATAGGAAGTGAAGTGAGTTTTCCGTAGCCTCGGGGTCCAGACACCACCTACAAATATCATCATTCGCTAGACCGATCCTTACCATATGTTTTCCCAGAGGGTTGTGTCCTGTTACGATTCCTGTTATCGGTCTCACAGTCCGTCCCACAGAAGAAGCCCATCGTCTCTTCCAGCAATCTTCATATTTGCTATTGATCCGGTAAATAAATAAAGAAAGCGGAGGAGAATCGTCCGAAATGACGTTATCTGTGCCACCTGCGCTTTCCTTAGCCAGTACATCTGCTGAAAAATACTGCATTTATCGTCCAACTTACAGGATTCCTTAAGCTCCAACTCCTTGCAGTATATTCCGCTGCCTGTACCCTCGGCCTCGAGCCGTCAGTATAGATGTTGAGATTACCAAACTGTATCCTATTTTAGTCCCAGGGATAATTGAGTTCAGGTTACTCTCATAAATATGCCGTGTCACCATATAGTCAGTTCTCATATGTCATCCGGCATAGACTATCAGTTCAGTGTGTCTGCAGCCCGTGTTCTTGCATGAGTCCAGGCCCCTCAGTCTGATCAGTATGACCTCCTAATATGCAGGTTCAGGGGACATATCCCGCACTGGAGGTTTTAATCCAGCCGTTGTCCTCATCGCCCCCGTCATGTAGATAAGGGCCGTTCTATTTATTCTGTCCATCCAATGATGGGCCACCAGACGTGACATTCATAAACAGCTACTGGTCTTATCACAGCTGTATATAGCCAGTTGAAAGGGACGGTTTCATTCCCCAACGTTCTCCAACCAGCTTCTGACATGCGTATAATGGCGCATAGGTCTTCTTCATACGATCCGCTATATTTCCGAACCAAATTCAATTAAGAGTCCAGGACAATTTTGTTGGTTAGTAAATAAAACTCTTCTTCTACTGTGGGAAACTCGGAATTGTCTGAACCTCGTTGCTCGACTTTTCCCAACAAACAATTACTCCTTCTTTTAAAAGCTTAACTGAGTGTAACTACTTCCAGAATACATTGCAATTATCAAGCTTGGAACTAATTAATTATGTACTTTAATTTTCATAATCTCGCTTAAAGGACAAAAATACGATAGATTTTAAAATGAGTGGATTCTTTCCATTGTGAATCGTGATCAAGAGAAGTACTTCCTTTTTGAGCAGTCTCACCTCTTTACAAAAAGAATCGATTCGAGAAGCAGACTGTCAAGTAGGACTGCAAAATATAATTAATCCCTCATGTTCTATGTTCCCTGGGACCGTCCCAATATTTGTACACTACAGTTCCTAGTTATAATTATACCTTTCTCCTAGTTATCATTATACCGCATTGCAAACAAATCGTTACAGATCTATCCCAACTTCTGCAGAAAACCACAAATTTTATCGCCAGTGGATTACATACTCAATAAATAGGAAGAAGCTCAATGAGAAGAGCTTAACACAGAACATGTATGATAAATAGCATTCTTGAAATTGTACTGAATCAGCGTAGAAAAAGTACTTTCTTAAGCCAAACAGTACATTTTCAATGTCGGTGAAGAACATTTCCTTTTTGCTTATGAAAGAGATAGGCCATGATAAAATGGTTAGCATGCCACCTTCCCATATAAATTCTCATACTTTTATTGGGATATTTCCTATATGCCCGATGAGTACAACGTGTGAAAAATTCCAAAAGCTTTATCGATATCCTTAAAACGATAGTTAAATGGAACTATGGACATCGAAGGCTAGGCCGATGATATTGTCTAGCAAAGAGTGATTCAGTTATTCTCTCATTTGGATTCTGACGTAGTAGTTATCACTGTATATATTGAATATTTTCGCCATGGACAATCATCCGCCACAGACTTTAGGTGTTCTCAAGTCAAATTTCTTCTATACGATTTGGGAGAAATATCCCAATGGTCTGTAAGGATAAACTGATTTGGACTAGCGTTCATATTTGAATATATGAACTTAAAGAAAACTAAAAAAGGTACCAAATGTGACGCACGGGTACCACGGTATAAAAAAAGTACAAAAGTCTCAATTTTGTAAACCCTGACATAGAATAAGGCAGCACTCATTGATAAGAGGGTTTTACAATCTACGGTTTCACAATGGAATGATTGTCTCAGTCAGCCTGGACTGAGTATCTCACCGAGCGTGGACTGAATGTCGCAGTGAGCCGTAATAGCCTTTTTGGGATATATGGGAGATGGAGAAATCAGAATCAAATGACACACCTACGTAAAACATTTTACATTTTTCTGGAATCACTCGACACTCCGTCGTCCACGAGCAATAAAAACATAAGTAGGAGCCTGATCTGAATAAAATTGCAGCAGTAGTCATTTGCTATTTTTATACCCACCACCATAGAATGGTGACGGGGGTAACCATTCCGTTTGCAACACATCGAAATATCGATTTCCGACTATATAAAATATATATGTTCTTCATCAGGGAGAAATTCATCAGGGAGACGATATAACCATGTCCGTTTGTCTTTCTGTCTGTTGTAATCACGATGCAGTCTTTAATAATGAAGCAATCGTGCTGAAATTTTGCACAAACTCGTCTTTTGTCTGCAGTCTGCTGTAATCACGCTGCAGTCTTTAATAATGAAGCTATCGTGCTGAAATTTTGCACAAGCTCGTCTTTTGTCTGCAGGCAGGCCAAGTTCGAAGATGGGCTATATCGGTCCAGGTTTTGATATAGTCCACATATAAACCGACCTCCCGATTTGGGGTCTTGGGCTTATAGAAATCGTAGTTTTTATCCAATTTGTCTGAAATTGGAAATCTAGGGTTATTTTCGGGCCATAAAGAGGTGCACCAAAAATTGTGAGTATCGTCCCATGTTTTGGTGAAGCCCCCATATAGACCGATCGCCCGATTTTATTTCTTGGGCTTATAGAAAAAGTAATTTTTATCCAATTTGCCTGAAATTGGAAATCTAGAGGTATTTTATGACCGTAAACAGATGTGCCAAAAATGGTGAGTATCGGTCCATGTTTTGGTATAGCCCCCATATAGACCGATCTCCCGATTTTACTTCTTGGGCTTCTAGAATCCGCATTTTTCATACAATTTACCTGAAATTGAAAATCTAAAGGTATTTTAAAACCATAAAGAGGTGTGCCAAAAATGGTGACCATCGGTCACCCATATAAACCGACCTCCCGATTTTGGGTCTTGGGCTTAAAGAAACCGTAGTTTTTATCTAATTTGAAATTGGAAATCAAGAGGTATTTTCGGACTGTAAAGAGTTGTGCCAAAAATTGTGAGTATCGGTCCATATTTTAGTATATGCCCCATAAGAACGATCTCCCGATTAAACTCCTTGGGTTTCTAGAAACCGCAGTTTTTATCCGATTTGCCTGAATTTGTAAATATTCTGATATTTTAGGCAAAAACGTGTATCGGATTAAGTTTTTATCAGTCCATTTGGTAAGGCCTCCATATAGACCGATTTCACTTCTTGAGGGTATAGAAGGCGCACAGATCGTGAAAATTGCTTGAAACTCAATGTAAAATTTCCAGATTTTACTCCTGGGGTGAAAATCTACTGATTTAAGATTTCAAATCAAGACGTTATTTTATAATTTTCTTGCACACTTACAAGAGATGTTAATGATTCCTCTAAAAATCAAACAAAACTTGTTCTTATAAATCAAGAATCTGATATAGTCTTCATACACACAACAAAATTTTTTTCTGATTCAATCACCAAATTAATTGATCGAATTAATTTTTTAATTGAAATGTCTTCAATCACGAAAATGATAGTAACAATCACAGTTTTAATTGGGCATAGGAAAAATTCTTGATTAAAAAATTAATTGATTTTTTTCAGCAAAATTCAATTAATTTTTTAATTGATTCAATTAAAAATTTAATTGATGTTGATTGCAAAACGCAATTAATTTATTAATTAAAAAAGGTAACTATTTTTAATTACTTAGTTAGATTGGCATAGAGTTTTTATTTGGATTAACAAATGATTGGTTGAAATACATTTTTCATTAAAAATTAAAAAAAAAATCAGCACTTTTTTTAACTGAATTAGTCTTCCGAATTTGATTAAAAAGTTAATTGTATCAATTAATTTTTTAATTAAAAATATTAAAATGTTCAATCATTGACTTAACTAACTTAATTTTCTATCATGATTAAAAAGTTAATTGTATCAATTAATTTATTAATTGAAAAAATTTTCAACTTCAATTAACTTTTTAATTGGAAATATTTTGGTGATATTTTTTGCTGTGTAGGTAAAATCTTTAAATTTATCTTAGGGAAGTGTACTGGTTGAACTGCTTTGCTTGATCTGTTCCCAAACCCCCCCTGAAATTCCAAAGGAAACACTAATTTCAAATGAAACACTAAACCGACTCCATGTAAAGCTGAATGACAAGGGGCCCCTTTTTTATAGCCGAGTCCGAACGGCGTTCCACATTGCAGTGAAACCACTTAGAGAAGCTTTGAAACCCTCAGAAATGTCACCAGCATTACTGAGGTGGGATAATCCACCGCTGATCATATCAAATTAGATCCACTATTTTTTTACCCGGCGATACTATTTATCCTTACACCTTAGCAACGACGCGGAACTTGGTTCATGTCAGAGCATACACTTATAGAAAAAGTTTCGTTACATCAACGGAATGTTATCATTGAAATACAACGAAATTTTTCATTATTATGATCTTCAGTTGTAGTTTGTCATTTGTCATCCGATCCACTTCATATGCCGTATGTCTCTTAATGTTCACAAATGAAGATATACATATTTACATGGATAACTGTTGTTGTTTTTGTGGTAAACAATTTTATGTAATGCACACAAATAAAAATCTTAGCACCAATTCAGCTAAACAAATGGAAAAACTAAGCAATAATTGGTACATTTCCTTGGAAACGAACGTAGGCATAGTTACTTAATTAGATCTGGGCAATACTTATTCCACAAGACTTCCTCGTTTGAATCAATAAATCTGTTAGCACACTGATTGCTGTAAAACATAGTGAAAAGTTGAGAAATAACTACGAAAATGCCAAAACGCGGTCATTTCGAATCATAGCTAAAGGACATCACGCGTACCAGATGATCACCAAAAAGAGGCCACAGGAAATAACCACAAATGGCGGGTAGGCAAGGAGGACAGACACCCGGACCAATCGAATAGCAGACCAAAACGCCAAACAACATCAAATAAGACCTACATATTGACGTGATGCCTTCTTAAACATCAATCTTGGAAATGTTTACAGCACGAGTCGTTTGCCACAGTACCAGGGCAATTGGCAAGAGCTTCAATGCCCAACGACATCATTATCATCATCAACAGCAATAGAAGCAGGAGTTAGAGAACTCACTAACATCGACAGCAGCAGCAGCCTTTTTGCCTTAACTAATCCCGTTAAAATGGCAACAAATATTCCGTTTGTATCATTTTGGTCGGGCAATCAGCAGATGTTGATCTCTCCACCGCCACTCAGTTTGGATTTCTTTTGAGGCTATTCCTTAGTCCGTTCGAAGAAAGAATGCGGTTAAAGGAATACTACAACAAAATCCACGGTAGATACAAAAGAAATTTTTGTTCTTGCCCATTGAACCAAATCTTCTTCATTCCGATATGAGTGTGAGGTAGTGTGGTGTTCTACAGAATCAGTTTTTTTGTTTCTATCAGCAGTCCACTGGAAGACCCACATTTCACATTGAATTTTTTTTCTACATAACATTCACATTGAAAGGCATATCTGCCATTCACAAGGATGTATGAGACTCTTAGTTAGAGATATCATTTGAAGTAGATATTGGGGAGAGTACAATGAAATGGAATTCAACATTGATGGAAAAATGCTAATTATATTCCAGAATATCTTAAATTCCAAAAAATATTATAATTTTTGAACAAAATTCTTTCTTCAAAAAATTTCTTTAGATCCTAAAATGTTGACCTTCCTTCAAAGATGAGGCTTCTATAAAATAAAGACATTTATTAGCCACTTATCTGGCTTTAAATATAGGATCAATAAAATTAGGATATATATCTCAGACACAAACAAGTAAGGAAAGTCTAAAGTCGGGCGGGGCCGACTATATTATACCCTGCACCACTTTGTAGATCTAAATTTTCGACACCATATCACATCCGCCAATGTGTTGGGGGCTATATATAAAGGTTTGTCACAAATACATATATTTACATATCACTCGATCTGGACAGCATTTGATAGACTGAACCGATTTCAACCAAATTTGGCACGCATAGGTACAATGCTAATTCTACTCCCTGTGCAAAATTTCAACTAAATCGGATACTAATTGATCTTCTTGTGCAAAATTTTAGGCAAATTAGGGTAAAACTCTGGCTTCTGGGGCCATATAAGTCCATATCGGGCGAAATATATATATGGGAGCTATATCTAAATCTGAACCGATTTCTTCCAAAATCAATAGGATTCTATTCTGAGCCAAAACACATACTTGTGCCAAATTTGGACTAAAACTGCGACCTAGACTTTGATTACAAAAATGTGTTCACGGACATGGCTATATCGACTCAGGAGCCCACCCTGAGCATTTTTGCCAAAGACACCATGTGTCCATCTCGTCTCCTTATGGGTATTGCAAACATATGCACTAACTTATAATACCCTGTTCCACAGTGTGGCGCAGGGTATAAAAACATAATTTTTAGAATTCTATCACGAATTTAATTGATCCAATTAATTATACCCTCCACCATATTAACTTTGTCATTCCGTTTGTAACACATCGAAATATTGTTCTAAGACCCCATAAAGTATATATATTCTGGGTCGTGGTGAAATTCTGAGTCGATCTGAGCATGTCCGTCCGTCTGTTGAAATCACGCTAACTTCCGAACGAAACAAGCTATCGATTTTAAACTTGGCATAAGTAGTTGTTATTGTTGTAGGTCGGATGGTATTGCAAATGGGCCATATTGGACCACTTTTACGTATAGCCTCCATACAAACCGACCCCCAGATTTGACTTGTGGAGGCTCGTAGAGAAGCACATTTCATCCGATCCGGTTGAAATTTGGTTCGTGGTGTTAGTATATGGTCTCTAACAGCCATGCAAAAATTGGTCGATATCGGTCCATAAATATTTATAGCCCCCATATAAACCGATCCCCAGATCGTAGCCTCTTGGAGGAGCAAAATTCACGCGATCAGGTTGAAATTTGGTGGATCGTATTAGTATATGGTCTATAATAACCATCCATAACTTGGTCCATATCGGTCCATAATTATATATAGCCCCCATATAAACCGACCCCCAGATTTGACCTCCGGAGCATCTTGGAGGAGCAAAATTCACCCGATCCGGTTCAAATTTGGTTCGTGGTGATAATATATGGTCTCTAACAATCATGCAAAAATTGGTCCATATCGGTCTATAATTATATATAAACCCCCATTTAAACCGTTTCCTAGATTTGACCTCCGGAGCTTCTTGGAGGAGCAAAGCTCATCAGATCCTGTTGAAATTTGGTACGTGATGATAGTATATGGTCTCTAACAACGATGCAAAAATTTGTCCATATCGGTCTATAGTTATATATAGCCGACGGTGTTACCGTCGAATATCATCGATTGTGGATGACAGTCTATAGTAGAAGTTTCCATGCAATCCATGGTGTAGGGTACATAAGATTCGGCCTGGCCGAACTTACGGTCGTATATACATGATTTTAATTGAAAGGTCCATAATCACAGAAATGATAGTATCAATCAGCAAAGTCAATTAATTTAGCTAATTAAAAATTAATTGATATTATTAATTCTTGTGATTGATTATTTTTTAATTAACAAATTTGTTGAATCAATTAAAATTTTAATTCGAAATTAATAAATTTATACACGTACCAAATCCAAATTATAACGTATATTTCAAAGTAAAAAATGTTTTCTTAATTACTTTAAACCAAAGATGCTATATCCTCAAAATAAGTCTTAGCCTATATTTGAATCGTTTTTATCTCAAATCTTAAGATTCAATATTTCATTTAATTTAAGGAATAATTTTTTAAATCAAATATGTGTTTCGTTACTTTAAGGAAAATTTATACATTAGTTTAAAGACATACGACTTTCACGGAGGGATGCAAATTTCCAAAATTTGTGTCCTAAATTAGAAAAAAATTTTTTTAACAATGAAAAACTCCTTCGGTTTTGCCTCAAAATAGGCCTCAGTTTCGGCGATCACCTCTTCATTGCAGCCAAATTTTTTCCCTGCGAGCATCCTTTTGAGGTCTGAGAACAAGAAAAAGTCGCTGGGGGCCAAATCTGGAGAATACGGTGGTTGGGGAAGCAATTCGAAGCCCAATTCATGAATTTTTGCCATCGTGCTCAATGACTTGTGGCACGGTGCGTTGTCTTGGTGGAACAACACTTTTTTCTTCTTCATATGGGGCCGTTTTGCCGCGATTTCGACCGTCAAACGCTCCAATAACGCCATATAATACTCACTGTTGATGATTTTTCCCTTCTCAAGATAATCGATAAAAATTATTCCATGCGCATCCCAAAAAACAGAGGCCATTACTTTGCCAGCGGACTTTTGAGTCTTTCCACGCTTCGGAGACGGTTCACCGGTCGCTGTCTACTCAGCCGACTGTCGATTGGACTCAGGAGTGTAGTGATGGAGCCATGTTTCATCCATTGTCACATATCGACGGAAAAACTCGGGTGTATTACGAGTTAACAGCTGCAAACACCGCTCAGAATCATCAACACGTTGTTGTTTTTGGTCAAATGTGAGCTCGCGCGGCACCCATTTTGCACAGAGCTTCCGCATATCCAAATATTGATGAATGATATGACCAACACGTTCCTTTTATATCTTTAAGGCCTCTGCTATCTCGATCAACTTCATTTTACGGTCATTCAAAATCATTTTGTGGATTTTTTTGATGTTTTCGTCGGTAACCACCTCTTTCGGGCGTCCACTGCGTTCACCGTCCTCCATGCTCATTTCACCACGATTGAATTTTTCATATCAAACAATTATTGTTGATTTCCCTGGGGCAGAGTCCGGAATCTCATTATCAAGCCAAGTTTTTGCTTCCACCGTATTTTTTCCCTTCAGAAAACAGTACTTTATCAGAACACGAAATTCTTTTTTTTTTCACAATAACAAAAGTTGCTTCGCAAAAGACACTCTATCTCACAAACTAAATTTGACACGAATCAAGTGACACGTCAAATTTTGACACGAATCATTTGAAGGTTGGTACTATATAAAAATAATATGCATTTAATACTAGCGACGCCATCTTTGTGTCAGACCGGGGACTTATCAGCCAACCTTTTAAGCCAAAAATTCATAATCTTCAATATAAAACTTAATCTATATTTGAAGCTCTTTAATCTTTTATACAATGATTCAATATCTCAGTTTATTTAAATAGTATTTTAAAACAAAAATAATTTCTTTGCTTTAAGGAAAAGTTGCCATATTTCAAAGACATGAGGCTTTGCCAGAGGAAATCGAATTTCAAAGGTTCGTGTCCTAAATTTAAAGAAGGTTATGTTTAAAGCAACGAATATAAACTTTCCTTTAATTATTTATTTATAATTTAATCTAACTTATAGTAAATGTAAGGCAAGTATAAAGTAAAGAAATAGTATTAGCTACAAAGGCCATCAGCTAATTCCTTTCATTAAATAAAAAAAAAAAAAATAAAAAAAAAAATGACTACACGGTTGAAAAAGACTGTTTTTCATATGTTTGGCTATAAACATTATATGTTTGGAACACAAATTTTTAAACACAATATTATTGAGTGCAAGCATATAATGTTCATAAACTAGCATAACATGTTTGGGACATATATGTTAATATGTTAGAACATATTATGTTTGGGACATAAAATGTTTTTAAATATAATATGCTTGGATGCAAACATATATTAAGTTAGAAATAGCCTATAAACATATATGTGTTTAGTAGCTTGGAGCGCTATTTAACAGGGAGCGATATTGAATTAAGTTGGTGGTTGTTGCTTGTTATTACAAAATTAACATTTTTTTATTTTTCCTTGGGCAATTGATCAGCTACTTCTTTGATCCTTACAAACTGTGTGGTCCGCTGTTCGAATCCCCGTCCGGCAAAAGGTAAAATTAAAATAAAAAAAATCATACAATTGAATAGTTTCTTCTACAATGTTTGTATTACAGAAAAAGGTGCTAAGAACTAAAAAATCTCGTGGAAGTGAGAAAGATGTGGGGGAATATACAATTGGGCAGAAACAAAATTTTGAGCATTCAGGTCGAAAACCTATGTTGTTAGCACCTATATTACCAGTTTATTTTCATAATTCATTATGATTGTAAATATATAAATAAATAAATAAAATTTTGAGCACAATATTGTTTGGGAGAATTTTTTAAGCATATAATATTTTTGGGTGCAAAATGCTTCCAAACATATTATATGTTCACATAATAACATATTGTTTTTTGGAAAACAACATTATTGAATTTGGATGCAAAAATACAAAATGTTTGAAAATTGACTACCCAAACATATATTGTTTAGACCAATATGCTTTCAAACATATTATATATTGGAAGAGATCAAACATATAAATGTTTGGGCAATAGCCAAAATGTATATGCTTGAAGCAAAATATGTTTGGGAGTATATGTTACAGAAGCGATTTTTTGTGAGCGTGTACACACAGAGAAGGAAAATGATCACCTCAATATGTTTCAAGAGCACCATGTTACTTTTTAACGGCGACTATGTACAAACATAACATGTTTTCCGCAATCAAATATATAATTTCCGAGAAAATAAAATTGTTTCGAGAAACATGTTATATGTGTCCCGGGCAAAAGTAACATTATGCTCTTGAAACATGGTTGGGGTGAACATATTCCTTCTCTGCGTGTATACATATGTTTCAGTGTCGGCTAATTCACATTTCCATAGTCTCTAGTAAGATCAATGTTTTCTAAAGAAATCAGAAGCAATTATTGAAATCGTCCTCAAATGTGACGATTTTTTAAAAATATATAAACCTACAAACCTACAATGTATTCAAAGATAGAAGATGTATATCAAGGTTTTACTTGAAACATGGTATAATTTTTACTGAATTTGAAAATTGCAGTTGTACTGAAAAAGCCTTTTTCATCGCAGGGTATATTACACTTACCAAACTTCTCAGAGTTTTCCCAAGAGATTTCCATATGGCATCCCTAGCACTTAATGGTTCCATCTAACTCACTATATGAGCATCAATTTAAAGAAACCACGTACCACCCAAATAACACCACTTGCTGCTTGACTGACTTCTTTAAAATAGCGGGTGAAAACCAAAAAAGAAAATTAGAAAAACAGAAAAATTGCACATAGACAAATTGCCGATGCAGATGATCCTAGCTAGGCTTGTACGTTCAACTAAAAAATACCATCATTGCCGCCAACACTGCTTGCTCCAATTTCTGGTTAACATCGCCTCAAAGCCAAATCGCTCTATGGTTGGAGATGTACCCTGTGCCTTCCTTAAATTACGATTCCACAAAACACTCTGACTGATAGTCGTCATTCAAAGTTACCATTAAGTTCCAATAACATCACACAAATCGAAAATTGTTACAGCGTTCTGCCTTAAATTACCACTTTAATTTCCACAAAAAAAAAAAAAAAAAACTGAGGGAAAAACCAAGTTGGTAGATCAAAATAGCCTTGCTGCAGACATACCACAAAACAAAAAAAGATATCTCAGTAGAAAAGTACTATATTTACTATTGCCGCTAAACAATTTCAAATGGATAACAATACACGCAAAAAAAATATTCTTTTCCACGAGAAGAAATTTTTGAAACCATAGAACATAAAAAAAAATGTTGCACACTTCAACTTTAATGACTGCTGATGCTGGCCAAAGGTTAGGTTAGGTTATGGAGGATGACACGAATCCGAAATAGCGGATTGTGTCCATTGAGACCATAGTTGGTCCATTGCGGTTCCTCAAACTTCTTTCCATCTTCCTCTTCGTGTCTGTCTCGCTCCGGCCGGAATGAGTCCATTCTATGATCATGTGTCCTTCGGATAGGTCATCCATCCCGATGCCTTGCTGAAGGCGAGAATACTTCTCAGACTGCATTCTCGCAAGTTGGTTATAGTCTGAAAGAAATAAGAGTCCAGTATCTTGTTTATTCTGAAAGCTAGTGCTGGACACTGCCATAGGAAGTGAAGTGAGTCTTCCGTAGCCTCGGGGTCCAGACACCACCTACAAATATCATCATTCGCTAGACCGATCCTTACGATGTGTTTTCCCAGAGTTTTGTGTCCTGTTATGATGCCTATTATCGACCTCACATCCTCTCTTTGCAATGACATCAGGACTTCAAAGTTCCGAATATTTTTTTCGTCCCATATCTGTTTCGTTTGTTCACAGCCTATAGAAGAAGCCCATCGTCTCTTCCATAAATCTTCATATTTGCTATTGATCCTTTAAATAAACAAGGAGAGCGGAGGAAGAACGTTCGAAATGGCGTTATCCGTGCCACCTGCGCCTTCCTTAGCCAGTACATCTCCTTTTTCATTCCCAGTTATGCCATAATGTCCAGGTAGCCAGCACAGAGTTAACAGGTTGGCTGATAAGTCCCCGGTTTAACAAAGAAAAACACATTTTTTGTCAAAATTCGTTTTTATTATTCAACATAGTTCCCATCAAGAGCGATACAACGATTATAGCAACCTTCCAATTTTTTGATACCATTTTGGTAGTACTCCTTCGGGTTTGCTTCAAAATAGGCCTCAGTTTCGGCGATCACCTTTTCATTGCAGCCAATTTTGTTCCCTGCGAGCATCCTTTTGAGGTCTGAGAACAAGAAAAAGTCGCTGGGGGCCAGATCTGGAGAATACGGTGGGTGGGGAAGCAATTCGAAGCCCAATTCATGAATTTTTGCCATCGTTCTCAATGACTAGTGGCACGGTGCGTTGTCTTGGTGGAACAACTCTTTTTTCTTCTTCATATGGGGCCGTTTTGCCGCGATTTCGACCCTCAAACACTCCAATAACGCCATATAATAGTCACTGTTGATGGTTTTTCCCTTCTCAAGATAATCGATACAAATTATTCCATGCGCATCCAAAAAAACAGAGGCCATTACTTGCCAGCGGACTTTGAGTCTTTCCACGCTTCGGAGACGGTTCACAGGTCGTTGTCCACTCAGCCGATTGTTGATTGGACTCAGGAGTGTAGTGATAGAGCCATGTTTCATCCATTCTCACATATCGACGGAAATACTCGGGTGTATTACGAGTTAACAGCTGCAAACAACGCTCAGAATCATCAACACGTTGTTGTTTTTGGTCAAATGTGAACTCGCGCGGCACCCATTTTGCACAGAGCTTCCGCATATCCAAATATTGATGAATGATATGACCAACACGTCCCTTTTATATCTTTAAGGCCTCTGCTATCTCGATCAACTTCATTTTACGGTCATTCAAAATCATTTTGTGGATTTTTTTGATGTTTTCGTCGGTAACCACCTCTTTCGGGCGTCCACTGCGTTCACCGCCCTCCATGCTCATTTCACCACGATTGAATTTTTCATATCAAACAATTATTGTTGATTTCCCTGGGGCAGAGTCCGGAATCTAATTATCAAGCCAAGTTTTTGCTTCCACCGTATTTTTTCCCTTCAGAAAACAGTATTTTATGAAAACACGAAATTCCTTTTATTTCCATTTTTTTCACAATAACAAAAGTTGCTTCACAAAAGACGCTTTTTCTCACAAACTAATTGACTTACAGGCGTCAAATTTTGTAACGAATCATTTGAAAGTTGGTACTATATAAAAATAATATGCATTTAATACTAGCGACGCCACCTATGTGTCAGACCGGGGACGTATCAGCCAACCGGTTACATTATGCTGTTCAGTGAGAACCGTAAGCTCTCTACGACAGCGGCTGACCACCTTCGACCTTATGTTCGTATTGCTCAGGGCCTTTATAGCTGCCTGACTATCGATGAAAATGCTGATATCGCATCTAAATAACGGCCTCATCGATAGAAGTTCCGCAGCTTTTGCAATAGCAAATACCTCGGCCTGAAAAATGCTGCATTGTTCGTCCAAATTAAAGGACTCCTTAAGTTCCAACTCCTTGCAGTATATTCCGCTGCCTGTACCCTCGGCCATTTTCGAGCCGTCAGTATAGATGTTGAGATTCCAAAGTGTATCCTAGTTTCGTCCCAGTCCTCTATGATCGGGATAATTGAATCCAGGTTACTCTCATACATATGCCGTGTCGCCATATAGTCAGTTCTCATAACTCGTCCGGCATAGACTATCAGTTCGGTGTGTCTGCAGCCCGTGCTCTCCAATGAGACCAGACCCATTAGTCTGATCAATATGACCTCCGCGCTGGCCAAAAACAAATTTTCATGTTTAAAGGCCCTGAAAAGTTAACATCGAGCAATGGACTTAGAAGGAAGTCCAAAATTAGAATAACATCAGAAGATATATTAGCGCCATATTTGGGCGTGAAAGAGGTATAATCGGGATATTTCGGTGTTCAGAATTTTTTTGACCAATAGTGATTTGAAAGTATTTTACTTTAACAGGTCGTTAGTTCGAGCCCTTAAATTACCCAAAATTTCCTTTGTGTAGAGTTAAGTGACTGGGTGAAATAGAAACCCTACACCTAGCATGAAAAAATGTAAGATGTGCCACAACCTTAACCTTTATAATGACTTCCTTGGACGGTCTATCCCAACTTCTCGCACTTCTAATTAAGCTTTTTTTTTGTGACAAGTCTTAAAAGATATATATCTCCCAGTGTATACAAATTACCTCGAAAATTTGATCGAATGAAATTTTTGGACACCCCCCCTACTTCTTCCATAAAGACCGAAAAACTATGAGAGTGGTAGCAACAACGTTACCCATTTCCAATCCTAATACAAGGCAAGATGCAACGTTTGCGCATGTGCGATGGTGCTAAGGGCAAACGAGGCAGGCACCAAAACAATAACAACAACAGCAAAAACGAGTAGGTTTGATAAAAATGGGCCACTAAAACACCAACAAGAACAGCAATCATTAGAAACATCCACTAAAAGTACGCCACTTAAATGTTGTAACAACTCGTGCATACGACGCGGCGGCGACGAAGACGACGGCAATTCGCAAAAACATTGATTGCCCCTTTTGCGCGCCCATCTTGTTTTCGATGGCTTAGTCGATCCATGGTCTAGCTTCCTCCGCCTCCTTGCCACTCCTGACTTAGTTTAGTTTTCGTTTGAATATGCCAGCAGCTGGTATTGAGAAATTTTTGAGCAAATAGTAGGACCCCCTCAAAAAAAAAAAAAAAACACACACACACACACAAAACGACCCAAACTTTGATTGAGCGAACACACAATCCCCAAAAGCAAGGAGTTGAGGACGATTTACCGCAATCTAACTGAAATAGACCCTTAAGCGTAACTCTAGTCAAGAGAAACAAAAACATTACCAGCTAAACAGCGACCTCAGTAAGTCTAAGGAGAAAAAATTAGCAATCATTTGCGCGTGCCCAATTGAACACAACAGTGAACAACAGCAACATCATCGACAAACCAAAACACAAAAAAAAAACGAAAACATAGAGCTACACTACAATTCTCGAAAAACAATCGTTAACGAGTTCACAAACAATTTGCTGAGTGGGTGGATAAAGTCTAGGTTTTGATGGGCAGACATTCTCCACGTACTGGAGGAGAGTGGCAGGCGACAAAATGAGGAAGACAACATAAATGCCCTTTTCGTCTAAAGCCTCAAACGGAAAAACTAAAATACCAAATTGTAGCAATCCCAAAAGATTTCTTCAAGAAATATTCGCATACTAAATTCATATACGAGGTAAGGCTGAGTATGCATGCAGGAGAAGTCATACAATAGGTAATTTGGCCGAATTAGATTCATTCTAATTTCGCCGGAGCCTTATTTTCTTTGCGAAAGTTTATGGCTGTTTCGAGTTAAGGAATACAGAGTTCAGGGATTTTATACAGGTTGATTGTCTAAGTATATATTTATGCCAACCTTTAGTTGGAGCATTACCAATTTGCCACCTCTTTTATTGCCAATAATATGTCAGCCCTCATAACACTACAGTGAATAGGTATTCTATTTGCAAGTTCCAGTTTTTTAATATACTCCAAAAACCCACAAGTCTGTCGAATTTAGAGCCATCGGTATAGAAATCCATAGAATGCAGTCTATGTGCACCACGCCCCACTATTTGGAATTAGTGTTCAAAATTTCTTGTCGAAAAGCAGTTTCGCCAGAGTGTAATCCACTAACGTTTGGCACATCTGGCCCTATTTTTAGGACCGAACTGTTATCGTGCTTCTTTCCAACCACAGTGATAGCTTGCGGACAATCGGTGTTGCCACTGACTGTTTAGCCAAAATGTCTAAAGACAATAAATGCGGTATGACATTAAGGGAATCTGTTCCTGTCTTATACACAAGCACGCCATTCGCTGAACGTTTTTAAACTTTTCGACTGCTTAAAAGCCGGCCATTTTCTGAAGGACGCAGACACCTCTGCCACATGGGGTAAAAATAAAAATACGAGTCCAATCTGAAGGTTGGGCGGACAGAAAATTCGACAGTGAGTTCGACGAGTGTGTACTATATGAAAATCTTTGCATTAAGTGATCAGACTCATTTTTTAGAGTACGAGGAACAAAATTCGCTACATGATTTTCTGAATCAAATGAAGTCCACTGTACAGTGTTTTTTTTATTTCCAAATTGCCACCAGCATAGTTTACTTTACACAAACATGCTCAAATGTTCTAAAAATTTCCAGCAAACTAATTGGATCGATGAACAATCCAATACACATGAAACGCTATAACTGGTCCATTAGGCTCTTCTATTGGGAATTAGTGTTTAAAATTTCTTGTCGAAAAGCAGTTCCGCCAGAGTGTAATCCACTAACGTTTGGCACATCTGGCACTATTTTGAGGACCGAACTGTTATCGTGCTTCTTTCCAACCACAGCGATAACTTGGGGACAACCGGTGTTGCCACTGACTGTTTAGCCAAAATGTCTAAAGGCAATAAATGCGGTATGACATTAAGGGAATCTGTTCCTGTCTAACACACAACCACGCCATTCGCTGAACATTTTTAAAAATTTTAGACTACTGAAGAACCGGCCATTTTCTGAAGGACGCAGACAATCCCTCTGCCACATGGAATAAAAATAAAAATACGAGTCCAATCTGAAGGTTGGCCGGACAGAAAATTCGACAGTAAGTTCGACGAGTGTGTACTATATGAAAATCTTTGCATTAAGTGATCAGGCTCATTTTTTAGAGTACGAGGGACAAAATTCGCTACATTATTTTCTGAATCAAATGAAGTCCCCTGTACAGTGGTCTTTTTTATTTCCAAATTGCCACCAGCATAGTTTACTTTACACAAACATGCTCAAATGTTCTAAAAATTTCGAGCAAACTATTTGGATCGACGGACAATCCAATATACATGAAACGCTATAACTGGTCCATTAGACTCTTCTATTGGGAATTAGTGTTTAAAATTTCCTGTCGAAAAGCAGTTTCGCCAGAGCGTAATCCACTAACGTTTGGCACATCTGGCACTATTTTGAGGACCGTACTGTTATAGTGCTTCTTTCCAACGACAGCAATAGCTTGCGGACAACCGGTGTTGCCACTGACTGTTTAGCCAAAATGTCTAAAGGCAATAAATGCGGTATGACATTAAGGGAATCTGTTCCTGTCTTACACACAACCACGCCATTCGCTGAACATTTTTAAAAATTTTAGACTACTGAAGAACCGGCCATTTTCTGAAGGACGCAGACAATCCCTCTGCCACATGGGATAAAAATACCAGGTTGGCCGGACAGAAAATTCGACAGTGAGTTCGACGAGTGTGTACTATATGAAAATCTTGCATTAAGAGATCAGGCCCATTTTTTAGAGTACGAGGAACAAAATTCGCTACATGATTTTCTGAACCAAATGAAGTCCCCTGTACAGTTCTATACAGTGGTCTTTTATATTTCCAAATTGCCACCAGCATAGTTTACTTTACACAAACATTGTAGGCTGTTATTTATGTGAACAAATTCGCATGGGTTCTTGTCTATAAGCAGAAGTGTTATCAGCGGTCTACCTAAAAAAAAAACACGACGCAAAGTGAATTATTAGTTTCTATGGCAAACCATGCAAAGATTGGAGATAGATAACAACGCAACTTCGAAAATCTAACGACGCAATGTGAAAACTAGTACTAATTCAGCAACGACGCAACTCCGAAACAACGCAAAACGAAACGACGCAAAGCGAGGTCTAGGTGTATAATAAATCCATTAGATCTGATAACACACAGATGAGTATGCTACACATGCGTATAGTAATAAAATCCATGTGAAGGATTTTCCACACGAAGAGGCAACAGCAAACACTTAGTTATAATTAGAATACGAAGTATTTTAGTATCTAGTATATAAGTCATTGTAAATTTAACAATAAATTGAGTTTCCACTAAACCATCAAAGCGAGCACATCGTTGCATTTTCTTCCTTCGCCTGTGTCTTCGATGTACAACTAGGAGTCATTGTACATCCCTATGATGCAATAACTCGATATCACAGATATCGACGATGCAAACGGACACTTCGTGTAGACATCAAAATCTGCCTTTTCATTTGGAACCAATTACGTACATTCGGTTTATGTGTTCCTAAAGAAAAGACTTGTTAACAAAGAGGAATTTCGTTCCAGAGGAATTTCGTTTTTCTTTGGATATACGTAGAAGTTTATGTGATAGCACTCCGGTATCCAAGGAATTACAATGTCAATAGATATATAGAGGCAATAGAGGCGGCCCGTTATTTTAGGCTTACTTAGACTATTCAGTCCATATTGAAACCATATGTGGTGAACTTCTCTTTGTCAGATTCTATGTTTAGCTCAATGACGAGGAGCCTCCTTTTTATAGACAAGTCCGAACGGCGTTTCATATGGTGATGAAACCAGTTAGAGAAGCTTTGAAACACTCAGAAATATCATCAACATTATTGAGAGAGGAAAAGCCTTTTTCATGTTGGGTCGAAACTGGCATTGTATCCATGGCCTTTTATATGCACTTGCCAGATAAAAATATAGATTCCTGCAGTACATAACTAGATCAGCCTAGCTTATTCTCTCTCGCTTACTTCCCGGTCTCAATGGAAGCCAAACGGGAGCCACCGTGGTGCAATGGTTAGCATGCCCGCCTTGCATACACAAGGTCGTGGGTTCGATTCCTGCTTCGACCGAACACCAAATAGTTTTTCAGCGGTGGATTATCCCACCTCAGTAATGCTGGTGACATTTCTGAGGGTTTCAAAGCTTCTTGAAGTGGTTTCACTGCAATGTGGAACGCCGTTCGGACTCGGCTATGAAAAGGAGGTCCATTGTCATTGAGCTTAACATGGAATCGGGCAGCACTCAGTGATAAGAGAGAAGTTCACCAATGTGGTATCACAATGGACTGAATAGTCTAAGTGAGTCTGATATATCGGGCTGCCACCTAACCTAAACCTAAACCTATGGAAGCCAATAGTAATCCCTGTGGTATATGTTTGTGGAGATATGTTTGTTCTTAATAAAATATTTTTTTCTGTGCACTGTCGAAAGAACCACAATAGTAAACGACTGAATTTCAATAAAATCACAGCTTAGTATTCCTTCGCCTTTAGGGAAAGTATAATAAGTTGATGCAGGCTCCGTAAATCGCGACACCCTTACATTTCTCTCATCGCAAGTCCATGAAATCCAGGGACTTCAAGCCCCACTTTATGCTGGATTCTTAAATAATATCGTTGGCAGTAGACGATGGACTTCTACGGTGGTAGATGTTTTGGGGCTATCTTAATTTCAGGTAAATGTGTGTGCAATAATATCTCTACGCAGGAGTCATTAGACTCAGTCTAGCGGCCCTCACATGTGTTAATTTAACCCGGAACAGAATAAATTGATACGAATATCTTCCTTAGACTAAAGCTCATGGAATCTCGAGGAAAGAAATGGGGGTTTGTTACTAAGAGAAACCAACAAGCAGGTGCCCTTCACTTTAAAATTCCTATGATTGAAATTAAAAAAGTTTACCACAGTCGAGTCTTTTAAATCGTCGCTCCATCCAACCACCCTCGTAATAATGGTCAATATTCCATGAAGTGCAGACAGATCTACCAAGACGATTTCTCATTTTGTAGTATCTCCTGTTTTGGTAAACTAGCCACAGTGACAAGGAAATCCAGATAAAGATAGATTTCATTGTGTTTTATTTATAGATACCGGGCTATCATCAATTTCGAAATTGATGACGATCTTGAAGGAAGACATGTCAGGAACCAATGCAAAAACCTCAACAAACAAAACACACAAACCGTCACCCAAAAGGCGAAAAAATCGAATGTACATGTCAGCAAATTACCTTCGATACCTACACATTTTATGGATTGCCCCAAAAAATAGCTTGATAGCCTAGACAGACCACACGACCCAATATGCAAAAAAAAAACTCGAAAGCGTTTGGTTGACATCACCGTGAAGAAGATGACGATGATGATGATGTTGAGGACGATTGTTGAGGCACCAATATCGTCATTACGAATAACAACTCCCATGTCTGTTAACCAGGGTTCAGTTTGGATGGCCTACGAAAGTGGAGGGAATTCCTGAGGATTTTTGCACTATTTATTGCACATTTCGCTTAAAATATTCGACGCCATCACAAAAAGATCCAAATATTGTTGCCTGCTGACATTCCGCAGGCTCATCTACGCCCAATGAAATATGCATGTTTTAGCAATTTTTCTGTTTCTCTTGGGAGTTGGAGCTGTTGTTCTGTTTCTTTTCTGTCGGGCGATTATTGTTTGACATAACTAAGCCTAGGCCTAGCAAGCAGGCTAGTTAGCTGAGGGACTTTGACTGAATAGATTTCTCTGTTTTGCAAGTACTCGGTGAGGCGATTGCAATTCTTCGTCATCTTCTCTTCTGGTTTTCCTTCTTTTTATGCAGTACACTCCGTCACTCGTATTGCGTGGGCTTAAATTATGTTGGAAATGTCATCGTAAGATTCAACACACGACAACAAGGGTTGACATAAATTTCCACCAACATGCAGAATCTGAACGGAACGCTCGGGCTATGGTGTTCCAAGCTGCCAGCCAACAACCTTCGCTGTATGCTTTTTGGTGGGTTAAACTATAACAACAGCTTCATAGAGCAGCCACATAGAGGTGCTGTGATCTTCAACAACAGATAGAGTCTCCATCGCTTGGTTCGGTCACCACACAGTGGGGTGAATTAATGTGAGAATTTTTTTGGAAAATATTGGGAAGACTTAGGTTTGTAATGTAGGGACGCCAATTTAAATACTCGTGTCCTAAATAAAATAAAAATTTAATTAAAAAATTTTAGAGGAAACATCACGAACTTTCTTTTAATTAAAATTTCCGTTTTTTTTTTTTAAGAAATTTATCCTACATGTGGTGCCAAATTGCATGTGCTATAATTTAGGTTGTATAATAACAGGTTGGCTGATAAGTCCCTGGTCTGACACATAGATTGCGTCGCTAGTATTAAATGCATATTATTTTTATATAGTACAATCCTGAGAAGAGCGTCTTTTGTGAAGCAACTTTTGTTATTGTGAAAAAAAATGGAAAAAACGGAATTTCGTGTTTTGATAAAGTACTGTTTTCTGAAGGGAAAAAATACGGTGGAAGGCTTGATAATGAGTTTCCGGACTCTGTTCCAGGGAAATCAGCAATAATTGATTGGTATGCAAATTTCAAGCGTGGTGAAATGAGCACGGAGGACGGTGAACGACGTAGACGCCCGAAAGAGGTGGGACACTCCTGAGTCGAATCGACAGTCGGACAGCGACCGGTGAACCGTCTCCGAAGCGTGGAAACACTCAAAAGTCCGCTGGCAAAGTAATGGCCTCTGTTTTTTGGGATGCCCATGGTATAATTTTTATCGATTATCTTGAGAAGGGAAAAACCATCAACAGTGACTATCATATGGCGTTATTGGAGCGTTTGAATGTCGTAATCGTGGCAAAACGGCCCCATATGAAGAAGAGAAAAGTGTTGTTCCACCAAGACAACGCACCGTGCCACAAGTCATTGAGAACGATGGCAAAAATTCATGAATTGGGCTTCGAATTGCTTCCCCACCCACCGTATTCTCCAGATCTGGCCGCAGCGACTTTTTCTTGTTCTCAGACCTCAAAAGGATGCTCGCAGGGAAAAAATTTGGCTGCAATGAAGAGGTGATCGTCGAAGCTAAAGCCTATTTTGAGGCAAAACCGAACGAGTACTACCAAAATGGTATCAAAAACTTGGAAGGTCGTTATAATCGTTGTATCGCTCTTGAAGGGAACTATGTTGAATAATAAAAACGAATTTTGACAAAAAAATGTGTTTTTCTTTGTTAGACCGGGGACTAATCAGCCAACCTGTTATTTGATGTCAGTCCAATTGAATTATATCTTCACATCATAACCTAAATTAATTTACATTTTTTTTTCTAACCACTGTACATTAGCATTTTATGAAGACTGTCAAATCCCATGGTATTTTAGCCTATCCTCATATTGGTCCATTCATCCCTGGTTGGTGTACATATTAAAAGTGTGTTGCTTCACTATTTGGAAGCTGGAGAATGAAGCACATCAACCATTACAGATGTCAGCAAACTAAGAAAACGTCCAGTCAAAATAGTTGCCCCCACCCCCCGTTTCCAGATATCCTCGTTCATTTGGTTTTTCTTTGTCCTATTCAGTCGAAACAGACATGAAGCAACAGTTCACGCTTAATAACTGACAATGTTTTCTTAATATTGAGTTAAATATACACATAGAGAAACATGTTTGCGGGCATTTACTAATATCTAATTTTGATATTCAAAACAAAAAAAAAAAAACTGAATCAAAAAATGTCTTTGTCTTTGTAAAATAAGAAATCAATGCGAACAAAGTAAAAACAAGTCCAATTCCGAATTTACCGATTTTTTCAAAACTCAAAAGTTTGTAAAATCTACTTCTAAAATTTATTGAACGTGGAAAGTTTGACAACCTCTTTTAGCTTACACTCGTTGGCATTCTTCAAAAAAATGGACCCATATGGTCAAATTGCAAATTTCAACTTTTCTTATCAAAAAACAAGTAAGGAAAGTCTAAAGTCGGGCGGGGCCGACTTTATTATACACTGCACCACTTAGTAGATCTAAATTTTCGATACCATATCACATTCGTCAAACGTGTTGGGGGCTATATATAAAGGTTTGTCCCAAATACATACATTTAAATATCACTCGATCTGGACAGAATTTGATAGCTTCTACAAAATCTATAGACTCAAAATTTAAGTCGGCTAATGCACTAGAGTGGAACACAATGTTAGTAACAAAATATGGGAAACATTTAAATCTGAAGCAATTTTAAGGAAACTGCGCAAAAGTTTATTTATTGATTTATCGCTCGATATATATGTATTAGAAGTTTAGGAAAATTAGAGTAATTTTTACAACTTTTCGACTAAGCAGTGGCGATTTTACAAGGAAAATGTGGGTATTTTGACAATTTTTGTCGAAATCAGAAAAACAAATATATGGGAGCTATATCTAAATCTGAACCGATATCAACCAAATTCGGCACGCATAGCTACAATGCTAATTCTACTCCCTGTGCAAAATTTCAACTAAATCGGAGCAAAAAATTGGCCTCTGTGGTCGTATGAGTGTAAATCGAGCAAAAGCTATATATGGGAGCTATATCTAAATCTGAACCGATTTCAACCAAATTTGGCACGCATTGCAACAATGCTAATTCTACTCCCTGTGCAAAATTTCAACTAAATCGGAGCAAAAAATTGGCCTCTGTGGTCATATGAGTGTAAATCGGCCGAAGGCTATATATTGGAGCTATATCTAAATCTGCACCGATTTCAACCAAATTTGGCACGCATAGCTACAATGCTAATTCTACTCCCTGTGCAAAATTTCAACCAAATTGGGGTAAAACTCTGGCTTCTGGGACCGTATTAGTCCATATCGGGCGAAAGATATATATGGGAGCTATATCTAAATCTGAACCGATTTCAACTAAATTTGGCACGCATAGGTATAATGCTAATTCTACTCCCTGTGCAAAATTTCAACCAAATTGGGGTAAAACTCTGGCTTCTGGGACCGTATTAGTCCATATCGGGCGAAAGATATATATGGGAGCTATATCTAAATCTGTACCGATTTTAATTAAATTTGGCACACTTGACTATAGTACTAATTGTTCTTCTTTTAAGCAAATTAGGGTAAAACTCTGGCTTCTAGGGCCATATAAGTCCATATCGGGCGAAATATATATATGGGAGCTATATCTAAATCTGAACCGATTTCTTCCAAAATCAATAGGGATCTATTCTGAGCCAAAACACATACTTGTGCCAAATTTGAAGTCGATTGGACTAAAATTGCCACCTAGACTTTGATTACAAAAATGTGTTCACGGACAGACGGACCTGGCTATATCGACTCAGGAGCCCACCCTGAGCATTTTTGCCAAAGACACCATGTGTCTGTCTCGTCTCCTTCTGGGTGTTGCAAACATATGCACTAACTTATAATACCCTGTTCCACAGTGTGGCGCAGGGTATAATAAGAAACTGAAAAATGTCAAATTTCAATAAAAAAACCTACGATGCTGAATGCTATATTAAGATGGATCAGGAACGTCAAATGAAAATAAGCGACAAATGCCAATTGCACAATACAAAACTTGTGGTACTTTTTTCATTGTTTCTTTAGCTTCTTGATTTTTTTTTATCATTTTTTTCAGAAAATACATTGAATTTTCCAATGCTCATCCAAATGTTCTGGAAATTTTGAGCAAACCAATAGGCAGATGGACGGATAATCCACTGATAGAAAAATTTCGTTATATCAACGAAATGTGTCACTAAAATTGAGCCAACGAAACAAATTCGTAAATAGAACGAAATGTTTCATTATTGTGAGAAATTTTCTGTTAAACAATGAAAAATTTCGTACTAATAACGAAATATTTCATTCTCTTAACGAACATTTTTCGTTGTATGAACGAAAAACTGTCTTTGGCTCAATTTTAATGAAATTTTCTTTGTGTGTCCAATATATATGAAACGCTTTAAGCGGTCTATTAGGCTCTTTCAGAATTTTTACATTCATTCTCTGCGTGTAATGTCATGGAGCCTAGTCTTAGATGATGATGGTTCACTTTTGGTATTACTGACGTTTTAGCCAAGAAAATATCTGGCCCGTTGTCATCATCATCATCGCCAGTACACAACTGGGACACTTTATTATCAACACCAGAAAAGCCGGCAACAAAAACAAAAAAACAACACAGCCTTAGTATATCTTATTTTCGGGACTATGTCAATGATCTGGAGGTCTTGCACTGTTTTTGCTATGAAGTTTGTAATGAACCTTCAGTTTTTTTTGTGGTTTTTAGATTTTCTTGTCTTGGAGTTCTGTTCCTTCAACTGTCTTCATTGAGTTCCTGCACCAAAAAACGTTGATGCTGTCTTTTAGGATTTTTTTTCCTTTTCTTAATGCTGGATGGATTTTTCGGATCACTTTAGATTCAGATTTAGATTGCAGCACATTGCCTTACTACAATCTCTGCAAGACATTTGGCTCCTCCGCATCTCCCAAAAAAAAAAGAAAAGATCGCTGCTCGACTGATAGGTGGTGTCGTATAATTTAAGTTCATAGCATAATTCTACGTAAAACGTTGTAACTTGTATCTCATTGCAAAATAGGTGATTATCTATGTAATGCACAGTGGGCTTGGAAATTCTACAAAAGTGGAAATTAATTTCAAGGATTTCTTTTTCTTACAAAATATGTAAAGCCACGGAGGACACAATATCTGCAATGTGGTTCGCAAATCATACCATCACTGATTTTATATCATTTACTTTTATATATAAAAGGGTCCGTCCATCTATCATAATGTACTTTCGTAGTTAGATTACAGCCACATTTACTTTTCGATCCAATGGGATCTTCCTGAGTGCTGCCAGATTTTATGTTTAGCTCAGTGACAAGGGACCTCTTTTTCTATAGCCGAGTTCGAACGGCGATCCATGTTGTGTTGAAACCATTTAGAGTAGCTTTGAAACACTTAGAAATGTCACCAGCATTACTGAAAGGGATTAATCCAGCGCAAGCTAGGCATGCTAACCATTGGACCATGGTAAAGGGTGATACGGTCAAAATTTGGTCAATATAAACTTGACGTATTTCTTTCAATATTGCATTTAAAAAACCTGAACACCCCTCATTTTGAAGGTGTGTGTGTGTGTAGAATGTTGCTTCTATTTTGATTTTGGAATTCACTCTTCAGTTGTCAAAATGCCGTCCAAACAAGAAGAGCAGCGTATCAAAATTTTGCTCGCGCATTGCGAAAATCCGAGCTACTAGCACGCAAAGCTGGCAAAATCGCTAAAAGTTGCCAAATCAACCATTACAAATGTAACTAAAGTGTTTGGGGAACGTTTGTCGACAGCCAGGAAGTCTGGATCGGGAGGAAATCGAAAACCGGAATCCACTGAGACGACAAAGAGAGTTTCCGGTAGTTTCAAGCGAAACCCTAACCTCTCTCTCCGAGATGCCGCAAATAAGCTGGGTGTATCGTCTACAACCGTGCATTGAGCCAAAAAACGAGCCGGACTATCGACTTACAAGAAGGTAGTGACTCCAAATCGCGATGATAAACAAAATACGACGGCCAAAGCGCGATCCCGGAGGCTGTACACGACGATGCTGACGAAGTTTGACTGCGGGGTAATGGACGACGAAACCTACGTCAAAGCCGACTACAAGCAGCTTCCGGGACAGGAGTTTTATACGGCAAAACGAAGGGGAAAGGTAGCAGATATTTTCAAGCACATAAAACTGTCAAAGTTCGCAAAGAAATATGTGGTTTGGCAAGCCATCTGTACCTGTGGCTTGAAAAGCAGCATTTTCATAGCTTCCGGGACTGTCAACCAAGAAATTTACGTGAAAGAGTGTTTGAATAAACGTCTGCTGCCTTTCCTGAAGAAACACGGTTGTTCCGTACTGTTTTGGCCGGATTTGGCATCTTGCCATTACGGTAAAAAGGCCATGGAGTGGTACGCCGCCAACAACGTGCAGGTGGTTCCCAAGGACAAGAACCCTCCCAACACGCCAGAGCTCCGCCCAATTGAGAAATACTGGGCTATTGTCAAGCGGAACCTAAAGAAGACAAAAAAACTGCTAAGGACGAGCAGCAGTTCAAGGCAAACTGGCTTTCTGCGGCGAAGAAGGTGGACAAGGTGGCTGTACAAAATCTGATGTCAGGTGTCAAGCGTGAGGCCCGGCAATTCGGATTTGGAAAAGCGAAAGCCTAACTGAATATTTTTCCTGAATTTTATACTAATTGAACTTGAAAAATAAATTTAATTTGATTTTTTAAATAAACGATTTCACCGATTTACACGCGTTTTCCCTTGACCAAATTTTGACCGTATCACCCTTTAGCTCCCAAGTCATAACAAAGTACCTATTGATTTAAGGTTTGTGGGTGCGTGAAGCCACATCATCCATAGACAAACACATGTTACAGAATACCAATGCACAGAAAAATGTGGCCATCATTAAGTAGGTTTAGCAGCTAACTAACTTATTTTCATTAAAAAAAGTCAAAATCAGTTTGTTTTAATTTACTTTTATAATTCTTTAAGAAATATTCTCCAGTTCAAAGAAATTTTCTTTATTTCAAATATGTCACAAATTTGTTATATCTAAACGTGGTTATAAAAAGCAATCACCGTAGAAATAATTGCAATGGAAACTAAAGCAGAATCATGGTAATTCATAAATATTAATATATAAAAATGTTTTGAATATGGGTAATTATGTTTACTATGATATTGAGAAAAAAAAAATATTGTAGTGAGGCAAAAGATTTCACGTCCTTAAAATACGAATGCGACTCATGCATAGAAATCGCATTTTAAGTTTTTTATCATTGTCCGATAGTCGACAAACTTTTCAATGAAGTCGTTTTGTTCTTATAGTCAAGATTGGCTTAGGTAAATGTGGCATTAATATTAGTTCTGAAAATATCTTCACAAATAATGAAATTTTATGTAAACGCAAAAAGTCAGTTAAAAATAGGAGATATTTTTCAATAATTTTTTAAAGGCGTTTTTAAAGGCGTTGTCGTTAACACTTTGTTTTTTTGATAGCTCATGGAGAAAAAAAGCTTAACGATTAAAATTTGTTTCCTAGAATCAAGTAAGCAAAACTCGAAATCGAATCGACAGTAAGTCAATATTGCTGGGGCTATAACACAGGATCTTATGGTAATGAATTTTTCACCTCAACTAATTACCAAGTATATGTCAAGACCACAGAAGGGAGCCGCCAAGTCGCGTCGTTTATTTTAGCCGCCGACTAATTTTGGTCGGTTACCAATATTGTCACCAAATTCTCAAAATATGTACTAATTACAATAATTTTTATACGAGCTTATAGAACAAGAAGATGCTGGGTATTGGTATTATTAAGTTATTGAAAATAAAATGTCAGATATAAGAATAAATACATATGTTTCATCGCAGGCTAAAGTGAATTTCCATAGCCTTCAGCAATGCCTCTAAACATAGAATTCGATTTGTTGTTGAATTAGTGCAGTAATAAACCGAAATCAAAAAAATAAGACTAAACTCATTACTATCGGATACCTTTCTCTTTATTATCGAATAAACATACGATAGTTTATATCAAAAAATTAAAATTTCTTATGGCTAAAAAAATACTCTTTAAGATTTTTACATAGAAGTTTGTGTCTTAAGTCTTTTGTTTCATAGGTCTTTTGTAACTGCAAAAGAAACTAAAAATCTATGCACTTGAAGAGAAATCCGTTTAATACAGTCAATCTCTTCCTACCATCCACCTTCATCGTAATTAAACTGCTGTTTGCACACATTTCTCCACCATAACAACACTGTTCCACATAATTATTGGCCAAAAAGTGTTGAGCACAAGCTGATGATGATGACGACTCCAAGTAGGCGCGTGCCATTCTCGTGCACCATCTTGATGTTGTTGTTGCTACTGCGGTTGTTGTTTGTGTTGTTATGCTTTTGTTTTTTGTTGTTTTTTTTGGCAAAGTAAAAGCCAGACAAGCGAAATGAATCGGACCAACATCTTCAGCGATGATTAACATCATGATCAACATGAACATCATTTCAATGAAGAAAACGAAAAACAACAACAACAAACCTTCATCACCAGCATCATTTACAAGCAACTCTGCAAAAGCAACAGCAAAAGCGATTGTGAAAGAAGCAGAACTCTTAAACTGAATTAAATGCAAATGAAAGTCATCCGCGAATGAAAATTCTTTGAATGCAACACTTTAAATAAAAATTTTCCTCCTATTGTAGCAGTTAAAGTGGCTGCTGATGCTGTTGTTGTTATTGTCGTCGTCATTGTCATTGTTGTTGTTGTCATCGTTATTGTTGTTATTTCACTAGCAACATTTTCCAGCAAGTAAACTATGATTTCTTTTTCGCTTCCTTGTTTCCCGCTCATCCTCTATGCAAATTAGGGCGAGCCGAATCTTACTAGAAGGGGGCGAAGGAAAAGGAGAAAAACAAAACACTCTACACCCATGACAAGCTTAACATGATCAGTGAGCAATCATTGAATTCATTTCTCCATTTCCTTAAGCCAAACATAATACATCCATACAGCCATACAGTCATACATAGTCGAACACTCGATCTCCTCTATGTCATCCTACTCATTTGAAGAGTGGGGAATGTGGCAAAACAATTTAAATGGTCTTCATTAGCAATTGGGTCGAATTAAGGATGAAGTGGAAGATGCAAATGTACATCATCACCATCGTTGTAGTCATTGTCGTTGTTATGATGATCATTGGTTTCATCATAATTACTACAAGTCGCCATGGTAAAAGCTCCAATGGCTGAAGAAGGCTTTTTCAACAAGAGAGAGATAGGATAACAACAACAAAGAACGTTTTTATTCATTTATGATAGTGCTGAGGAGCTGAACAAGAAATGTTTTGATTTCTTGACAGTTTTTACTCGTACTCTACACAGCTTAAAGGGGTTTCTAAGTGTTCTGTGTAATTTCCTCTAATCTGAAGAGAGTCTTATGAGGTCGTGAAAGTTATCTACATCCTTAATAACTAAAGAATCAATTGCGGCCAGCATAGACGATCTTGAGATGTACCCTGTCCCGAAAGAAAAATGGGAAATCACTGATTGCTATTACATGGAGTATATCTGTTCGAGGACATCTACTGAATTTCTAAAAATATAACTTCCTTTTTAAGATTCTGGAAAAAAAACACGGAGCTGTAGTTCGCAGACTATGGAGGGTTCTTCGCTAAATGAGACCGCCACTTCTACAATTCAGAGTCGATTTGACATAGTAATGGATTACTGTTTTAAGTTTTCCTATGTAGTTCGTGTAAATAACAGGTTGGCTGAAAGGTCCCCGGTCTAACAAAGAAAAACACATTTTTTTTGTCAAAATTCGTTTTTATTATTCAACATAGTTCCCTTCAAGAGCGATACAACGATTATAACGACCTTCCAATTTTTTGATACCATTTTGGTAGTACTCCTTCGGTTTTGCCTCAAAATAGGCCTCAGTTTCGGCGATCACCTCTTCATTGCAGCCACATTTTTTCCCTGCGAGCATCCTTTTGAGGTCTGAGAAAAAGTCGCTGGGGGCCAGATCTGGAGAATACGGTGGGTGGGGAAGCAATTCGAAGCCCAATTCATGAATTTTTGCCATCGCTCTCAATGACTTGTGGCACGGTGCGTTGTCTTGGTGGAACAAACTTTTTTCTTCTTCATATGGGGCCGTTTTGCCGCGATTTCGACCTTCAATCGCTCCAATAACGCCATATAATAGTCAATGTTGATAGTTTTTCCTTTCTCAAGATAATCGATAAAAATTATTCCATGCGCATCCCAAAAAACAGAGGCCATTACTTTGCCAGCGGACTTTTGAGTCTTTCCACGCTTCGGAGACGGTTCACCGGTCGCTGTCCACTCAGCCGACTGTCGGTTGGACTCAGGAGTGTAGTGATGGAGCCATGTTTCATCCATTGTCACATATCGATGGAAAAACTCGGGTGTATTACGAGTTAACAGCTGGAAACACCGCTCAGAATCATCAGCACGTTGTTGTTTTTGGTCAAATGTGAGCTCGCGCGGCACCCATTTTGCACAGAGCTTCCGCATATCCAAATATTGATGAATGATATGACCAACACGTTCCTTTGATATCTTTAATGCCTCTGCTATCTCGATCAACTTCATTTTACAATAACAAAAGTTGCTTCCCAAAAGACGCTATATCTCACAAACTAATTGACTTACAGACGTCAAATTTTGACACGAATCATTTGAAGGTTGGTACAAGCAAAAAAATAATTCTTTCCTCCCAAACGAAATTTTAGACAAGCAAAGTTCGTTTCTCATTTGCTTTTCGCTGTAAGGAAGTGTATTTGGAAGAAAAGTATATACTTTTTGTGATAAACGTATATTCTTTTCCAGGATGTAAAAACAATGTCATAAAGACAAACTCAAAAAAAAAACATTGTTTTCTTGCTAATTGCATTTTCCCTCACATCTTTCTCACATCCACGAGGTTTTTTAGTTCTTAACACCTTTTTCTTGTAATACCAACAATGTAGAAGAAATTATATGATTTTATAAATTTTTAAAATTTTTTTACCTTTCGCCTGGACGGAGAATCGAACCGCGGACCATGCACTTTGTAAGCCAACACACTAACCACTGAGCTATGTACCTGTTATGGTCATCAATAGATAAATATCCATATAAGTTATATTTATATAGCATAGCTTGCGGCGCCCACGAACCGAATAAACAAGGTTTATTTAACAGAAACAAACATTTAGTTTGGCACCGTGGAGCAGTGGTTGCTACGTCCGACTTGCATCCCAAGGGTCGTGGGTTCGATCCCTGCTTCGGCCAAAGTTTTTTTTTGGTGTTTTTTTTTTACATATATTCCAGATATGTTCGGAAGATTCTGAACAAATGTTCAACATTACGTTGTACTATATTAAATTTTGAACTGTAAAATGTGTCTTATTAAAGACCTAAAGTCAGAAAAGAACAGTGTTTGATATAAACGAAATGGACTGTGTTGTTGTTTCAAAAATAACTTTTTTAATTGAAAAAATAAAATTTTTGTAACAAACGAATTTTTTTGGTGATAAAAGTTTAAAAGTTTCGAAGCAATTCAAAAAACTCTAACAAAAGAAAAAACGTTTTCGGTACACGTTTTCCAAACGTTTTTTTTTCTTTGCGTGTACTATATAAAAATAATATGCATTTAATACTAGCGACGCCATCTATGTGTCAGACCGGGGACTTATCAGCCAACCTGTTAACACCCGTTCAGTTGGTGGGACTGGTCTCAAACCCGTCGTTTCACTTGTCCTTTAAAACCGGTACAGGTCCTTTAAACGGTTAGGTGACCGGTGAAAATAAAATGGAGTAGGACGGGTCAATTGACCCCCACATAGATAACCAGTTCAAAGAGACATGTTATAGAGACAGTTCTTTTTCTGAATGAAGAAATCTAAAAAACAATTTTTTCCACCAATTTTACTTTTTATTTTACAGATTTTCTTTAATTTAGCCGAATGACAAAGTTAACAAAACTTCCATTTCTGTGAGGCAGGATTTGAAATCAAATATCGTAAGAGGTTGCCATGCTTATGTCTTCCAAGACGTCCAGAATTGTAACAGTACTTAACCAGATCGCCCTCCAAAACTACTAGTTGCTTGGAACGGAACCCGCCCAAGAGGTACGGCACTCCTAGGCAGGTTACCATCTACTCTCCCATCATATATAATTTTTTACAATTTGAAAAACTTTTTCGCTCCGACCAGGGGTTGAACCTGGGTTTACTGGCACTATAACAATATGCCTTAACACACTCAGCCCCAAACGCCATTGAACACATAGCGTCGATCGTCAATTTAAATGTTTGTGATATTGGTAGAAAATGAACAAATGTAGGGGAAATATAAAAAGAACTGTCCCTGTTATAGATGCAAAAGGACCAGAAAGGTGTTAATCAACCCTTTGATAGAGACAGAGGGATAGGTTCATTGTGTTCTAAAGACAAATCCATGAAGTGGCCACCAACCGGATAAATACAACCAGTCCCATGACCAATATAAAATTCCAACTGCTTGGACCCCCATGGTCAATTGCCACCAAAAAACTGAAGAGACATTGTGTGGCCAATGAAACTGTATTCGCTTCCCTGCTCCTTGTGTGTATCAGCTGTTCCATGTTATGCTGACTGTCACACAGGGGTCCCAAATAGTTTTTTTTTATACCCTTCACCACTACTGTGGTACAGGGTATAATAAGTTTGTGCATTTGTATGTAACGCCAAGAAATAGTGGTCATAGACCCATCTTTTAGTATATCGATCGGAATTAAATTCTGAGTCGATTTAGCGATGTCCGTCTGTCTGTCTGTCTGTCTGTCTGTCTGTATATGTAATTTTGTGCACAAAGTACAGCTCGCAATTTAAGTCCGACCGTCCTCAAATTTGGCATAAGGCCGTTTCTTGGGACAGAGACAATCGCTATTGGTTTTGAAAAAAATCGGTTCAGATTTAGATATAGCTGCCATATATATTTATCCCCGATTTGGTCATAGTTAGCGTGTTTATCAACCGATTTTCTTGAAATACCGTACACCCAAAGATTTTATGCATCTCGAAAATCTTGCAAAATATCAGCCAAATCGGTTCAGATTTAGATATAGCTCCCACATATATCTTTCGTCCGATTTAGACTCATATGACCACAGAGGCCAACGTTTACTACCGATCTTCGTGAAATTTTGCACAGAGGGTAGAATTGACATTCTACCAATGCTTGGTAAATTTGATTGAAATCGGTTCAAATTTAGATATAGCTCCCATATATATCTTTCGTCCGATTTGAACTTATATGGCCACAAAAGCCACAGTTTTGCTGTGATTTGCGTCAAATTTTCCACAAGGGGTACGTTTAATAGTATCGTTAAGTGTGTCAAATTTTGTTAAAATCGGTTCAGATTTAGATATAGCTCACATATATATATCTTTCGCTGATTTGGAATTATATGGTCTCAAAAGTCAGAGTTTTGCCCTGACTTACTTCAAATTTTGCACAAGCGGTACTTTTAACGATACTATTGTATGTACCAAATATGATCAAAATCGATTCAGATTTAGATATAGCTCCCATATATCTCTTTCGTCCGATTTGAACTTATATGGCCTCAAAATCCAGGGTTTTGCCTTGATTTGCTTCAAATTTCGCACTAGGAGTACGTTTAGTAGTATCGGCAATTGTGCCAAATTGGTTGAAATCGGTTCAGATTTAGATATGGCTCCCATATATATCTTCCGTCCGATTTGCACTCATATGACCAGGGGGGCCAAAGTTATAGTCCCATTTACGTGAAGTTTCGCATAGATAGCAGAATTATTATTCTAACTATACATGTCAAATTTAGTCAAAATCGGTTCAGA
The DNA here is from genome assembly GCF_050003625.1 of Haematobia irritans. Lineage (NCBI taxonomy): Eukaryota > Metazoa > Arthropoda > Insecta > Diptera > Muscidae > Haematobia > Haematobia irritans. The sequence continues at coordinate 230,460,040 of NC_134398.1, read as the reverse complement.
TTATATATAGCTCCAATATATACGTACACCAGAGTTGGAGAAATATGGTAGACTGTTACACATTTTAGACCCATTTTCAGTGGAAGTTTCCTCCAATTAACTAGATAGCGTTAGCCGATTTAAATTTTAATTCTAGAGATTTTGTAGAAGTAAAAAAATTGTCTCCTTTATATAGCTTCCAGCAAATGTGAAATAGTTGAGATGGTAACACAAATGTTGGCCTACATAGGGGTGAAGGGTATAATATAGTCGGCCCCGCCCGACTTTAGACTTTACTTACTTGTTTTTAATAAATCTAAAACTTTTAAAGGGATAACGATATCGAAATCATTGTTTCTTTGTGTGAAAGCTGAGGTGTTTTCTTCTAAGCTTGCAAATATTTTTCTCCAGACAAACAAAAGTTTACTTCTTTTGCCGAAAATGTCCTACCTCAGAAAAGAAAATTTTTCTTTCGATTTCTTAATTTAGTATATTCTTGTAGAATTTTAGGGTACAATTTACATTTATCAAATCCCTTATAACATATTTTTAATAAATAGTATGGTATCTTTCCCCAAAAAAAAAATATGCCGGCTGTACAGCCCGACCAATAATTACAGTACTCATAATTACAAAGACATTACATTTCAAATATCATCATTTGCTTATGTCGGAAATCTTTAAGAAAAAAACTATCTAAGCTGAGCGATGTTAAACAGTTGATCCAGTGCTGTCTGTCTGTCATTGTGATCTGCTCCATATGAGGATCACACATTCACCTTCAAGGCATTAAAAGCTGGAAGATGCAAATATGGGGATTTTTCTATGAGGCCATCAATTTCAAACAACACTGCCGGAGATGACAACTGCAATGCTGCCAGGCTAGGCCACGTCATGACATTCTATTTATCATCATCATCGTCATCGTCATCATTTCAAATTCATTATCATAAAATTATACGGCATTTATTATAGCAAAATAATAGCAATGCTACAAACAGCTACAAAAACAACAACAAAACGAAACGAAACGCCAACGACATCTTAATTTAATCCTCTTGTTCGTTGTTGTTGTTAACAACATTTTAGATGATTTATACAAACACACAAAAGCAGAGGAAAATAGTCTCGGCGAAACGATGACTGGCCGCCTCCGTTTGATTTCATTTCCAATTCGGTTCCTATTGCAATTACCAAGAACCGAGAAATGAATTTCCCCCAAACTAAACGCTATTGCTTTATCACCATGAGGATCTTACCTTGTTATATTGCTAATCGAGGGCATTTCAGTGTCAAGTGCTTGGAAGAAGAAAATCCCAAGCGGATGGCTGACTGGTTGGTTAGTTCATCATATCGCTTCTATGATCTCATTGTTGTTGACAATACAGAGGCTCAGTGCTCTCATACGAAATGCATTCCCAGAAATTGTTTTCAATCAATGATACTGATTACAAATTGTAATTTATATTTATACGGTTGCACGGATGAAAAAGACTGTTTTTCATATGTTTGGCTATAAACATTATATGTTTGGAACACAAATTTTTAAACACAATATTTTTGAGTGCAAGCATATAATGTTCATAAACTAGCATAACATGTTTGGGACATATATGTTAATATGATAGAACATATTATGTTTGGGACATAAAATGTTTGTAAATATAATATGCTTGGATGCAAACATATATTAATTTAGAAATAGCCTATAAACATATATGTGTTTAGTAGCTTGGAGCGCTATTTAACAGGGAGCGATATTGAATTAAGTTGGTGGTTGTTGCTTGTTATTACAAAATTAACATTTTATTTTTCCTTGGGCAATTGATCAGCTACTTCTTTGATCCTTACAAACTGTGTGGTCCGCTGTTCGAATCCCCGTCCGGCAAAAGGTAAAATTAAAATAGAACAAAATCATACAATTGAATAATTTCTTCTACAATGTTTGTATTACAGAAAAAGGTGCTAAGAACTAAAAAATCTCGTGGAAGTGAGAAAGATGTGGGGGAATATACAATTGGGCAGAAACAAAATTTTGAGCATTCAGGTCGAAAACCTATGTTGTTAGCACCTATATTACCTGTTTATTTTCATAATTCATAATTATGATTGTAAATATATAAATAAATAAATAAAATTTTGAGCACAATATTGTTTGGGAGATTTTTTTTTAAGCATATAATATTTTTGGGTGCAAAATGCTTCCAAACATATTATATGTTCACGTAATAACATATTGTTTTTTGGAAGACAACATTATTGAGTTTTGATGCAAAAATACAAAATGTTTGGAACTTAGACTACCCAAACATATATTGTTTAGACCAATATGCTTTCAAACATATTATATATTGGAAGAGATCAAACATATAAATGTTTGGGCAATACCCAAAAATATATATGCTTGAAGCAAAATATGTTTGGGAGTATATGTTACAGAAGCGATTTTTTGTGAGCGTGTGGCATTGGGAAATTAATGTCATTCAACAATAAAGACTGAAAATAAAAATATATTTAAAAAACACATTTTAAAGAAATTGCGATAGTTAAATTAAAATTTTTATTGTTGATTTGTAAAACAAATAAAATTGCAATGAGCCCTCATGAAATGTCTCGGAAGTAATTTAAATTTGCAAAAGATGTTCAATTTGCACACACAGAGAAGGAATATGGTCACCTCAAACATGTTTCAAGAGCAAAATGTTATTTTTGGATGGTGCTAACCATTGCACCACGGAGCCACAGTGGTGCAATGGTTAGCATGCCCGCCTTGCATACACAAGGTCGTGGGTTCGATTCCTGCTTCGACCGAACACCAAAATGTTTTTCAGCGGTGGATTATCCCACCTCAGTAATGCTGGTGACATTTCTGAGGGTTTCAAAGCTTCTCTAAGTGGTTTCACTGCAATGTGGAGCGCCGTTCCGACTCGGCTATAAAAAGGAGGTCCCTTGTCATTGAGCTTAACATGGAATCGGGCAGCACTCAGTGATAAGAGAGAAGTTCACCAATGTGGTATCACAATGGACTGAATAGTCTAAGTGAGCCTGATACATCGGGCTGCCACGTAACTTAACCTAACCTAACATGTTTATCGCAAAAATGTTGTTTTCTCGCCAAACATAACATGTTTTCCGAAAACAGATACATAATAACATGGTTGCGATAAAAATGTTACATGGTCACCATCCAAAAATAATATCTTGCTCTAGAAACATGTTTGAGATGATAATATTCCTTCCCTTGGTGCAAATTAATCATGTCCATTATTGGTAAAGTCAATTTCAATTCGTTGAGAAAGAAAAATAAATTTGAAGAATATCGCGGTATTTATTTAAAATTTAATTCCTTAGAATAAAAAAAAATAAAAATGTATATCCTCGATAATTAGTTTACAGCTTATTCGTATTGGTTGGATAGTACTTTCTATTTAATGGCTTAAGCAGTCAACAATCCATACATGCGTCTATAGCTTTGCATCTACGATATAACACAATTTTATATGTAAATCATATGGAGGTACAAGCTTTGTCTGTGACCATTGGATTTATCTTCATCAGCACTATCATTAGTTGTACAGCTGCCTACTTGCCGTAACCACAGAGAGTGCTTGAGTGATGTGATTTTCATTGGGATCTCTGGTAATTATCTTCACCATAAATGTCTGAGTAAATACCTCCACTTGATTCTTTTTAATTAGTTTATTAACGCCCCATAATCCAATGGCTTGGAGGATCACCATGTGTGGATCTCTTGGTGATAAACATTCACATTCAGCTACGCAAAACCATTCACTTATACTACACAATTTAGAATATAAAATAATCTTAGACTTAGATCTAGTTATTTAGCTACGATTAAAATTGCTCAGAGCAATAATCTGGTTCATTTGATTAATTATGTGATTGCTTTTCTTTGTGTATAATTCCATAGAGCTCGAAGAAAAATGCTTGTAAAATCTTTGACCTAAAACAAATTGATGGAACTAAAACTGCAACCTAGAGTTTGATCACAAAAATTAGCTCACAGACAGAGTGATATATGGAGAAATCAGGGATCAGCCCTGAACATTATTACCAAAGACACCATGTATCTATCTCGACTCTTTCCAGGTGTTGCCAGCATATGCATTATCTTATAATACCTTGTTCCATAGTGTGCCGCAGGGTATAAGAGCTATAGGCCCGGCGATGTGAAAACGTAGAGCAACTCTACCCAATCAGTGGGTAGAGTTGCAAAATGAGGGGTGTTCAGGTTTTTTAAATGCAAAATTGAAAGAAATACGTCAAGTTTATATTGACCAAATTTTGACCGTATCACCCTTTAGAACTTGATGCCTGTCTTCATAAGTTCATAAATCTCATGGAGAAAACCTCACTAATAGTGTGTCCAAGACCGACACCGATTAACCGGATTCAGTTACACAAGCCGAAACCGGATAATGAAAAAATTGGCATTTTCGGTTACCGCAAAAACCGGGTTTTGACCATCGGTTACCCGGTTTTTCTGTATTTCAACGAAATTTCTTTCTATTTTCATATATTTCTTCCAAAACTTGAACTTTTTGCAAAGATATACTGAAGGTGAGAAACAAATCACTACCCTACGGGAAATTAGTGCAAATTGTCACTAGTGGACCCATTACAGAACTGGTACTAGTGTTCCAGTTAATCAAGATTTTTAGTTGTTATATAATTTATTGATTTTTATACTCACTTGATATTAAAATCTCTTTGAATCTAAATTTTTATTACAATACAACTACCAGAATTATTTATTGTTCAACATATTCCTTTCTGGTGTGATATGGATGGAAACAGGGTCCTAAAAGTTTGCCCCAGACTGTTTCATGAGCAGTTATCTATGGGGTGGTCCTACTAACTAGTTCCAAGACGTTTCGGTCCTATTTATAAATCGTGAAAGACAAACTGATTTCAATATTTTCTTCCTTATGGAATGTTTTAATTAATTTGTAATTTCTACAACTCAGATTTTTATCATTTTGCTCGAGTGTTAATTTCTGGTTATTTGGAAATACCAACATTCTGTTAATTAGATTTGACATTAATCATCGACTAAAGACCGAGTTGTAACAATGCTATTTGTGGTTTTAATATTCACCAGATGTCTTATCTGGTGATAGGAAAACCGCGAACATGTGTTACTTTCTTACACATACGAACGACTTACATCCGCTTAAGGAAGTGTAAATAGCCTTGATAAAATGTGTCTGCCAGAAATCACAATTTACCAAAGATGACAGGACATATAAATTTTGTAATTTAAATTTCTTTTGTTTCGCATTTGTATTTTTGTAATCTAATAGTCATAGTAAAAACAATTGTCAATCACAGGAACATTCTCATGGCCATTCTTATAAACAGAAAAAATGAACTGTTTTATGGGCAACATGAACTACTTTGTGCGAAAATTTTGCTTAAATGTATTTCACTTTTTGAGATTTGAGACACAAGGACAAGTAATGACCTGCTAACCACAATTTAAAGAATCTCCAAGAAGATAAAACGAACTTCAACTAAAGAAAAATTCAGTGGCACCAAATCATGACCCTTTTAACCCGGGCTGTGGAGACTCATCAATTTTGCTTAAGTCCGACTCCAGAAATTTTTATTAGCCTCAACAATGACTTCGGGTAATGTAGCTAAATCCCATTTTAATAAAACTTCATTTGTAATTCTATTCTGGATGGTATCAAACATGGACCAATATAATTTATCTTAATTATTTATGTGTGCAAAAAAGCGTTAAATATCACATTTGACGGCAATTGAACCCCGACAAACGTTAGCATTTTTGGGTTCTGAAAGTCCTCTATATTTCCAATCTAAGGCCAATAGGCCATAAGTAACATATATATCGATGTCAACATTCAAAGTGCACTAAGTCTAAAAAGTGAATTTTACAGGAAACAAGAAACAAGTTTTGTTTTTTGAAATTTCTCAAAACCCATATAGGATAGAAATTCCCTTATTTTCGGTCTTAAAATCATATTTTTATAATTTTTTTTTAGTATGTACGAACTCAAAATAGTGATAATAGAACATGACTAAAATGACTTAGACCACTTTAGACCGAACAAAGCTTTTTGTCCTTTTTGGATAGCATATTTTTTAAAAATTTAGACACAGGCTAAGTACAATATTAACCATAACTTTTGATAGAAATGTCCAATAAATTCGAACTTTTGACATGATGCAATTCACATCAATCCGAATAAAAAACAGCGAACTCCATCAAAACATCCTAAGTGGATTTAACGTACTCTGGAATGGGGGCATCGATATAGAGGCTATTGATAATATGAGCAGATACACCCTCACAAAAAATCGCTTCTGTAACATATACTCCCAAACATATTTTGCTTCAAGCATATACATTTTTGAGTATTGCCCAAACATTTATATGTTTGATCTCTTCCAATATATAATATGTTTGAAAGCACATTGGTCTAAACAATATATGTTTGGGTAGTCTAAGTTCCAAACATTTTGTATTTTTGCATCCAAATTCAATAATGTTGTCTTCCAAAAAACAATATGTTATTATGTGATCATATAATATGTTTGGAAGCATTTTGCACCCAAAAATATTATATGCTTAAAAAAAATTCTCCCAAACAATATTGTGCTCAAAATTTTATTTATTTATTTATATATTTACAATCATAATGAATTATGAGAATAAACAGGTAATATAGGTGCTAACAACATAGGTTTTCGACCTGAATGCTCAAAATTTTGTTTCTGCCCAATTGTATATTCCCCCACATCTTTCTAACTTCCACGAGATTTTTTAGTTCTTAGCACCTTTTTCTGCAAAACAAACATTGTAGAAGAAATTATTCAATTGTATGATTTTTTTTATTTTAATTTTACCTTTTGCCTGACGGGGATTCGAACAGCGGACCACACAGTTTGTAAGGATCAAAGAAGTAGCAGATCAATTGTCCAAGGAACAATAAAATGTTAATTTTGTAATAACAAGCAACAACCACCAACTTAATTCAATATCGCTCCCTGTTAAATAGCGCTCCAAGCTACTAAACACATATATGTTTATAGGCTATTTCTAAATTAATATATGTTTGCATCCAAGCATATTATATTTACAAACATTTTATGTCCCAAACATAATATGTTCTAACATATTAACATATATGTCCCAAACATGTTATGCTAGTTTATGAACATTATATGCTTGCACTCAAAAATATTGTGTTTAAAAATTTGTGTTCCAAACATATAATGTTTATAGCCAAACATATGAAAAACAGTCTTTTTCATCCGTGTAACAACAATCTTCCACATATGTTTTTGTACAAACACAAAATTTTTAAATAAATATAAATGTTTACGAAGTAAAGACGTGGTATCTGTGTTATATCAAAAATTTGACGATATTAACAAACTACCACTTAAGTGATGCTGTAGCCCCAAGATAAATATACGATCTAAAATTTAGTCAAATGGTATGAATGTGGGGGCTTCAAAGAACTCCAGAAATCGATTTAAATAAAGCAGTATGAAAATCTGGAACAAAAATGATACTATATTGAACCAAAATTCATAGCCGCACCCAGCAAAAACTCCTATTACCAGGTATGAGTACAAGTATGCCTGCGCCAAATTGGTAAAAACTTCCTCGTACATATATCAGTAGTAACACTTTTACAAGGGCATGACATTGGAGGAAAGTACTTTCGTGCAAGCATACCAGCAGTCGAAAAATAAGTACTTCTTCGCAAGCATACCAGCTCTCCAAAAATAATATCTTTACCATAGAGATACCCAAAAAGTGAGAACTCACCCCTGTTGTTTTGTAATCCAACACACTATACCACGCTCCACTACATGGATCTATTCAATGATTTTATTTTGTAATATAAATTCGGTATTATACAATTGTAGAAAACAAAGGTATATTTTATTGGCAATTTTTTCTGAAATGTAATTCGGCATTACTTATCGCTACTATCAACGGTGCCCACTGTAAAGCCGAACCCGGACCTCAAGGTATGATTTTGATTACCGGTATTAATAGAAAGAATCACTTTTTGTCTACACAGGTAAGTTATTATTTTTAAATCCCAGGTAATACTGCAAGTAGTAACTTTTTGATTGCCGGTATTACTGAAAGAATCACTAGTGCTTAACCAGGTTTTGCTGGGCACTATTGCCAATTTAATTTCACATAACCATATGAAAAATAAATCAAAATTGACGTGGTTAGTATTTTGAAACAGGTTGGCTGATAAGTCCCCGGTCTGACACATAGATGGCGTCGCTAGTATTAAATGCATATTATTCTTATATAGTACCAACCTTCAAATGATTCGTGTTTGACGTCTGTAAGTCAATTAGTTTGCGAGATAGAGCGTCTTTTGTGAAGCAACTTTTGTTATTGTGAAAAAAATGGAAAAAAAGGAATTTCGTGTTTTGATAAAATACTGTTTTCTGAAGGGGGAAAATACGGTGGAAGCAGAAACTTGGCTTGATAATGAGTTTCCGGACTCTGCCCCAGGGAAATCAACAATAATTGATTGGTATGCAAAATTCAAGCGTGGTGCAATGGGCACGGAGGTCGGTGAACGCAGTGGACGCCCGAAAGAGGTGGTTACCGACGAAAACATCAAAAAAATCCACAAAATGATTTTGAATGACCGTAAAATGAAGTTGATCGAGATAGCAGAGGCCTTAAAGATATCAAAGGAACGTGTTGGTCATATCATTCATCAATATTTAGATATGCGGAAGCTCTGTGCAAAATGGGTGCCGCGCGAGCTCAAGTGTTGTTCCAACAAGACAACGCACCGTGCCACAAGTCATTAAGAACGATGGCAAAAATTCATGAATTGCTTCCCCACCCACCGTATTCTCCAGATCTGGCCCCCAGCGACTTTTTCTTGTTCTCAGATCTCAAAAGGATGCTCGCAGGGAAAAAATTTGGCTACAATGAAGAGGTGGTCGCCGAAACTGAGGCCTATTTTGAGGCAAAACCGAAGGAGTACTACCAAAATGGTATCAAAAAATTGGAAGGTCGTTATAATCGTTGTATCGCTCTTAAAGGGAACTATGTTGAATAATAAAAACGAATTTTGACAAAAAAAAATGTGTTTTTCTTTGTTAGACCGGGGACTTATCAGCCAACCTGTTATGTCCACACGTTGTAGCTAAATGCGACGTTTGTAACTATTTTCACAGTTTCAACAATTTGAATACGGGTTGCATTCAGACGTTTTGTAAATGCCTGTTTCTCTTAATATAATTGCAAATTACTTTTGAATAAAAATTTCAAATTATTATTAGCAAAAATTTTTTAATATAACGTTTTCATGCCTTAGGATATTTTTGATATTTGATGACAGTAGAAACCCATGTTCCTTAATCTATATCTGTCCATAAAGCTCGAAAAATAATTGTATAATTAGATATAATGCATTTGGACGTCAATTGCCTGTTTCGGTATTAGGCTAACATGTAATATAATAAGCAACGATGAGCCCGTCGTAAAACTAGGAAAAACACGACTAATGTACGCGTTAGAATTGTTGTTGTATCCTGGAAACCAGTTTCTGTTAATTGTCATATGTTGTAGTTGACTGTAGAAACAATAAGCATTGTTCGACTGTTCACCACTTAGGTGAATTCTAACAAATTAGCTTTCTAAAAATAAATTTCGTGTTGTTGCATTACTATGTAACAAAACGAAATAAAAATAAGATTAAGGGACTCGTAAGTTATATGAAAAGATGATGTACAGTGGGAGAAAAGATGATTCAATTTGTAAGAGGAAATTTCCCAATTGTTTTCTCCATAAGGAGTTAGCATAAAGGGCCCAAAATTGAGTTATCTCTCCCAGCCAGATCTATACTAAAGGCTGTGGAAAGGTTCATTCGCCCGAACCGAAACATGTACAGTCCAGGCGTGTATAGATTGGTATCTGGCGTTTTCTTTTCAATGGCTCTATTAACCATGTTCCTTAATCTATATCTGTCCATAAAGCTCGAAAAATAATTGTATAATTAGACCAAAAATCCTACTCCGACCATCTCTGTATGCCACAAAATTGCCAGGTAAGAACTATCTTCGAGCGTGAAGTCTACAGACGAATGGATATATCTACACCAAAGAAAACATACTTTCCTCTGGAAAGAAATTCCCCTTTCATTATTTCGATTCACCCCATGTTTTAGTCTAACCTTCAAGAACACATAGAGTAATCTCCATCATTAGAAGTATTATCGTTTACTGATCGATTAAAGAACCCAATGGAATTTAGTTTATGTAAATAATTGTTTAGTTACACAAAAATTAAGTAAATTTTTACTATGGTATGAAATATTGCATCTGATTTAGTTCACAAAGAACTTATGTGTACTGTCATTGAATTTTATATTTAGTGAATTTTATATTTTATATATATACGTTTAGTTCATTATTTTTTTTAAAAATTTTAAAATTTTATTGAACATTTTAAAATGTTCATTAGGCTGTGGAAAACAACTAAGAACTACACACAAATATTATTTTCGCAATAAAAATAATTAATATTTAGAATTAGTTTAATTACGGACTTTTTCTGAGTAGAAAATTATTTTCTACGTCTACGATCAGTATTTACAAATGACCATTATTTACATAAAAAAACCGCTTCTGTAACATATACCCCAAACATATTTTGCTACACGCATTGTTTGTATTATTCAAACATATTATGTTTCACTTTAGGGTAGAAAAAAATTTTAATAATTGGTTACTTCCATTATTTTACTTGCAGCATACTCTGTAGGTCTCTCTTCTAAACACATAGGTTATTTCTAAATTAATATATGTTTGCATCTAAGCATATTATATTTACAAACATTTTATGTCGCAAATATAATATGTTCTAACATATTAACATATATGTCCCAAACATGCTATGCTAGTTTATGAACATTATATACTTGCACTTAAAAGTATTGTGCTAAAAAAAAATGAGTTCCATACATATAATTTTTACACCCAAGCATATGAAAAACAGTTTTTTCGTCCGTGTAGGAGTCATATTTCATAAATATCAAAGGTTCAATACCCTTACCCTGATATCAAAAATATCTATTATATATTTTTAATTGTTGAAATTAAATCCTTTATTCCAACTTCATCTTTCATTATAAATAACACATTAGGCCTCCCATATTTACTATGCAAAAAAACAGTTTGCACAAATTATTTTCATATTTAGTGTTATAATGAAGGGTAATTAATTACCTAAATTAGCCTTAAATAAATTGAAAATTAATGAAATGTAAACTATGGCAGCAAGCAAAGCCATTAAAACCCTATCATTACAATTAATTTTAGGTAAAACGCGAAAAACAAACAGTAATAAAAAAACATACACACACGGCATAGATGCCCAAAATAAGCAAAATTATTATTACTTAATTGAAACGAAGAAAGAAAAAAAAACTAGCGAACGAACAATAGCACAAATATAACGCCAAAGACGCCAAACAACCACAACACCGAATATAATAGCAATTAATTGTAAGACAGTCAGCAAGCCGCTCATTCAGTCATGCCGTCAGTCAAACAGTCGTTTAGCCATCTGCATAGTATATATCTACATATTCGTGCAAAAAGTCAAAAAAAAATCATTTAAACTCGTTTCCATAACTCCCTCTAATTTAAGGAAAACGTAGAAAACAAAATCACCAGCGTCAATTACAATGGCAATACGTGGAAAAAAAGTCTTCATAGAAACTTAACACTCATAAAACATAAATTATGATATCGCCTTGCCAATAAAACCAACTCAGAATCCTCCCTCTTGTGTAGATGAACCTAAACGCGTGTTCCTCTTAGCCAAAAAAAAAAAACACAAAACAAAGGAAAAGAGTGGGCGCCAAAGGTGACTGTGGCAGTGGCGACATGGTCGCTTTTGCTCTTTAACAGCTGGCGATGAATTGGTTTTAATTACAACACAGGAAAGAACAACTTTTGCTTTCATTGAAAGGAGAACGCAATGCAAAAACGTAACGAGATATAAATCTCTTAAGTTTACTCTTCAGTTGAACTCTCTTTAATTGGTCGAGAGTGGATTGCATGTTCACTATTATTTGATAACGGTACATTTTTTCATTCACTTAAAATACCCCCATATGGAATAACGTCTTTTCGACTCTCTTCTAAGGCTCTCTGCAAACAAGTTTTCGAGAGAGAGAGAGAGTAAGAGAGATTCATGTACAACGGTTTTCTTACAGTTTAGGGTTGATATTATTGTCTATTTGCAAAAATCAAGTGTCTTTGTATTCACTTAGGTGCAAGAGAGTGTGTGTGTGTTTGTATGTGCGTTGTTTGCCATAAGACCGGGTGTTCAAGTTTGTGTCTTAAGTCTTTTGTTTTGTTTACGTGTATCATTAGAAACTGAATCGTAGCAAAGCGTGACTCGTTTTTTTACTCGTCATCTGCTTTTTTTGCATTTGTTTGTTGTTGTTGTTTTTTGTTTTCATACCTCTGCAGCATTTGGTGTGAGTGGCGATTTGAGACGCTGCCACTGCCAAACGATGTTTAAGATGATGCCGGCAGATGCAGATTAAACGTAGATGTGCAAAGTTTTAGCTATGGCCAAAGTTGACTGAGACGCCACCACACCCTTACTTGGATTGCTTTTGAAGAGACAGCTCCACCAGCAACAACCAGGCTAAAATAATAGTTTTGCATTGACTCTGACTTGACATGAATTGTGTGTTGTTGTCTATGAAGTGCTGCATATTGTTGTTGTTTACGCTATGCCTTATGCAGACCAAGTATATACGTTTGTCTAGTCTTATAGTAAGTAATATTATTGAGAGCTTCAATTGGACTGGATTTGAGATGATGTTTTAAACATTGCAATAGATGTCTCTGTATATGTTTGAACAGTGAATAGTAGAATATAAACAGGGTAAAAGGATTTTTTGGGGAAATACTTAAATATGATAAGAAACAATAGTCCTTTAACGAAGCAAGGTACATAAATTAGTTCACTAATCATTCTAAAGTAGGTCACAGTAGTTGAATTTAAAACAAATCGGTGCTATTAGCATTCCAAAACAAGTAAGTAAAGTCTAAGGTCGGGCGGGGCCGACTATATTATACCCTGCACCACTTTGTAGATCCTCACTTTTGATACCATATCAAATCCGTCAAATGTTTTGGATGCTACATACATCTGACTCGATCTAGCAAAATTTGTTAGATTTCTGCACAATCTATAGACTTAAAATTTAAATTTAAGTGGGTTAATGCCCTGGAGTGGAACACAATGTTAGTAACAAAAATATGGGAAACATTTAAATCTGAACCAATTTTGAAGCAACTTGGCAAAAGCGATTTATGGGTCGATAGATATGTGTTAGAAATATAGGAAAATTGGAGTCATTTTTACCAGTTTTCGACTTAGCAGTGGCGAGTTTACAAGGAAAATGTGGGCATTTTGTCCATTTTTGCCCACATCGAAAAATATATATATGGAAATCTGAACCGATTTCAACCAAATTTGACATGCATAACAAACGCTGATCGTTTTGGATAAGTGGACACGATAAAGAAAAAAAATTTCTCCGAAACGAAATTCCCCTTTATTGTAAAGTATTCTATTTGAGAGCAATTAAACCCGAATTTATGACAAACGCTTCAACGATTGCTTCTAAAGTTGTTTATTTGTTTTTAGTTTCAAATATTCGCTTGTCTAAAATTTCGTTCCTAGCAAAGGGAGCCACCGTGGTGCAATGGTTAGCATGCCCGCCTGATATATCGGGCTGCCACCTAACGTAGCAAAAGAAAACTCTTCTTTAAGTGTAAAGGCGACGAACATACTGACTCCAAAAACAGGTAAAACGATACTCAAAAGTGCTGTTGGAATCAAGGCCAGCCTCTAAAGTTGGAGACATATCTGTGACGAATAGGAGGAGTATTTCAAAATATCTGGGAAGAGGTGATTCGGAACCTGGCTGAGCTTAAAAAAAAAGGGCTAGAAACAAATTAGTTTGCTGGAAGAGCTAAAGTGCACAACAAGCCGAATTGCAATTGTGTCAGCCTAGTCGACAACAACAAATTAATCTAAATGAACTAAATCCTAATCCAACTGTTTTTTTCATCTGTAGTTCTTCATGCAAAATTAAATGGACTCGATCATTTGAGATGCCCATGATTTTAGCAATTTCACGCACTTTTATTCGTCGATCATTTAATACCATATCATGCACTTTGGCTACAATTTCTGTTGTTGTTGGTGTTTTTGGACGTCCACTACGTGGTTCATCTTCAATGCTTGTACGACCACGTTTAAATTCAGCAACCCAATTTTTTACTGTTGCATATGAAGGAACACTTTCAACTAACACATTCACCATATCATTATGAATTTCTTGTCCCGATAAACCTTTTTTTATGTAAATATTTAATGACAGCACGCATTTCTAATTTTTCCATTGTAAAAAAATTGCGAATACGTCTTTTTTGAACACCTGTTTCTATATGAAGGAGTTGCCAGATCGAAACAAAATTTAACATGTGTTCATAACAGAGATGGAAGTTTCCAAAACACTTAACTTTTTTCTGTTTAAACCGCACTTTTTGTGCTAGGCTAAGAAGTTTCCGAACTGCCCTCGTAAACCCTAATCTAACTGTGTTTCCTGACTCCATATTCATTGGGAAGTTTAAAGTGGTTTTTGAGGGGGCGTAATTCTGCACACACAACTGATTTTTCTGATAGGAAACCTAGATCCTCTTTTCAACTAAACCTCGCCTAAATTTCAATTGCTTTAATTATTTTTTTTTTTTTATTAAAACATTATAGAAACAATTAAAGCTATTTAGGGATCAAATAATTTTTTAATTAACATTGACGATTGATATTATTACGTCCGTAAATACAGTTAAAAATTCCATTTAATTGATTTGGCGATTATGAAGTCCACTTTTAAATCGGAGCAAATGTATAATGCTCCCATATAAAATTAACATATGCGGGAAGATCACTAATATATAGGGCTAATAGTTTCAGACAAATCGTAGAGAAACGTATGATGAAATGGTGGTATTGTCATAATATTTGATTTACTTTCACATTAAAATATTTTCGATATGTTAATCTACTAACCTTTTCCGTTTCTTTACCCAAACAAATGTCCTCTGTAGTGTAAAATATTCGAAAACACTGTGCCTCACATTGGTGTGGTTTAAATTACGAAAATGGTTCGTCTAATGGCGATGGCTGTATGAAACAACGACAATGTGTTTTCTTCAGTGCAATGAATTCATACTTCTTTGAGCGAGTGTTGTAATAATAGCATGTTGCTGTTGTTTGTTCCTGTAATGTTGATGCAGTTGTTGTAGTTGCTGATATGATGTTCTGTATATTGCAGCAAACTCACAATTTTGTTGATGTCGAGACTAACAGAAAATATGCGACTTTATGTGGCGTCAATTTGTTATCCACACCATCCTCCTCCTTAACTTAACCGTCGTCGTCATCATCACAGAGTCATTGGAGAGGTTTCGCATATACGAAATTGTTCCTTTTAAGGTCTATTTGGGGAAAAGACACAACAAAGTTGTCACAGTTTTGTGTCTGTTTTGTTTTTTTTGTAGTTATGTGTGGCGCTATGTTTTACCTTGGCTCCATGACATCGGTGGTGTCACTTTAATCCACATTGCCTTTTGCTTTTTTTGTTGTTGTTGTTGTTGTTTTGTTCACTCATTTCATTCCATTTATGTGGCTCGAGTGTCAAAAGTATTGTAGATTTTGACTAGGACTTGAGGCCTTACCCCTATTTTGCAATTATGTTCAGAATATATTGTCCCCCAAAGAAACCTCACCTAAAATTAAGTTGGTCTTAACTAAACTTAGGAAGTTGTCTAATTTACTTTAACCATAAACTAGCATTAGTCATAGATTATGATACACTAAAAGAAAAAATCAGCTAGGAAATAGCCTTGCCGAGCAAACAAGAGTGTAGCCAAAAACGCAATGTTCTTTGGTTTACACCATCGCCGTGATGATGATGAAATTTCCGTAAGTTTCCACTACACAGAAAAAAATTCACAAAAATTTTTCCAATTAAAATTTTAATTGAGTTTTAAAAAACTTCAATCAAAAATTTAATTGATTCAACAATTTTTTTAATTGAAAAAAAAAATCAATCACAAAAATTAATAGTATCTATTAATTTTTTAATTGAATCAATTAATAATATTTTTAATTCATACTATCATACCTTCAATAATATTTTTAATTTATACTATCATATCTGTGATTAAAGATATTTCAATTAAAAAATTAATTGGATCAATTAATTTTGTGATTGAATCAGAAAAATGTTTTTTGTGTGTATAGCTAGAATAGGTTAAAATGTGAATCGAGGCTTTTTTGTATCATGGATCCTCCATGGAAGGTACTCATGGCTTCCTTCCTCACCGTCGTCCCATTTGCATTCACTAGTCTTTTTGTTTTTACTTGGATGAGCCTATAGAATTCTCGTAGCCGTTCCGACCGTTGCACTGTTCCACATCTCTATACTTATGATTCTCCAATGACCACTCATCTCGCACGACTTCAACGAGCCTTGGATACCTAAAACCTCATTCACATTAAACTTTCAAAATCCACTTTAACTAAATTTCAACTGTCATTTGCTTTATAAAAAAGAGATTTCAAATTCACCTTTAGTAGATTTCGAGCCAAATGTGAATGGGCTAACAGGTTGGCTGACAAGTCCACGGTCTGACACATAGATGGCCCTCAAATGATTCGTGTCAAAATTTGACGTCTGTAAGTCAATTCGTTTGTGAGATAGAGCGTCTTTTGTGAAGCAACTTTTGTTATTGTGAAAAAAAAATGGAAAAAAGGAATTTCGTGTTTTGATAAAATACTGTTTTCTGAAGGGAAAAAATACTGTGGAAGCATAAACTTGGCTTGATAATGAGTTTCCGGACTCTGCATCAGGGAAATCAACAATAATTGATTGGTATGCAAAATTCAAGCGTGGTGAAATGAGCACGGCGGGCGGTGAACGCAGTGGACGCCGGAAAGAGGTGGTTACCGACGAAAACATAAAAAAATCCAAAAAATGATTTTGAATGACCGTAAAATGAAGTCGATCAAGATAGCAGAGGCCTTAAAGATATCAAAGGAACGTGTTGGTCATATCATGCATCAATATTTGGATATGCGGAAGCTCTGTGCAAAATGGGTGCCGCGCGAGCTCACATTTGACCAAAAACAACAACGTGTTGATGATTCTGAGCGGTGTTTGCGGCTGTTAACTCGTAATACACCCGAGTTTTTCCGTCGATATTCGACAATGGATGAAACATGGCTCCATCACTACACTCCTGAGTCCAATCGACAGTCGTCAGAGTGGACACACCCAGAGAAGGAATATGATCACCTCAAACATGTTTTAAGAGCAAAATCTTATTTTTGGGTGGTGACCATGTAACATGGTTTTCGCAACCATGTTATTTCCTCGGAAATCATGTATCTTATTTCGGCAAGCAGGTTATATTTGACGAGAAAATAACATTTTAGTGACTAACATGTTTCATGGTCACCATACAAAAATAACATTTTGCTCTTAAAACATGTTTGGGGTGATCATATTCCTTCTCTGCGTGCAGGGACCGGTGAACCATCTCCAAAGCGTGGAATGACTCAAAAGTCCGCTGGCAAAGTAATGGCCTTGTTTTTTTTGGATGCGCATGGAATAATTTTTATCGATTATCTTGAGAAGGGAAAAACAATAAACAGTGACTATTATATGGCGTTATTGGAGCGTTTGAAGGTCGAAATCGCGGCAAAACGGCCCCATATGAAGAAGAAAAAAGTGTTGTTCCACCAAGACAACGCACCGTGCCACAAGTCATTGAGAACGATGGCAAAAATTCATGAAGTGGGCTTCGAATTGCTTCCCCACCCACCGTTTTCTCCAGATCTGGCCCCCAGCGACTTTTTCTTGTTTTCAGACCTCAAAAGGATGCTCGCAAGGACAAAAATTGGCTGCAATGAAGAGGTGATCGCCGAAACTGAGGCCTATTTTGAGGCAAAACCGAAGGAGTACTAACAAAATGGAAAAATTGGAAGGTCGTTATAATCGCTGTATCGCTCTTGAAGGGAACTATGTTGAATAATAAAAACGAATTTTGACAAAAGATGTGTTTTTCTCTGTTAGACCGGGGACTTATCAGCCAACCTGTTATAAGTCCACTTTATTTATTTTTACATTATAAGGCCAGTTTTACAGTTGCGTTTCTCCTTTATTCCAACGTGTCAAGGCACCCATATGCCTTGCCACAAAACGACAGCATCCCTGTTTTGTCTATGATTATTGCAATCCGATAGCATTGTGCTGTCAGCTTGGTGGTAGTGCTGAGTAATTATGGCCCCTAGAATCTTCTCAAGAATTATACTGTAGTCTGACAATAGGAATCGGTTGTGCAGCGCCATCGCGATACAATGGTTGACATGCCCGTCTTGCATACAAAGGGTCCATCCCCAATCATCAACAACTTTTTCCCCTCTAAGTAATACTGGTGGTATTTCTGAGTGAGTGAGGGGTTTCACCATAATTTGAAACGCCTTTGCCCTTGGCTATAAAACGAGGATCCCTTGTCATTGAGCTAAACCTTGGAATTCGACAGCACTCATTGATAAGAGGGAAGTTGATCAATTTGGTATCACAATTTGGTATGAATAGTCTAACGGTACGGTCACACTGAGCAAATATTTGACAGAAATCAAAAATGAATTCGTTGCCACAGTCAAACCAACAACCATATTCAGGTCATATTGAATATATTGCATCACGATAAGAACATCTTTCGAAAACGGTATCCAAATATTTCGAAAGTGCTCCTAGAAAAAAGTTTGACTCTAATTTTGGGCAAATATTTACCATACCCTAAGTGAGCCTGACATAAGGAGCCGTCAATATACCTGGGGTCATAAACTCCCAAAAACATCGTTGTAGTATGGGGAACTCAACTCGGTCATTGTCACCTCGTGTACGCGATCATGGTCTACTGCTTTGCCCACACCTGATCATTCAGTGGTCCATCGTATTTCGTACACCCATCCTTACTCTCATCTTCCTTACGTCATCTTCCCACTAAACTATCACTCATATGAACCTTAGGATTGGCGTAATATCGCTCTTGTACATCCAGGAAGTAATCTTTGGGATAAGCTTCCATTTCAAGATTACTGCTCTTGGTGTGGCGATTCCAATGTAGTTTTTAATTAGATGCTAAGATTATCTTGCTTTGAAAATTCGGATCGTTATATTGGACTATCTTAGTATTCTTGGAGAAATGGCATAGTTATGTCTTCTCTAGGTTTACATTTAGACCTTTAATGGTTGCTTGTCAGACCCCTTGCCTATTAGGAGCTGCTCATAGCAAAGATTTTCCCTCGAAATTAATAATTTCCATCATTGTTTCACATACGTGTTCCACGGTTTTCAGCAGGCTTTATGTTAGATGTGTGGGCATGCCTTTAGAGTTCTCTTAGATGTCTTACCATATTTAGGTGAGGAAAGACCGACCTTGTGACCAGTCAAATTTTTATTAAAGAAAATTTCGAAAAGTAGAAGTCGACATTCTGTAATCTTCAAATTCGGTTCATCGTCTATTGATTTTATGGAAAATGAACTCAAATCGACTTTTGGTAGTTCCCAAAATGCATTACTGGACTTCTGATGGCCAAATCGAAAAATCTACTTTGATTTGAAATGTAAGAATGTGGGATGGTGCCATGGTTAGCATGCCCGACTTGCATACAACGGGTCATGGTTTAAATCCCAGTTTCGACCAAACATCAAAAAGTTCTTAGCGGTGGATTTTATCCACTCTCAGTAAGTCTGGTAACATTTCTGAGTGTTTTAAAGCCTCTCTAAGTGGTTTCATCGCAATGTTGACCGCCGTTCGGATTCGGTTATAGAAAAAAGGCACCTTGTCATTGGGCTAAACATAAAATCGGACAGCACTAAAAGAGAAGTTCACCACTGTGGTGTCACAATGGACTGAATAGCCTAAGTGAACCTGAAATATTGGGCTGCCACTATACCTAACCCACCCCAAGGAGAATGTGATGTCGACCTTGTTGTAGCAACTGACCAAAAATTTGCGGCAAGGAATTTTGGCAAATGTACATCTTTCCATCTTGACAAAAGTCGAACTTCGAAAATTTGTTTTTTGATTCTGGTAGCACTTCCTGGTTTGGGTGTGAAGACCATCCAAAGCTCCTAGAAAAACTTTATCCTCGACGAAAAAGTGTTTGATACAAGATAGGCTCTACACCAGCTATATAGTACTCGTAGATTGGCAGCTAGGTTAGGTTGGGTTAGGTGGCAGCCCGATGTATCAGGCTCACTGAGACTATTCAGTCCATTGTGATACCACATTGGCGAACTTCTCTCTTATCACTGAATGCTGCCCGATTCCATGTTAAGCTCAATGGGACCTTCTTTTTATAGCCGAGTCCGAACGGCGTTCCAGATTCCAATGAAACCACTTATAGAAGCTTTGAAACCCTCAGAAATGTCATCAGCATTACTGAGGTGGGATAATCCACTGCTGAAAAACTTTTTGGTGTTCGGTCGAAGCAGGAATCGAACCCACGACCTTGTGTATGCAAGGCGGGCATGCTGACCATTGCACCACGGTGGCTCCTTTTGGCAGCTAGCTCTCACTTAAATGGATCGATGGATTTTCATAAATTTGGCCACATTAACCTCTCATTAACCCTTTCACTACCGAAATAAACCTAATGATAAAAACTTTAATTTTTCTTCTGTGGAAGAAAAATTGTCATTTTGAAAACCTACCTCAAGTACTTCAAGAGCAATATGAGCTTGTTCTGAAAATTTGATTCTTGAATTGTGACAAAATGACCTTACAAAAATAAGCGCTATTTGGCCTATAATATCTTTCAAAGTGTGAAAAAAAAATACAAAAATGAACCCGTAAAAGTATCAGCTATAGTTTTTGTATAAATATCCATTTACTAGAAACATACAGTACAAAAATTGTCTCAAGTTTTCTTATTTTTCGTTTATTGTTAAAGAAGTTTATAAAAATGTTATTTAGACCTCACCAATATGGACAATATTTGTAGCTTATTTTGATTAAAGTCTCTACTTTAAAATAACATCGAGAAATAAGTCGAAACTAAGGATTTGGTGTCTTTTTCGAATGTCCTTCTAAGTGGACATCGGTAGTGAAAGGGTTAATTAACCGATCCTATAGAAATTTGGAACATTGTTTTTCACCCTTAATGTAATATCGTCCGTATGTGTACGGATGATATTGCATATTGACAATTTTTCCAGTGTACAATGCTTATAGTGGGTGCTTGCTATTCCATTTTGTTAAGTAGCAAATTTAGTTTTATATGCGATTGCCATCAAACTCATATGTGACAAGCCGTTAAATATTAAAATACGAAAAAAAACACCAAGACGGACGGAGAAAAAAGTCAGCGGTAACAGCAATCCCGTAATGGAATTGAAAATTATTTTTCACAACTTTTGCTTTCGTTTGGACACATAAATTATTTCGTTTGGCTGGTTTTCCTTCTTTTCATCTTGTGCTCTGATATTTTTCACTCTTAATTGAAAGTCTTTATGGTTGGTCATGGAAAAACTATAGCAGGGGCAGCAAGCAACAAGCGACTCAGCATCTTGATGAGGAATTGTGTTCAAGTGGATCGATGGACAGCCAAGCAGGCGTATGTATAAATCGATGGACAGACGGATAATAGTGGCTTTTGTCCATTTGGTCCAGCAATGTGTGCTGTTGTTGTCCGGTACCATTGTTTGTAGCCTTTCCGTATTTTAAGTCTGTGGTGTTTTTTTTTATTTTTTGCCCCCATCTCCATAGGATGTGTTTTGGGTTACGATATTTACTCCAGCTGTTAGTTGGATGCAGCCTTAAAGTTACCAACTTCAAGAGTATTTTTGTAATTGCTGCTGTTGTTGTTGTTTTTGTTGTTGCTATTGTGGCTAGATACTATTGCCCATAGTTAAAGATTCTAAACACGTTTTAAGTTAATTACAAAAGTGATTATGGCCAAAGTATTATATCAGCGAATGGACCAGTTTTGACAGTTTCTTGTCTTTTGATTGTTTTGTGTAAATTTGTTAGCTAGTTGTCGTTGTTGTTGTTGTTATATGTTAGCTAGATATGTTTCTTCCATCCCCATGGAGGTGATCCAAGTGGATGTCAGGCACAAGGCACCCAACCAGCCAACCAGCCAGCCGGCCGGCCAATTGGATGATATACGATGACAAGATTATTAGAAGTTGTTATCGTTGTTAGCTGCTTTTCACAAAAAGGATTAATTAAGATTTATATCAATTAGCACAGTACCTCACCATGCTCAACTAAGTAGCAGTTAAGTAGGTAAGTAAGTAAGTAGTACACTAAACCTAAAGCTTAGCACATTCACATCCAGTAATTTTTGAATAGTTTTAGTCATAACCTCAGTTAGTGGTCACTTCATGAGACTGTGATTATCTTTTCTATCCACAGACAGCCTCCTTTGTTTAGTTAGTGCACCCCAAGTGTATATTGGACAGTGACTACCTTCTCTCAGTATGTACTAATCTCTATATATATATATATCACCAGAGATCATAAATTGACATAGATAACTAAAATGAAATGAGCTTAAATTATATATCAGATGACATCATGGATTATAACGAAATACTCAACATAACATGTCAAATTAATTTAGTTCCATGTGCGCGGAAAAATCGAAGACCATTAAATTTTTGTGATAACCTCCACCAACAAAATGGTGACCTTAATAAAGTGAAACATCTGAAACTTGGACACTCTGCAAGCCGACCACCTCTTAAAAGCGGACAATTTTCGTAAGACGTATGCTATATTTTAATTTTAAAAGTAGCCTCCCAAATGTGGACAAAAAAGGCGACCGTGTGTGTTCACTTCTGAGAGTACTCTATGGACAAGATATTTCATTACTTCATCGAGCACACTCCCTGTGATGAATTCGTTGATATGCTGGATATTCTACTTGTACTTAGGAAAGAGAGAGACTTAAAGCCAAAGGTTTAATAATTTTTCATCGATTTCAAAATTTTTCATTGGCTAATAAGTTCTTAATACTTGAAGGTTCTGCTCGAATTTACCTAAAATATGGTGAAAACAACTAAATTTCCCTACTCTAAATTGAAACTTGCAGAAAACGATGGGGGGTTTTAAATTAATATAGGGTACCAGAGAGAAGTTCACCAATGCGGTATCACAATGGACTGAATAGTCTAAGTGAGCCTGATATATCTGGCTGCCACCTAACCTAACCTAACCTAGGGTACCACCCCTTGTCTTACTTTTGAAAATTGTACTAAAGTTCTATAAACTTTTTTATTATTCGTGCACTGTTTAGGAAGTTCATCGTGCCCACGTTTGGTTCAAAGTATAAGCGGAGTTGTCGACTTTGAAGTGAAGATCATCCAGAAGCATTAGAAAAGCTACCCACGCATGGGTGGTGGCATCTTTAGACCGTACTTCTTCAAAGATGATGCAAATCGTAAGGCAACTGTGAATTGTAAGCGCTACCTTGATATGATATCCAAATTTTGTTCTTGTCCAAAATGCAAGAGCTTGACTTGGTTGACCTGTGGTTTCAGCAAGACAGTACCACATAGTTTACGTAATAATGGAGTTATTGAGAACACGGGAGAATTCTACCAAAAATGGTAAATGTTTTACTGTTAGGTAGATTGGTAGAATTATTGATGTTTTTTGGTACATTTTGCAAAATATTCCTCTCGAGGTACATAGAAAATTTTTCTAGAAAGAAAATTTTGAGACAAATTTTTATAGAAAACAATTTTTAAAAATTTTCGATAGAAATAAAATTTTGACGTAATTGTCTATAGAAATAAGAAATTTTGGCAAAATTTTCTATAGAAATAAAACTCCATTGAGTTTAGGGATGCCAGATTGTGAAGAGGCAAAAAGAGCACGTTCAGTTTAAAAAAAGGAGCACATATGAAAAAACAAGAGCACAATTTTTCAAATAAAATAAAAACATGAATAGTGTTCACAAAAATTTTCCAAAAACGGGATTCATAAATTATATGAAAACAATTCATAAAATAAAAATACCGGTTTTAAATTGACTACGAATGTGTACACAATATGAGGAATTTTTAATATTGAAAATTAAGTATACATATTTTTGTCATGTCAAAAATATGAACTTTTGCATAATATATCTGATCTGATTCCTAATGCCTGCATAATTGGTAAAAATATATGAACCCATTTATTAAAACCCGCATTAAAGTCCAGCCAGCAAAGAACATAATTATATAATTAATAATTATAATATTTTATATTATTTATAAATATAAGCACCAACGCTTCCAGTTTATATTGTTTTTTCGTCAATTTTTTTAGCAATAAATAATCTTCGAATCGCGACGGAGACTCAAACTGTACGAAAAAACTCAAACACACGTGTTGCTTTCAAAACATTATTTTCGTTTTTTTGTGTGTCGTATTATAGCTTGTATTGTATACACATGAGAGTAACTCTATGTTGTGGCTCACTCACGCTAAGAGAAAACCAGTATTTTTGATGTATTAAGTAAAGTTTCATTAATTTTATAAAACCGTCCCTATATATTATTAAAAAATTCATAATTTCATAACAAGGATTTACGAAAACAATATATTATGTAGGTGTACACATTTTTTAAAAAAAGTCCATAAATTTATAAAAATGTACACATTTATGTACAAATTCATATTTTATTTTTTTGTGTGTACTCTTTTGGCCTATCATTTTCAGGAGCACATTTTGTAAAAAAGAGCACATGTACTCTTTAAAAGAGCACGTCAGGCATCCTTAATTGATTGTGACAAAATTTTCTGCAGAAATAAAAAATGTTGACGAATTTTCTATAGAAATACAATTTTGAGAAAAAATTCCTATAGAAATAAAATGTTGAGAAAAATTTTGTATGGATATAAATTTTAATGAAATTTTCGATGGAAACTAAATTTTAACAAAATTTCTATTGAAACAAAATTTTTACAAAATTTTTTATAGAAATACAAAATTTTCTATAGAAATAAAAAAAAATTGACAAAATTTTCTATAAAAATAAAAAATATTGGCAACATTTTCTGTAGAAATAAAACTCCATTTAGTTTGACAAAATTTTCTGTAGAAATAAACAATTTTGAGAAAATTTTCTATAGAAATAAAATTTAGAATTTTAACAAAATTTTCTATAGAAACAAAATTTTATCAAAAGAATAATTTTCGTATGTAATTTTCATAAGAAGTTAACAAGACTCAAACTGAATCATTTCACTCTGCCAGATCTCACTAAAGACTATGGACATGTGTATTAGCCAACACTGAAACATATGTATAGTCAGGCTTGTGAGATTGGTGTCTGGCATTTTATTTTCAGTAACTTAATAGCATCAATTCCCTTAATATTCTTGTCCAATAAGCTCGAACAAATATTGTAATAATATGTAGTTCAAATGATTTGGACGTTAAACCAGCCTTTTTGTTTGAGAGTTTTTTGGTAAAAGTTTCTTCACATTTTAGTAGATTAGTTTTGGCTCGAATGGCAATCGGGAGCTCGGTAAATATTTTATTTAACGTTCGCGACTGATCGATCCCACGTCTAGATTGCGCGATTTAACGCTTTTTGACTATTTTTGTGGGGGATATGTTAAAGATCATGTCTATAGAGAAAAACCCGCTTCAGTTGTCGCATTGGAAGACAACATCGAAGTATTTATTCGTGAGATACCGGCCGATATATTTGTCAAGGGGGTGCCAAAATTGGACTAAACGGATGGACCATTTGGGGCGCAGTCGCGGTTAACATTTGCTAGAAATAATCTTCAAACATTCAATTATATGGACCGTACTATAGCTCTCAAAAAATCACCCTCTACTTAATTTCTCCGATTAAATCACAATGCACATGGACTGTATGTATTCCAAATTTAGGGGACTCCTGCAAGGAAAAAAGGTTTCTTCAGTTTCTCGGCCAAAAAGACGACCTCCTCCGGTTTATTTTTTATGTTAGACTGATGATATTAGAAACACCTGTAAATACGAAAATCTTCTTGAAACACCTGTACATACGAAAATCTTCTGTGCTTATGGACATTAGCAACCATAAATTTTGAATAAAAAATTTAAAGTGAATTTTATAAAAAAAATACTCCAGCGAGAAGATTGATACAGATATTTCAGAATTCATTATCGAAATCCTATTGCAAAATTACACTACACACTCAAGAAACAAAAAAGCGATAAATCAGCTTTCAAACCAAAACTGCCAACATAGAATGCGGAACAAGAGCTCTAATTTCAATCGAATATGACCCTTCGACTAATGACTAATGCCAGAGAATGGCAACAAGTGACTATTCGGAAATACGCTAAGCAATTTAAATAATTCAACAAACGCATGTCACTTTGTGCTTTTCGTGATTGGCTTTTTTTTAAATTTTTTTATCGATTTTACTTTTTTCGATAAATCAAAAAAAAAAAAAAAAAAGAGAACAACTTTCATGATTGAAGTTGAAATGAGTGCACAATACAAGCATAAATGCCACAGCCAAATAAATCAGGAAGTAAAATTTCATGTTGAACAGTAGCACCACAACAACAACAACACACAGGCGTTATGGTTTGTTGTTGTTGTGGTGTGGTTCATGTTATTGTCATTCTCTAGACTAGAAATTAGAATAGAATATGAGCTCTAATAACCAACTTGATGACCAGCAAGTGCATATGAAGTGAGCACAAGCTTGAATTCAGATGCCTTTCATACCAAAAACCAAAAAAAAAACGTAACCAAGACATACATTAAAACAAACTGCGATACCTTCTGTTTAAGGCTTTTGTTTTAAAATTACCGCTCAATGACAATGATTATTTGATGGTCACAATGAAAAATAATTGCTTGCATCTGGATATAATACACACACCCAATATTTCCATTGGCAAGCGTTGTTTAACGAGGTAGGGGCAGACAGATCTGTTACTAATGGGAAAAGTGTAGTAAAACCAGTGTGAAGGTTGCCTTTCGAATTTGGATCAAAAAGAAATATTAATATGTAATCGAAAATTGCTTTATTGTTTTTCAATCCCCATTAAGATCTATACACTTTTGCATTCGTTTGAACCAATAGTCGATGGATTGATTGAGTTATTCCCAAAACATGCATTCTGAACGCATCAATCGCTTCTTCTCCTGTTTATTTCTTATTTTGCTTTATGCGTACTGGAATAAAAAGACTATATGGCAGATGAGCCACAAAATGAGTTTGAGTGAGAGCTCGCATTGTGGTGGTGAAGAGTGATCCGTCTTCGGCGGTTGGTTTTCCTGATTTATTGGAAGACAACTGCCTGTTCTACGTTAGTCTAGTGGTACGATTGCGACATGTCCAGTTTTTCCGAAAAACATGCGATCATTTGACATCTGTTTACTTTCGGGCACATATGCGTAAATCCACGATTTATCACCAGTCACGATGTTATAGACGTGTTTTGAAGCATTGCGACCGTAGTTGTTGGAGCATTTCTTTCGACCAATCAACTCGAGCGATTGCTAAATTGTGTGGGATCCAACGCGAAAAAATTATTTTGACGGTCAAATGTTCATGCAATATTTAATGTATGCTGATCACGGTTGCCACTTGAGTCAAAAATAATCTACCAAAATTTTGGGAAAATTTTACAAAAAATATATTATTTAAAAAAATTTAGTTATTCATAAAGTTTTGCTTAAATTTAATTCTATAGAAAATTTTGTAATAATATTATTTTTTGTTGTTTATTTCTATAGAAAATTTTGCCAAAATTTTATTTCTATAGAAAATTTTGCCAAAATTTTATTTCTATAGAAAATTTTGCCAAAATTTTATTTCTATGGAAATTTTGCCATAATTTTATTTCCATAGAAATTTTTGCCAAAATTTTATTTCTATGGAAATTTTGCAAAAATTTTATTTCTATAGAAATTTTTACCAAAATTTTATTTCTATGGAAAATTTTGCAAAAATTTTATTTTTATAGGTTTTTTGCCAACATTTTATTTCTATTGAAAATTTTACCAAAATTTTATTTCTATAGAAATTTTTGCAAAAATTTTATTTCTATAGAAAATTTCCAAAAATTTTATTTCTATCTAAAATTGTCAATTTTTTTATAGAAAATTTTGCCAAAATTTTATTTCTCTAGAAAATTTTGCCAAAATTTTATTTCTATGGAAAATTTTGCCAAAATTTTATTTCTATATAAAGTTTTGCCAAATTTTTATTTCTATGAAAAATTTAGCCAAAAATTTTTTTTTATAGAATTTTTGCCAAATTTTTATTTCTATGAAAAATTTTGCAAAACAATTTTTTTATAGAATTTTTGCAAAAATTTTATTTCTATGGAAATTTTGCCAAAATTTTATTTCTATAGAAATTTTTGCCAAAATTTTATTTCTATGGAAATTTTGCCAAAATTTTATTTCTATAGAGATTTTTACCAAAATTTTACTTTTATGGAAAATTTTGCCAAAATATTAGTTCCACAGAAAGTTTTGCCAAAATATTATTCTTATAGAAAATTTTGCCAAAATTTTATTTCTATGGAAAACTTGCCAAAATTTTATTTCTATTGACAACATTTTATTTCTATAGAGATTTTTGCCAAATTTTTATTTCTATAGAAAATTTTGCCAAAATTTTATTTGCCAAAATGTTATCTCTATAGAAAATGTTGTCAAAATATTATTTCTATAGAAAATTTTGACAAAATTTTATTTCTATAGAAAATTTTGACAAAATATTATTTCTATTTAGTTTTGTTAGTTGACCTTTGGAATTTTACAATTTTGGTATTATTTGTTTGGCTTGAGGTCATGGACTAATGAAAAATGCAAACAAAAGGAATGCCTATGGGATCTCCTATATCTCCCATAGTCGCAGAATAAACTCTCAAAAAAGCCAAGATTTCTGACTAAATATGTTGATGACATATTTTGCATCATAGACAAAGACGAAATTGACAACACATTGACGACTCTTAACGCATTTAATCGACAACTTCAATTCACAATGGAATGTGAAAACGAAGGAAAATTGCCTTATCTTGACACAGTGGTTCAAAGACACAATAATCAACTAAGATTAAACTGGTACCAAAAGAACACAGCATCGGGAAGACTAATCAACTTTCACTCCAATCATCCTCGACGTATTAAGATCAACACTGCTACAAATTTTATAAACAGGGTTTTAAACATAAGCGACGTAAAATTTCATAAGGCTAACAGAAGAAAATACGACAGATTCTACAACAAAATGACTTCCCCAATAAGACAATTAGCGATCTTCTAAAGTACGTGAAAAATAAAAAAGATACAAATGATGACAAACAGGAAGGCACATCTATGGTTTTCAAAAAGATGACATATGTCCCAGGCTTCTCCGAAAGATTTGAAAAATCAAACATATACAACAAGGATAATTACAAAATGACCCAAAAATGTAACAAAACGATATATGACCTTTTCAGCAAAACTAAGACTAAGATACAAATGGAAGACAAATCAAATGTAGTATATAAAATAAAATGCGATGGGGACGAAAACAATCCATGTCCGATGGCTTATGTTGGCACCACTAAAACCCAATTAAAAACAAGACTTTCTGCCCACAAATCCGACCAAAAGATGAAAGACAAGCCCTTAGAGAACCACTGTGCACAGATTTACAGAAATCTAATACAAAATCGCAAACACAATTAAGATAATAAATCAGTTAGACATGGGCATTGTAAGGAGAAAGTCTATTACTTTGTAAAATGTAAATACAATTAATGTTATATTTTTGTTTCAAAACGTTGCTAAAGTTAATATTGTAAAATATTTAAATTATTACAATTTATAGATTATATCTCGCTGAAGATGACCACCGATGGTGTATCGAAATATCCGAGAATAGCAATATTTCAATAAAAAGTACTGAAAAACATTAACACCAGCATTTTTCATTAGTCCATGACCTCAAGCCAAACAAATAATCCCAAAATTGTAAAATATTATTTCTATAAAAAATGTTTCTCAAAATTTTATTTCTATTGGAATATTTTGCTAAATCTAACAGAATATAATGAATTCTACCTATCTAGCAAATAGTAAAAAAACTACCATTTTTGGTAGAATTCTACCCACTATGGCATTAGCGGGACCATGATGCTGGTCCCGCTAATGCCTGAGGTTGTCACAATCTCACAATATGTCACATGACGATCTTACAATATCAGTTGGCGCACAGCATCAATGGTTTCCGGAACAACTGATTTTAGACAATCTTCATGAAATTCGTCTTGGAGTGAACTTCGACGGAACTTCATCATCAAAAATTGAATTAAGTTCATCGATGTACTGCTGTTGAGTTAATCCAAGCCAAAAGTTATAAAGAATAATTGCAAGAAATATTGTACCCTTTAGATCCAGTTTTTGGGCGAGAGGAATCTTTTAAGTTGCATTCCAAAACATTCTTAGTACGTATAACTTCAAAAATGTCAAGCTTTACGATAGAGCAGTCAGTTGGAAAATTGCAACACTACACCCAAAAAAAAATTACTTGGATCCAAATATTTTAACCTTCCCTTAAGGATTTTGGTATTGATTTCAAGCCAAAGATGCTGCTTCTTAAAATTAAGGAAATTTTTTAGCGACCTATCTGGCTTTATATCTAGGACCAATAAAATTAAAATTAGGATACAGATCTCATTTATCAAATTTTCATTTTCAGGTACTCACGTACGAACAAATGTCAGTTTAAAAATTCAAATCATAACGGATACATCAACGTAAAAAAGGCTTTCTTAATTCAAAAAAAACAAAAGTTTAAACCAAAGACGCTAAATCCTCAAAATAGGGCTTAGCCTATATTTGAAGCGTTTTTATCTTGAATCAAAAGTTTCAATATTTCAGTTAATTTAAGGACAATTTCTTTAAATCAAAAATGTGTTTCTTTACTTTAAGGAAAATTAGCCTTAGTTCAAAGACATGGGACTTAACCGGAGGGACGCGAATTTACAAAATTTGTGTCCAAAATTTAATGAAAAAAATATTTTTGAAGCAAAGGCTATAAACTTTATTAAAATTTCATTATTTTAAAGAAATGTATCCTTAATGTTTTGTAAATTTCGCATCCTAAAATTTAATCTGCGTAATCTTTAATATCACGTAAATATTTTTTTCAGTGTAGGATTGCCCATAAAGATCTTGTTGGAAATTTTAACAAGATCTATTTTTGCCAAATTGGCATAGCCGAATAAACCTCTGCAACTTCTAGTACTCTTCTATTCTCATTTGTCCTTGTACTTTTCTCCTATTCAAGGATCACGGTTTACGGACCCTGTTTCCAAGATGAGGCAAGTTCTGCACCCCATCCTGACAACCAACCCATCATACATCCTCTTCCATTGCCCCTATTCGGTATAGCGTCCTATTATTATTCCCATGGCCTTTACCTGACCAATCCACTTCCAGGTGAATGTGAATCAATTCCACGATTTTCATGTCCTACAATCCACTTTCACCGGAATTTTCGTGATATCAATTCACTTGCAAAATTCTTGGTGAAAGTTGAATTATGTCCAAGATAAGTGTATTTCCATTTAAAAAAAGTACTCGAGTAAAAAATTTGAAATGTTTTATATTTAATACATGAGTTTTATTAAAACTGCGTCATTTTTAATTAAAAAAATAATAAATTAAAATAAGTCTATTGATTCCACTTATTTTGATTTCCGCCTTAGTGCATTTTTGGGTGATTTGTGCAACCCAGCTGGTTACAGAAAAGTTCAAAAAGAACGTGGAATTAAGAACACCAAATTTTCACGTTCGTGGATTTGACGTCAATAGTGGAAGTGGATATCGGAACATGGGTGTTAATGTGCCTTAATTTTTCTCTTACCTCTTGTCCAGAAAACCTGTAATGCGGATCCTACCGTGTTTTGAATAGTCATAGTTTTGCATTCAAATACACTAATTTTTCTATTTTCTCCTGGCTATTCATGTATATTTTCACGTTTTCAGACGTTCATCATCTTCGATCAACGATGAAACATTTATTTCCCTATCCTATATGACCAGGAGTCCCAATCTCTGAGGCCGTTTTCGTTTTCATAGTAGCTGCATGTCGAGGCGCCGCTATTCCGTCATTTGATGGATAATGGAAAGCTCACTGGCCCGCTTTTCTTTTGTTCAATCCCTTGCAACAAATGACATATTTTTTAAATTGTTGTGCCACCCTTTTTAACGTCTTGTGCCACTTTTTGATTAATCCTTGTTTTATTTTCATAATTTATGTAAATACTTGAATCTCACACAGGTTGTGCTTTGCTCATAGATCCACACCTCGTATGCAGCAAAAACTTATGCATTGATTTAATTAAAAGTAGAAGGAACTAAAATAGATTAAACATTAACTAAAACTATATGTATGTGGATTTTTGAAAGTGTTTTGCATATTTATTTATTTTTTTTTCTCTATTTGTTTGTTTTGTTAATTTGCTTTCAGACAAAAGGCGACGAAGCACGAGCTACAAGAAATAGAAGAGAAACCAGCAATAAAATAATGGTAATACAAAATATTTTTGTAAAATATATAGAGCTAGCCGCAGAAGCTGATACCATACAATAAACACATCATTCGTTGAAGCTAATAGGAGCACCATACACTAAAATAATCGTAAAAAACATTGAAGTTCATATTAAAATGAATTAAATAATGGCTATGATCAACTCTAAACCCAGATATTCTACAGCAAATATATAAAGCATTGACTATCTATGAGGTTCATCGTATATGCAGTAATGATTACAGTAACGGGTCAGTGTATGATTCAGATGGGGGAAAAATTAATCTCTTCGACATGCTTCAATTTTCTTTAACCTATCAGGATAATACGCAGTATCTTTAATGTTTCTTCGATCTATATAGGTGATGCATTTGACTTTGGGCGTTGAAACGCGTGTCTCTCAACATCCTTGTTGACTTCTTGTACGCTTTATGCCGAAAATATGATCCTCCTACGGCTAGGTTGTATTCCAAACATGTTTGGTGAAAAAGTTTCCCATTTTAGTTTACTTCTCCTGGGCTATGATTTCCCATTACATGTTCAACTCCCGTATTTATATTACCGACTCTAGTGTTCATTTATCCCGCAGTAATCATATACCTGAGGTGGCCATAGCTGCCGAATGTGACATTCTGACATTAGCAAGATGAGCCTGGGATGATGGAACCTCAGAACAGAGGGAAATAGAACCTGGATTGTATGCTTCATACGCGTTAACAGTCGCGTATGAAGCATACAATCCAAAACAGGGAACATTCCGTTTTGATTTTTCGTGAACGTTCCCGTTTCATTTTGTTACCGTCCGTTCACGAATTTGGCACAGAGATCCTACAGGTAGAAGTGCAATCTTACAGGTAGAATTGCATGCCATAACGGAATGTGCTAAATGGCTCGGAAATAACACGAGACCACAAAACGTGGAGATTTTCACAGATTGTGGAGGGAAATGAGGGTAATAGAAGTCATTAAAGTTCGAACGCGAGCCGTATTGGAATACTAAAGTATGATCCGCATCATATGGGTGTGGGACATGCCAGAAGAATAGGAAATGTAAAGGTAAACGAACCGGCGATAAGAGCTAGAACACATAAGGAAGTCAACTTAGAGAACCCAAAGTCAATAGAGGCAACGCGGGCCGAGTGGGATGAATGCGAACGGCAGACACAACGTCTTAAGAGCGACGATAATATTATGGGGTGACCTAGATAAGAACAAGTATATACGGCCGTAAGTTCGGCCAGGCCGAATCATATGTACCCTCCACCATGGATTGCGTAGAAACTTCTACGAAAAACTGCCATCCACAATAACAGAGCCAGAATTGAAATATGGAGTTCGCTTATATGGGGGCTATATACAATTATGAACTTGATATGGACCAATTTTTGTGTGATTGGGGATCGATTTATCTGAGGGCTATATATAACTATAGACCGATATGGACCTATTTAGGCATGGTTGTTAACGGTCATATACTAGCACAATGTCAACTGACTCGGATGAAATTTGTTCCCTCAAGTAGCTCCAAAACCAAATCTCGGGATCGGTTTATATGGGGGCTATGTATGATGTATGTATACGACTGATATGGACCACTTTTGGCATGGTTGTTATGTTAAATATCATATAAATACTAAATTTCAACCAAATCGGATAAATTTTGTTTCTCCCAAAGGCAAATCTGGGGATCGGTTTATATGGGAGCTATATATAATTATGGACTGATATGAACCAATTCCTGCATGGTTGTTGAATACCATATACTAACATCACGTACTAAATTTCAACCGAATCGGATGACTTTTGGTCTTCCAAGGGGCTCCGGAAGTAAAATCTGGGGATCGGTTTATATGGGGGTTATATATAAATATGGACCGATGTGAACCAATTTTTGCATGGTCATTAGAGACCATATTCTAACACCTTGTACTAAATTTTAGCCGGGTCGGATGAAATTTGCTTCTCTTATAGGCTCCGCAAGCCAAATCGGGGGATGGGTTTATATAGGGGCTATATATAATTATTGACCGATGTGGACCAATTTTTGCATAGTTGCTAGAGACCATATACCAAATTTCAGCCGGATCGGATGAAATTTGCTTCTCTTAGAGGCTCCGCAAGCCAAATCGGGGGATCGGTTTATATTGGGGCTATATATAATTATGGACCGATGTGGACCAATTTTGCATGGTTGTCAGAGACATTATACCAAATTTGGGGTCCGTTTTTATGGGGGCTACACGTAGAAGTGGGCCGATATGGCCCATTTGCAATACCATCCGACCTACATCAATAACAATTACTTGTGCCAAGTGTCAAGTCGATAGCTTGTTTCGTTCGGAAGTTAGCGTGATTTCAACAGACGGACGGACATGCTCAGATCGACTCAGGATTTCACCACGACCCAGAATATATATACTTTATGGGGTCTTAGAGCAATATTTCGATGTGTTACAAACGGAATGACAAAGTTAATATACCCCCATCCTATGGTGGAGGGTATAAAAAGACCGGAGAACTACACAAGTAGAGTAGGATGGCGGTCAGGACCGTAGGACCGTGAGAATAATGACGGGCACCACGAATTGAGAGCACATCCGAATAGCACCAGCAGAGGATGGGCATGTAGGGCATGCTTTGAGCATGATGATACTTTGGAACACTACCTTTGTCACTGTCTTGCTTTTAGTAGGCAAAGAGTTAAGCATATCGGAGAAGAGGTGATTTGGGACTTGGCCGAGCTTTGAACAGGTACTAGAGACAAATCGCAGAATTCAATACAGAGTTCCTGGAATAAAAAAGGGTACGACGGAAAGATGAAGTTAGAGCGCACAGCAAGCCGAATACTGGCTTAGGTGTATGTCAGCCAACTTGAGACAGTATGCTGGAAGGACGATATGGGGAATGGGGTAGGTTAGGTTGGGTATTGCCGTTTAGAACTCTTTCCCCCAATTTTTCGAAAATGTCTTCTAAATAGGAAGTGAACACCATGGTGGCGCGTGTGGTCAACATTTTGTTGGCCAGAATACAGAATTCATGTTTCATAAAGAGTTAGTAAAGATTACATCTCATTTCGCTGATACTAATCACTGATATATTCAGCCTATTATTCTCAGCCGTTAACTCGTATCCCCGGGCGGATGGAATTCGCCATCAAAATTTGGGTTATTCGTTCCTGGTTCTATACGTTCGGTTTTTGGTAAAGGGTTAAGGATTTCAGTTGCAATAAGGGTTAGCCTCAGTCAACCTCCAAACTTGTGACACAAGGAAGGTTCTATCGCCTTTTATTCGGTCTTCAGACCATCATTTGTGGAAACACGCATAGCTGCGGAAAGTCTTAGGCTGGACGTTGCTTATGAGTTGTAGGAGACCCTTCATTAGCTTGGGCCCCATTGTATTGAAGGGTATAAAATATTCATCTCCGTTCCATTTTATTTCTGTCTTGGCCTCATCGGTCATAATATATCTTCCCGATACTGTGGATATTCTATATTAACATATGAATGTACATTAGTCTACAGTGATGGACTATTCTAATGGTGGATGGTGTTTGCCATACACGACTTCGTATTGGTGAATGAAGTGTATGCATGTTTGTGTCATAAAAGTTCTGTTTTTTTTTCTGCCCGATGCATATTCGCCTTAAATTTCAAAACAAAAACGAAAAAGATAACTTCGACGACTGCTTAACAGTTTTGTTGCTAATGTTGCCATAGGTTTTGAAACTACCGATGCAGATGCTGGACTGGAATCCATTAAAAACATTAAAAACACTTTGTTAGGTGTGGTCTTGTTCTAGTCTAGAAAACTACTTTCATATTTTGTGAGCAGCAGCAGCAACGGCAGCCATAGTTGTAAACCAGCAATGAGCATTGCATGGCATGGGCATGGTTCACAAAACCAAAAAAAAAAATCTAAGGCAGCATCCGTACACCCGTGCAAATGGACCCACCACCAATGGACCAATATAGATCGCCAAATACCAATAGACTACATACACACACACACACACGTATATAAATATAACCCGATAGACGGACGGACGAAAATTTGAGACGCGTCGCCCTGTCCACCATGAATGGGGTAACATCGATTGCATCTAGTGCACGCTGAATTGCACTGAGTTAATAGCGTGCATGGCCAGTCCAGGCTTCTGTCAGCGGGTAAGCATAACAACATCCATGGCTGGAGTCTTTTGTTATTGCGGCTCAGTTTCGATAGAGAAGCAGCCAGTGGCTTAGGCGGCAGTCCACTCAATGATCCAGGCATATTCCTTTGGTCATACCAGCACATGCTGTTGTGATTTGTACGATGGCTTTGTTCCACAAAGAATTTCATAATGACCATTGTTTGCAGGGATATGACCTAGAAATGAAAATTCCTTCGAAAACAAAAAATTAAGAATAGAAAGAGGAGCACATGAATGGAAGAATTGTGGAGTAGAAATGACACAAAAAGCTTTTGCAATAGCATAAAATATCAGTTGAAGAAAACGGCGAATTTCTACAATTAAAGGCTAGGGCACGTCCTGCAATAAGACATCCTAGACCAGTACAGCCGAGTCTCATAAAAGCTGAATGATGTGGCCATGAGACCATCGGCGGAAATCCAAATCCATCCCGAACATATGGGCCAAAAGGTCCATCTGCACTTTCATTTAAAATTACCAAAACTAGCGGCGTTTAACTCGTACTTCCGGTTGGTATGATGCGGTTGCGTTTTTCGCAAGCAATTTTATCTTTCATTCACCATAGCGATTTTTACCCAGTCCCATTCGAAAGCCATTTCTTAATGGGCTTTCGCTGTTTGCTGAGGTATACCAGTGATCTTTCGAGATTGCCTTTGGGATTCGATCTTCAATTAAAACGACTACTTAAGCCTTAAAAACTTTTAGTGAAAAGGTTTCTTCAATTTGTTCATCCATATGAGTTTTTCTCCGTGATGAGGAAAACATGGATTGTGATACTAATGCCCGTATTATTATTTATTATCGTCCCTGCTCGGGCGCCATAACAGGGTTTTACGGCTAAGGTAGATAAGTGATCGTTCAGAATTAATGTTAATGATCCATTCATTTATTCATACGTGTACAGATGCTGGCACGTGGGATAATCGGTTGGTATGGATGCTAGAAAACACAAAAAGGAAGTATGATAAAAATTGGCT
Organism: Haematobia irritans; assembly: GCF_050003625.1. NCBI lineage: Eukaryota > Metazoa > Arthropoda > Insecta > Diptera > Muscidae > Haematobia > Haematobia irritans. The sequence goes on along the minus strand of NC_134398.1, from coordinate 230,422,188 downwards.
TCGACTATCGGACGGCAATGGAAACAAGTCAAATTTTGATTAATTCATGCTCGGGCCGTATTTTGTGCTAGTCAGCAAACATTTAATACCATAAAGCACACAAATGTGAGTGAGTCAACCCGCTTGTACGTTCAAAATAATTTTGTTTAAAGAACAAAATTTTTTGTTACTTTATAATGTAGATCGGACTATCTGAGACTATCGGTGGATAATCCATAAAAATTATAGGTCTCCGTCTCCCGATTAGAGGTGTGCACGTGAGTAATAGTTTACTCATGCTCACGCACACTCACGACTGAAAAATCATACTCACGCACGACATTTTTTGGTAGGACTCATGCACACTCACGAAAAGAAAATTTGTCCTCACTCACACTCACGCACGAAAACGTCGTGACTCACGAATAATTTTATGATTAATTTACATTACCTAAGTGTCTGAACAAATAAGTATTATTAAAATCGAAGGTGTTATTAAACTCTTAACATCCCAGGTGTCACTAAAATTGTAATTGAATTTAACTCTTAAGCGTTTTATGTTGGTGAGCAGGAATATTTTCGTTAGTGTAATTCGTTACTCACGCACACTCACGAAGATATTATTTTCGTGACTCACGCACGACATTTTGTTGTCATGAACGTGACTCACGACTCACACACGAATCACGAAAATTTTCGTGAGTCACGACAATTTCGTGTCACGTGCACACCTCTACTCCCGATTAAGATAAATTGCCTTGGTCTATGAATTCAATCACTTCAGCTTTGGAAAACTCTATTCGTTTTTTCTGACGTGAGACTCATCAGGAAGTTTGACCGTCATAGCCCTCGGTTGTCGCGTCATCACTACTTTCCTCAGAGCTATTTCAACACGTCCCTGTCGGCGCGCCAATGGATGCCACTGTAGAAAGTAGATAAACCTTCAATCAAAAAGACATTTTAATCCTTAAAATCTTGAATCCGATTTCTTGTATACATGTCAGTGTTGCGGTTGTTAGTACTAGGGACCCTGGTATTATTATTGTTCTCTTCCCTGCTCGGGCGCCATAAAAAGGGTATACCGCTAAGGTACATCATCGGTCCTCCAGCATTAATGACTGTTAATGACCCATAAACTTTACAATGCCCTTCATTTATTCATACGCGAGCAGATGATGGCAAGTGGGTTTGTTGGTTGTCACGAACGTCAGAAAAGACAAAACGGAGTAACATAAGTTGGCTTCAAATATCGTTTGGGCGGATGCCAAAGGAAAAAAATCGGATTTTGTTCTTATATGTCCTAAGTAAGATAAATCCACTTGGTCTATAAACGCAATCATTTCAGCCTTGGATGGAGAACTCTTGATTGATTTGAATTGAGACGCATCAGGAAGTTATATGTAAGGAAAAATTCTGCCCTCATTAGGTGAGGTTAGGTATAGTGAAAGCCCGATACTTCAGGCTCAATTAGACTCTTCAGTCCACTGTGATACCACAAGTGGTGAATTTCTCTTTTATCAATAGACGTCGAGCCCGAACAGCGTTTCATATTACGGCGTAACCACTTATAAGAGAAGTTCGGTACAAATAGAAATGTCACCAGCATTAGTGAGTGGTGATAAACCGAGAAAACTGCCGAAGATGGGATTGAGCCCATGACCCGGTCATGCTAACCATTACCACACGGTAGTTCGCCTCATTGCGTCCATATCCCCTTCTATCGTTTCGTGTGTTAGGCCAACATTGCCCTCGTTTGCGCGTCCTTGTTACTTTACTCAAATATATTTCCCTGCCCGCACGTCATTTTGTTCTCATTCATGATAACCTTTGAGTTGGCGATAGTGGACATGAAGCCATAAAAAATTTGATGGAGCGAGTTTATCAAAAAAATTTAAATTCCTTTCCTGATTGTTGCCATTTTATTATATTGTGAAGAAAACTTCGTGCATAAGGACCAAAATTTATTTTTTTTTAATGCCTCTACGGTGGCCTTACTTCTAGGTTCTCGTGCCTTGACTAAAATCCGCTTGATTGATTATCAAGCTTTTTTGTTTGATAAATCTTGCGACATGTATTCACGATATCATCTGTGCCGTACACTTTGATGCATAATACCTATAAGCTTTTTTGTGATTGGTGTTGTTGTATTTTCAGGCGACATAATTTTCGTTGGCCGATTTATCATTGATCTCCGTAGTATGACTTCGACATGTCCCTGCTCGGGCGCCAATAATGTTGTGCGATGGTGTCATCTTAATTGATTCGGCTTCGTTGATTAAGTTACATTGGTAATGGGTTCAGGATTGTAGATTTGGGTTCGTTCGATTTGATGTAGCAGATAAAAAAAAAGATAAGACAGTGCATCGTGGCCGATTTTAATGGTCGATCTATTATCAAAGGACGTAAATTGTACACAACATACAGACGAACATACTGATTGAAAATGTTTAGTTATGTACATATTCAAAAGCAATGTCAAAAGGATACCCTGTTCCTGATCGGGCGCCAAAAATGCTGTGATCCTTATTAATTCGTCTCCGTTGATCAGGTTACATTGCATGGCGTTAATTGTTTTGGAATCGTACAGAAAATTTGGATTCGTTTACTCGGAGTTGCTGATAAGAAAGCACACCATGAGCAATTTTACATTTACATTAGTCCCATTATTACAGGATGTACAGACAGACGTCGTTATGTCGAATTGTTCTCTAGGGTTCCAAACCGAATGTCAAACTTATTCTCATCCCATGGTGAATGTTATAAAAACTAAACTAGGACCATTTGACCTCTGACATTTACTACCAACATACACACGATCAGGGTCATCCGATTAGAGCTATGTTCTAATGGATAAATCCATAAACAAATAATCTTATAAAATTAACTGACACTTGGCAGCAATTTAAATGGCTTAAATTATAACATTTCGAAAAAAATTACACACCCATTTGTGGCTGATAGAAATCTGAATTTTAGAAAATAACAAAAAACAAACCAAAAAGATTTGTTTTTCCAGCCGTCAATAATGAATTTCATTTGCTTGGCTCTAGAAAGGCTTCAATGAAGCAGGGAAGCTAAAGCGTTTGTAATGAATACAAATTCCAACATGAATTTGCATAATTTGGCCAAAACCAAATTCAAGTCAGGGGCGTTGTATGGAGATAATCAAAAGAACGACCAATTGTTCAGATATTTGTAACCTATACCATAATTCCCCCTTCCGTTCCCCAGCATCTCTCGCAAGGCTCAAACATTTACCCCTTCCACATACCTTAATACTCCATGAGTACCACCTTTGGGGATTTTGTCCAGTCATTGTGGTCGACAACAACAACATGATGTCCATATATCCGTGTTAAATGGCCATTTAAGATTTTCTGAATTTAGATTTTTCAGATTTCTGATCATTAGAACAAACATCGTACAGACACACACCCCTAGCAAAATGCTGTAAATTCCACATGGAATCAGCCAAACAGCTGGATCACATGTTATGTGTGGTGGTGGTAGCCACAATGCTAGTCGACTGTATGGCTAACAAGCTTCCTGTTTGCCAAAGCTCTCGCTTGCACCATTTGCCAGAGTGTGAAGTTCTTGGTTGGCTGTTGTCGCCCATGTTCGCTTTGTTGTTATTGTTATTGCATGTGTCGCTCCACCAGCTGGCGGGATCAGATGAATGGATCAACGGTCGGCCGTTCGGTCGATCGGTCATGTATGGACAGACTTATGACCGCAGCAAAATAAGTAATCAACTCGAGCAAATACAAAAAAAAAACAAACGCTCTGATCATTCAGCCATATATGAAATATGTCTACGAAGTTTGCGGTGTGACGGTTTGTATGTCATAACATTGTCTAGGATTTTTTGTAACGCATTTATATCTAATTCGCACATAAATAGGGTTGCCATTACACCCCAAAAAAGTATTAATATTGAATTCCACAATAGCAACGGATTGTGACAAACTTCTGAACTTCGCACACCCAAAGAAGCAAGCCTGTGTACGAATCTGGAATGAGATACCATTTCATTCGTTGCTACACAGGGAAAAATAACACAATTGTGAAAATTGAATATTTTCTTGCTTTTTTAGAAGATAATATTTTATGATGTTCCTTAAACCTTCGGAATATCAGTTAAGCTTCGCATGTAGGTCCCATATATGTGTTGGCGTTTTTTTTTTTCTTGTCATCGATAGACATGCGAAAAACCCCTTTTGGCAACCCCTTGGGGGATTTGGCGTGTCGCTAAAGTTGCTGTTATAGTACTTAAATATCAAACATTTATCATCAATAAATGTGTGTTTTACAAAATTTTTATTTTTGCCGTAAATGAAATTGTAACTTTTGTCACTCTGATTGAGGTATTCCAAAAAATTCACACTTTTTTAATTTTTTAATTTCTATACTCTTTTGATATTAAAACTTTGAAAGATCTACAAATTTACTGGAATACAAATATAAGAATAATCTATATTACCAAAGTTTTCCATTTTGATGCCATTCGAATTCTCAAAATGAAAAAGGTTCATAAGATTTTATCCCAGACCTAAGCTATGGCGATTTCAAGTCTTATCCTAAAGTGTTAATTTACCCAGTCAATGACAAACCCATGTTAAAATTACCGGTGTTGTTGTTGTTGTAACAGTTTTTAATGTAGTCTCATCCATTTTGTTCTATGCTTGTGTAGTTCAGCTGGTAGCCAGATCAAGGAACTCTGTGATAAGGATGGGGTGTGTCCAGAGTGATCTGATAGCGAGACGGGTAGGCTTAGCTGGTCAAGCAAAAAGGTGACGAGTGTCATGTGGCACCTGATTACAGATGGGACACACGTCAGCTACGCTGCTATCAATCACTGAGAAGTATGAATCGAGGCGGCTGCACTTGTCTGATCTTAGTTGGGCCAAAACTACCCTTGTCTGCCGTTGGAGGTCTCTCTCCTCCGGTCCTATGGGCGGCGGTCGGACTCCAAGAACAGGATTAACCTTGTAGCTTCTCACCGCTTCAGCTACAGTATCCTCAAGAATCCTGTTCAGACCTGTCTGGTATGCTGCCTGATCTAGAGGCTCTCTTTTGTAACGCTGGATCTCGGGCTCTAGAAGGTGAAGATCAACCCTTACATTCCTGGGTGGAGGTTGTCTATCCACAAGATGGTGATTCGGATGACAACTTCGATGGCAAACCAAGAGGTACTGCTTTGACAATATGTAGTTGTGTCGGCGCACTGGGATGATCTTGGTCTCCGCATAAAGGTGACACCCTGTTGCGGTTCTAAGGGCAGCGTTCTGACAGGTCTGTATGTTATTCCACTGCGAAACGCTCATTTGAGGTGTCCACACTGACCGGCCAATTGCCTTATATGTAGTTAACAAGGTTTCTTTGTCCGCACCCCAAGTGCGGCCGGCAAGCAACTTGAGGACCTTGTTTCTACCGCGGAGCTTATCACAAATTGCAGTGGCATGAGCGGACGACTTAAAAAGGCTGTCGAATGTGACCCCGAGAATCTTGGGGTAATTTGTTGTCGGAATTGTTTCGCCATCGACTCTGACATTCAACTGCCTGCGTACTTCCGCCGTCCATGTTGTGTGGCTGAGTGTGAGTGTGATTCCACTACTGAATCCAGGCAAAGATTCGAGTAAAGGTGAATCGTACAGACCGATATCCCTTCTCTCGCCAGTAGCCAAGACACTTGAGGCACTACTCCTCCCCAGCCTTGTGGAGAGTTTTCCAGCTGCCCACCATCAACATGGATTCCGTAAGGTACACAGTACGACGACAGACTTTCGACACATATCAATAGGGGACTTAATCAGCCCAAGCCGTGTCATACACTGGTAGAAAAAGTTTCGTTATATTAATGAAATGTGTCATTAAAATTGAGCCAATGAAACAAATTCATTGATATAACGAAATTTTTCGTTATTATAACGAATTTTCTGTTAGTCGACGAAACGTTTCGTACTATTAACGAACATTTTCATTGTCTTAATGAAAATGTTTCGTTATATCAATGAAAAACTTTCGTTGGCTCAATTTTAATGAAATTTTCTTTGTGTGTAGGACAGTCCTCGTGGCGCTTGACCTATCGAAAGCGTTCGATACGGTCGACCATGCCACATTATTCGAGGACATCGAGAATACGTCTCTACCGGCAGAAACAAAACGTTGGGTTCTGAATTATATGTGTGGACGCCAGTCGTACGTGGAATTCAGGGACAGGAAGTCAAAACCCCGTATATTTAAATAGGGAGTTTCCCAGGGCGGGGTGATATCTCCGGCACTGTTTAACCTCTACCTGGCCTCGATTCCACCCCCTCCTGACGGCGTCGAGATTGTGTCTTATGCGGACGATTGCACAATAATCCATGGCATCCGGGCCCATTGTTGATGACATTTGCGATCGATTGAATGTCTACCTCACTGATCTTACCAGTTATTTCACTGCAAGAAATTTGAGGATATCTCCCACCAAATCCTCAGCCACACTATTCACTACATGGATGACCGGTGTTGTTAAGTTGTTCTAATGACATAGCTTTAAAAGCACTTCCTAATATGTTCTCACAAAGATGTTCTTTATTTTGAACCAACACAAGAAGTACTTTTAATCCAATTTTTATAAAACTCTTTTTTTATATTTGTAATGGGTAAGTTTACCTCTCTTAAACAGGTTAAAAACGGAGTAAAAATTAATAAAAGGGTACAAATTATATAAATTTTGTCCAAAAAAGTGCTGAATCTTTTCTACAAGAATTGCAAATTTTTGAAAATATTTCAGATCAAATGTTTCAGAAAAAATTATAAAAATTATTTATTTGGCAAAATATTACAAAATTTTTCAATTCATATCCAAAATATTGAATTCGGATCACACCTTAAGAAGTGATGCAAATTCAGTGCAACGACTGTTGAAATGATGGACATCCGTCCTACGGCATGCTCATGTTAAATTCAGCGCTTATGTGCCAATTTTGCACTACTTCCACATCCAAAAAGAACATTTTCACTACTTCTTGGCGACGTTTTTTTCTTTTTTGCTGGGACGTTTTGAACTGTACTGCGACTGGTCCATTCATACCAAGGACTTGAGATGTAACGGTTGTACCGATTCTCAGTCCGGATAAAATGCAAAATTTAAACAAAATTTATAAAATTAAATAAGCTTCTATATTCGATTTATAACTGAAGATAAAGCTGATGAGAGCGAAATACTTCATGGGAAAGTCAGAAGGTTATGGAGAAAATGCTCGTCTTTATTGGTTTACAATAACAAAATACTTTTCTTCCAAACTAACTTTTGTACAGCGGGAAGAAAATTCCAAACAATATTCGCGGGTCTAAAATTTAAGTTGAGACAAAATATACGTATATTTTTTTTTTTTCATACATTCAAAAAAAAGTTTGGTTATTTGGTTATTTGGAAAATAGGACGCAGTTTGTGCAAATTGGTAAGGAAAAGACTGATACTGTATTATTGAAGCATGGTGTTCCCCAGGGCAGTGTATTAGGTCCATTAATGTTTCTGTTATACATAAACGATTTAGGAAGTTTGGAGTAAACCGTTAAATTATTCATATATATGACGATATTTGTCTTTTATATCCCTATAAATTTGAAGGTGCCGTTAAGCCCGCTATCGAACGTGACTCGTCATTGATTTTGGATTAGGCTCTTATTAATAAATTATTTGTAAACCCGCTTAAGACTAAGCTGATACGCTTTCAACCACGCGCACGATTTCTCAACGAGTTTAGCATATACAGTATGTCAAGAAAGTCTTTTGACATTGCCAACTATTTCAACTTCTAGAAATAATTAAAATATTAAATATTTTATTAAATTTTTAATTCTGTGTACGTATGTATATTTTGCAAAATACATAATAAAATATTTTTTTAAAATTTCATTATATTTAATTTTGGAACAAAACATAATTTTTATCCCATTGTCAAAACACTTTCTTGACAAACTGTATGTTGATGGGAAGGAAATAATGGAAGTAGATTCCTTAAGGTATTTAGGACTACATTCGCAGAGTAATCTTGGTTGGAATCGGCTTATTAGATATGTGAAATCTAGAATAGCACCTGCTGTTGGTGCTTTGTACAAATTTAGAAGAAAGTTTGATCAAAGAACGAAACTTCTTTTATACCAGGCGTTGATTCAAAGTCACTGCAATTATTTGAACATAACAGGTTGGCTGATAAGTCCCCGGTCTGACACATAGATGGCGTCGCTAGTATCAAAGGGTGATACGGTCAAAATTTGGTCAAGGGAAAACGCGTGTAAATCGGTGAAATCGTTTATTTAAAAAATCAAATTAAATTTCTTTTTCAAGTTCAATTAGTATAAAATTCAGGAAAAATATTCAGTTAGGCTTTCGCTTTTCCAAATCCGAATTGCCGGGCCTCACGCTTGACACCTGCCATCAGATTTTGAACAGCCACCTTGTCCACCTTCTTCGCCGCAGAAAGCCAGTTTGCCTTGAACTGCTGCTCGTCCTTAGCAGTTTTTTGGTCTTCTTTAGGTTTCGCTTGACAATTGCCCAGTATTTCTCAATTGGGCGGAGATCTAGCGTGTTGGGAGGGTTCTTGTCCTTGGGAACCACCTGCACGTTGTTGGCGGCGTACCACTCCATGGCCTTTTTACCGTAATGGCAAGATGCCAAATCTGGCCAAAACAGTACGGAACAACCGTGTTTCTTCAGGAAAGGCAGCAGACGTTTATTCAAACACACTTTCACGTAAATTTCTTGGTTGACAGTCCCGGAAGCTATGAAAATGCTGCTTTTCAAGCCACAGGTACAGATGACTTGCCAAACCAGATATTTCTTTGCGAACTTTGACAGTTTTATGTGCTTGAAAATATCTGCTACCTTTCCCCTTCCTTTTGCCCTATAAAACTCCTGTCCCGGAAGCTGCTTGTAGTCGGCTTTGACGTAGGTTTCGTCGTCCATTACCACGCAGTCAAACTTCGTCAGCATCGTCGTGTATAGCCTCCGGGATCGCGCTTTGGCCGTCGTATTTTGTTTATCATCGCGATTTGGAGTCACTACCTTCTTGTAAGTCTATAGTCCGGCTCGTTTTTTGGCTCGATGCACGGTTGTAGACGATACACCCAGATTATTTGCGGCATCTCGGAGAGAGAGGTTAGGGTTTCGCTTGAAACTACCGGCAACTCTCTTTGTCGTCTCAGCGGCTTCCGGTTTTCGATTTCCCCCAGACAGAAACGTTCCCCAAACACTTTAATTACATTTGTAACGGTTGATTTGGCAACTTTTAGCGAGTTTGCCAGCTTTGCGTGCGAGTAGCTCGGACTTTCGCGACGCGCGAGCAAAATTTTGATACGCTGCTCTTCTTGCTTGGACGGCATTTTGACAACTGAAGAGTGAATTCAAAAATCAAAATAGGAGCAACATTCTACACACACACACCTTCAAAATGAGGTGTGTTCAGGTGTTTTAAATGCAAAATTGAAAGAAATACGTCAAGTTTATATTGACCAAATTTTGACCGTATCACCCTTTAAATGCATATTATTTTTATATATTTATATTCAAATGATTCGTGTCAAAATTTGACGTCTGTAAGTCAATAAGTTTGTGAGATAGAGCGTCTTTTGTGAAGCAACTTTTGTTATTGTGTAAAAAAAATGGAAAAAAAGGAATTTCGTGTTTTGATAAAATACTGTTTTCTGAAGGGAAACAATACGGTGGAAGCAAAAACTTGGTTTGATAATGAGTTTTCGGACTATGCCCCAGGGAAATCAGCAATAATTGATTGGTATGCAAAATTCAAGCGGGGTGAAATGAGCACGGAGGACGGTGAACGCAGTGGATGCCCGAAAGAGGTGGTTACCGACGAAAACATCAAAAAAATCTACAAAATGATTTTGAATGACCGTAAAATGAAGTTGATCGAGATAGCAGAGGCCTTAAAGATATCAACGGAACGTGTTGGTAATATCATTCATCAATATTTGGATATGTAGAAGCTCTGTGCAAAATGGGTGCCGCGCGAGCTCACATTTGACCAAAAATAACAACGTGTTGATGATTCTGAGCGGTGTTTGTAGCTGTTAACTCGTAATACATCCGTCGATATGTGACAATATATGAAACATGGCTCCATCACTACACTCCTGAGACCAATCGACAGTCGGCTGAGTGGACAGCGACCTGTGAACCGTCTCCGAAGCGTGAAAATACTCAAAAGTCCGCTGGCAAAGTAATGGCCTCTGTTTTTTGGGATACGCATGGAATAATTTTTATCGATTATCTTGAGAAGGGAAAAACCATCAACAGTGACTATTATATGGCGTTATTGGAGCGTTTGAAGGTCGAAATCGCGGCAAAACGGCCCCATATGAAGATGAAAAAAGTGTTGTTCCACCAAGACAACGCACCGTGCCACAAGTCATTGAGAACGATGACAAAAATTCATGAATTGTGCTTCGAATTGCTTCCCCACCCACCGTATTCTCCAGATCTGGCCCCCAGCGACTTTTTCTTGTTCTCAGACCTCAAAAGGATGCTCGCAGAGAAAAAATTTGGCTGCAATGAAGAGGTGATCGCTGAAACTGAGGCCTATTTTGAGGCAAAACCGAAGGAGTACTACCAAAATGGTATCAACAAATTGGAAGGTAGTTATAATCGTTGTATCGCTCTTGAAGGGAACTATGTTGAATAATAAAAACGAATTTTGACAAAAAAAAAATGTGTTTTTCTTTGTTAGACCGGGGACTTATCAGCCAACCTGTTAGTATATGCATGTTGCAAAGGTTCAGATCTTAAAGGGCTTTAAATATTGCAGAATAAAGCGCTGAAAGTGGTAGATAACTTGCCAATGAGATATCCGACATTGAAACTGTATCGGGATATTTTTCCAAGTATGCTTCCCATATAGGCAACTAATTGTCTTCAATTGTATCTTTATGTGTTTAAAAGCTTACACTCCATTGGTCACCATACTATTACATTTGTTAGGAACCATAATCCATCCAATACTCGTGGTGCTAATGAGCTGAGAATTCCGTTCTGTAGAACAGAAACGACAAAGCAACGAATTGAATACGCTGGCTCAATAAATTTTAACAATTTGCCCAATGAGATAAAATCAACAAAATGTTTTTCTCTTTTCAAATCAAGGGTGAAAACATTTCTTTATAACTCTATTGATAAACTCCTCGTTTAACATAGAACTTGTAATGAAGATCATTTAATACATCATTATTTTAAACAAATTTGTCCTTAATATTTTGTGAATTTCGCATCCTAAAATTTGGGTTGCGTAATCTTTAATATCACGCAAATATTTTTTTCAGTGTAGATATTGGATCAGATTTTACCTATTTCACCGTATAAATCAATTTTTTTAACCAGACGCTTTTTATATTTTAGGATACTGTTCGTAATCGGCATCCCGTAAAGCGATATTAGATATACTAAGTCGGGCTAAGTCCACTTTTTTGAAATTTTCAAATTTGACTAAATGACTGTCGATTATCTCTGAAAATTGAGTTAAGCAATGGCTAAGTAAACCAATACACTTTTAAAGGTGACCAATTTAAAAATCTGTTAATCACAAATACTCAGCAAAAAAGCGTCGCCAAAAAAGTAATGAAAATGTTCTTTTTTGGATCCGGAAGTGGTGCAAAATTGGCGCAGAAGCGATGAAGCCGTTGCACTGAATTTACATCACTTCTTTAGGTGTGATCCGAGTTAAATGTTTTGGATGTAAATTAAAAAATTCTGTGATATTTTGTCAAATAAATAATTTTTATAATTTTTAATGCATTCTAACGCTTGTCGGAAACGTTTGACGTCAAATATTTTCAAAAATTAACAATTTTTTCAGATTGGATTTATCATTTTTTTCGACAAAATTTAAATGAATTGTATGAATTCTTACTCTGTTTTTAACCTATTTGAAGCAAAAAAGTTTAAATTACCCATTAAAAGTATGAAAAAACCAAGTTATAAAAAATTGAATTAAAAGAAGTTCCTGGGTAATTAAAATAAAGAACATCATTGGGAGTACATCTTCTGGAAGTGCTTTTAAAGTTGTGCCTTTGAAAGAACTTCCAAATTTTTTTGCTGGGTAGTCGAATGTCAACTCTTTTGAAATTTTTAACAAGTAGAAGTGCCGATGAGAGGTCGAAATGTCTACATTTCCAAATTTTGAAGCATTCCATTTCTTGATTTTAATTAAAATACTCGTCAAATATGCCCCATAATTACAGAAGAAAAGAATTATGAGAAATTTGGCTATACGAAATCTTATAGTCAAAAAATACAAAAACCCTTTTAATAAAATAAAAATTCTTTGATTATTAGAGCATATGGGAACTATTTGGTTTCTTTCTCAAAAGCCACAATGGCAACTCACTGTATTACGACCAGTTGCACTTGAAATTAAAAATCAACAAAAAAAAATTTTAACGATTGCTCGAATGTCGTTCAAAATGTGTCTATGATGGTGTCTGTCTGACCATTCGTCTGAAACTGATGTATCTGCATATCCATTCCTAGGAGACACAGGCCCCAATAGACACTCTAAGAGTGCGTTTATCACAAGAAATTATTATTAAGCTGTGTGTGTGTGTGTGTCTCAGAACATTGCATATTGCGTTCGATACCAACACATATGCATAACAATCTCGATAGATTCGTACATGACATTCGTCGTTGCTATAATAAATTGCTTCGCTAAGCCATCTTATACCAGCTTCTCTGGCGAGTCAATAATTCAAGCGATCAAATAAATAAAGCGTTCGTTATTCGGCTGTTGGCGTTGTTAGTGTGTTTTTTGGTGTTGTTGGTGCGGTGGGGCCATTGACGACGTTATGCTCACGCCATTAAATTGTCACTTTTAGTTGAGGCCGCTGCAGCCGTTGGCCGAGCCAACCGAGTCTAAAGATAGATTATTCCTATAGCCTTTTAGTATAAAATCAGTGTATGTATGTGTGTGTGTGCGTACATGTGAGAGTGTTTTGTAGCTTGGCTAAATGTGTGTTATAATAATTTTGCTTTCATTTCGCAACGAGTTTTTTTTAATCGATGCGTTTTACCTTTGATTTGAACGTCCCGTACCCATGGAAAATTCTGTTATTGCTGCTGCTGCTGTTGTTGTTGTTGCTATCGTGGTTTCTATTGCTGTCGACGACGATCTTTGGTGTTGTCACTATATTTAATGTTGTTGTTACTGTTACGGCTGTTTCTAGAATTAATTACTTGGATGTGTTGAAAATTAGAGAGTGAGACGACAACATATAGACCATAAGGACGGACAGACAGACAGACTAAATGCAAAAACAAAAATAAAACAAAAAATGCTAGTGAAAAAATTGGAGTTACTAATTGATAGATGGGGAATTGCTGGTTGTCGATGGATGTTGTGCCTTGGACGACTTGTATCGTCGTCGAGGTGGGTAAGATGGATGAACGGTAGGATGGATGGATTGGTTTACTGGGCCGCTCTACTGGCTCACTGTCTATCGCATTTGGCTTAATGCAATGGCGTTAATGTGGGAATATGAATCTTTGGACACGTCTTATTTATTTAAAGCGAAACAGGAAACGTTATGAAAGAACCGATGTAGACTTCAACTAAATGCTGCTATCACCTATTACTAATCGCCATACAAGGGAAGGAGGTAAAAAGGCTTAAAAAAAGGGGGCCTTAAATTTATTTTGATAAACTAATTTAAAAAAAAAAAAAAAAACTATTCGCTATATCTCATTTTCATTGACAGTCGACAACCGTTAGTAGAATGGGAAAAGAAATAATTGCCTAGACTCAAAAAAAAGTTTACTTGGAGCCAAAGATTTTGACCTTCCCTTAAGGATTTTGGCATTGATTCCGAGCCAAAGATGCGACTTCTTTAAAATAAAGAAATTTTTTAGCGACCTATCTCCCATTAAATCTAAGACCAATAAAATTAAAATTAGGATACAGATTTCATTTATCAAATTTTTATTCCCTTTTCGCGGTTTATTAATAAAGGTACTCACATACAAACAAATGTCAGTTTAAAAATCCAAATTATAACGGATGCTTCAAAATAAAAAATGTTTTATTAATTCAAAAAAAAAAAACTTTAAACCAAAGACGCTAAATCCTCAAAATAAGTCTTAGCCTATACTTGAAGAATTTTTATCTTAAACTTTAAACCAAAGACGCTAAATCCTCAAAATAAGTCTTAGCCTATACTTGAAGAATTTTTATCTTAAATCTATAGTTTCTATATTCCAATTAATTTAAGTACAATTTCTTTAACTCAAAAATGTGTTTCTTTACTTTAAGGAAATCTAGCCTTAGTTCAAAGACATACGACTTTAACGGAGGGACGCAAATGTACAAAATTTGTGTCCAAAATTTAACGAAAAAAAAATTTTGAAGCAAAGATTATAAAATTTATATTAATTAAAATTTCGTTATTTTAAAAAAATTGTTCTTAATATTTTATTAATGTCGCATCCTAAAATTTAGGCTGCGTAATTTTTAATATCACGTAAATATCTTTTTGCAGTGTATGTATCTAATTGTACTAAATCAAAATTTTTGCACAGAAGGAATCTGGTCACCTTATACAGCAAAATATTATTTTTGGATGGGGAGAAAACAACATTTTTTCCGCAAAAATTTAGTTTTCTTCTTATCCAATAGTAATAGTTTGCTCTAGGAGGTGATTAACATATATTCTTTCTCTGCGGATTTTCCTTCCGAAGGAAAACATTTTGGCTAGAAAACAACACTTTTGCCGCAAAAAATATAGTTTTTTAGCCAAACATAAAATTGTTGTCGAAATCAGATGCATAATGCCTGAGAAAATAATATGGTTGTTACAAACATGTTATATGATAGCCCTCCAAAAACAAAATTTTGGTCTAGGAGATGGTCATTTTCCTTCTCTGAGCGCATATTTTAAGAGCAAATAAACATGAATTTATGACAAGCCTTGCATTGCATTGAATCTTTTTATACTCTGTGCCACACTGTGGGAAAGGGTATAATAAGTTAGTGCATATGTTTGCAACACCCAGAAGGAGCCGAGATAGACACATGGTGTCTTTGGCAAAAATGCTCAGGGTGGGCTCCTGAGTCGATATAGCCATGTCCGTCTGTCCGTGAACACATTTTTGTAATCAAAGTCTAGGTCGCACTTTTAGTACAATCGACTTCAAATTTGGCACAAGTATGTGTTTTGGCTTAGAATAGAACCCTATTGATTTTGGAAGAAATCGCTTCAGATTTAGATATAGCTCCCATATATATATTTCGCCCGATATGGACTTATACCCCAGAAGCCAGAGTTTTACCCCAATATGGTTGAAATTTTGAACTAGGAGTACAATTAGTAGTGTAGTCAAGTGTGCCAAATTTTATTGAAATCGGTTCAGATTTAGATATAGCTCCCATATATATCGTTCGCCCGATTTACACTCATATGACCACAGTGGCCAATCTTTTACTCCGATTTAATTGGAATTTTGCACAGGGAGTAGAATTAGCATTGTAGCTATGCGTGCCAAATTTGGTTGAAATCGGTTCAGGTTTAGATATAGCTCCCATATATAGCTTTCGTCCGATTTACACTCATATAACAACAGAGGCCAATTTTTTGCTCCGATTTAGTTGAAATTTTGCACAGGGAGTAGAATTAGCATTATAGCTATGCATGCCAAATTTGGTTGAAATCGGTTCAGATTTAGATATATATCTCCCATATATAGCTTTCGCCCGATTTACACTCATATAACCACAGAGGCCAATTTTTAACTCCGATTTAGTTGAAATTTTGCGGGAGTAGAATTAGCATTATAGCTATGCGTGCCAAATTTGGTTGAAATCGGTTCAGATTTCGATATAGCTCCCACATATATGTTTTTCTGATTTCGACAAAAATGGTCAAAATACCAAAATTTTCCTTATAAAATCGCCACTGCTTATCAGAGAATGAAGCCGCCGAGTCACGCCGCCGATTCTAGCCGTCGCCGGCCCGTTTTTAGCAGTCGACGCCGCCGCCGAATATGTCGACTCATATCGACTCAAATTTAGCCGCCAATTAATCTAAAATATTGATTTATATCTGGAAAATTTAATAATATTTGTTATAGTTTTTGCCAAAATTTTGAACTTTCCACTTTCAATCAATTAGTATCAAGTTGCTATAATAGTTTTACAAAAATTTAGCTCAACAAATTTGAATGAAATGTATGTTGTAGGATAGGTTGTACAACTAATCTCATTACCATTCGATTAACTTCAAATTGATTTTATAATGGATAATTGTCCGCCGCCGAGTGAACAAATTTATATAGGCTCAGCCGTCAATCCGCCGCCGGAGGCAAAAATTTAGTGTCCGCCGCCGCCGACAAAAATGGGTCGGCTTCATTCTCTGTTCGGAAAACTTCAAATTGATTTTATAATAGATAATTTGGCGCCGCCGAACAGACAATTTTTTATCGGCTTAGCCGTCAAGCCGCCGCCACCGGAGGCAAACATTTAGTGTTAGCCGCCGCCGACAAAAATGGGTCGGCTTCATTCTCTGCTGCTTAGTCGAAAAGTTGTAAAAATGACTCTAATCTTCCTAAACTTCTAATACATATATATCGAGCGATAAATCATAAATAAACTTTTGGGAAGTTTCCTTAAAATTGCTTCAGATTTAAATGTTTCCCATATTTTTTTTTACTAACATTGTGTTCCACCCTAGTGCATTAGCCGACTTAAATTTTGAGCCTATAGATTTTGTAGAAGTCTATCAAATTCTGTCCAGATCGAGTGATATTTAAATGTATGTATTTGGGACAAACCTTTATAAATAGCACCCAACACATTTGACGGATGTGATATGGTATCGAAAATTTAGATCTACAAAGTGGTGCAGGGTATAATATAGTCGGCCCCGCCCGACTTTAGACTTTCCTTACTTGTTTTATTTTAGAAAATTTTGTTGTGTTTACACTGAAAACATAGTTTTCTTTTCCGAGGAACGAAATTTTAGTTGATAACAAATTCGGGTTTATTTACTCTTAAAAAAAATTCTTTAAATTAAAGGGGAATTTCGTTTGTCAAAAAATTCGTTCGGGAAGAAAGTATTTTTTCTTTGGGTGTACGCAAAACTTCGCTTGTGTGAAGGTTAGTTTAGGTTGTAGAGGATGACATCAATTTTGTGTTGAATTGATGTCCACTTAGGCCAATATAACATAGGTCCATTGTGATTCCTCGTTGTAATCTTTCCATCTTCTTCCTTCCCCTTTGGAATAGTCGCAGAACTTCCACCTGCTCGTTTTATTTAAAAGAAATCTTAGAACAACCAACCAGAGGCCCTAATGAATGTAAGTATGTTCCATAAGCTGCACTCCCGCAGAACTTTGTTCCTCAAAAAAGAAACCACTTCTTTCAGTGTAACAATGGATAAAAAGGGACCGTTGGACATTGGAGAGTAAGGTTATCACTAAAATAGATCAAAATGTCGATAATCTCAAGACGGCACTTCGTCGAGAATGGGCCCAAATACTGCTGAGCCATTTTCATGCAGCGTGTTATAGATTTGTTGGTTGTTTGAAGGCCATAACAAAATTCTTGCCAAAGGCAGCTTATACGAAAATAACATACTTTAAAAAGTTGATGTTATTTCCAAATTTTTTTTCCTTTTCAACAAAAAAAAAAAAATAAAAAATATATTTAACGTTTTACTATGTTGCATCAGCAACCTTTTCGATTATGTGGTATGTGAATAAAGCAATATTGTTTATTTTTTATACAAACAGAACTTCCATACCTAAGATTTATCAAATCACTATAGGCATTTCACCTATAAGGCCTTCACCATTTCAACTCTTTTTTTACCCATTTATCTGCCATTACTTAAAGGAGTTGAGTGACATACACATACACACACTCTCGCAGACATTCTCACACTGTCATTAAGATTGCCTAGCTTAAATTTGTACTACTTATATGAAGTATAATATATATTAATAATGTGATTTATACCTTTGTATAATTAAAGGTGAACATAACAAAATCTATCGCAAAATAGCATTGACATCCCACACGCTGATATTAATTAGACATCATTTGTTCCGCCAGAATTGAATTGAGAGACGAGATGTTGATCAATACTACAGCACAGACGTAATTCAGAATCTGTAGACACAATAACAACAACAACAACAAAAGACTACAACAAACGAAAACGAACTCATATTTGTCTGTTGAAAGTGTTGGAAAAATATCTTAATTTATTGTGGTATGACTATGCAATAACAGTGAATGATTAACTTTGAGTTCCACTAAAAGTGGGTAGGTGTCAAAACAAAAGACTTAAGACACAAACGTTAATACTTAGAATTTACGAGTGCGCTCCATAATAGAATGAAATGGAGGAAATATTTTGTATTTTATAGAATTCTATAAATGCAGCTAGAAATTTAGAATCAGGCCGATGGCCGATGGGCCAAAGATTTAAAATCCACATTGAAGGGTAAATAGGCTTCGGCTTGGCCAAAACCAAGCCTTTCTTTCGACAAGGGCACATAAAATATATCGGAAAATTTTTCATACCTTCCTAACTCTAGGTCTATCTAATGGTGGCGTTTTGCTATCCCATATGTGATGGCACTTCCTTTAGCAAGCAATGGACTTTCATTTCATTTAGACTTTCCTAATTTAGTGGCGTCCTCACATGTGGCCATAAACCACTTTCGTCACGATCTTCATTAAAGCAAAAAAAAACTCAAACAAACAAACACAGAACCCAAAAAATAACGATCAAAGAAACTCTATCTAAAAATGAGAAAGGAGATTTTTTCAAATAAAATGAATACCTAGGCATTCAACTCTTATAGAGTTCCAAACTGAAATAGATTGGAAACAACAGCCCAACAAGCTCATCAAGCACTTGACCATGAACTATTAACTGGGTGATCGCTGGAAAGGAAAGTCATCGTAATCATCCAGCAGGAGTTTATAATTGCTGATCAACCATAAATTGTGATTTTATTAAAGCCGCAATTTATCCACTCTTAGCTGATATGATTCGGGCTTAGCCCATTACAGTTAAGCCCTCATTCGCTCTTTCGCCACTCGTATCCTGCATTGAGGTTTGCTAAGCCTCGTCCATATGGTCGTTTTGATTGGAACTTTCATGCATGGTTGGCTGCCATTTGAGTGACTATGTTCTGTGTATCCATACACGGAGACGGACGGACGACCCCTTATCAAGGAGTTTAACCATTTGTTGATTGTGGCTTATGTTACACAGTTGTAATAAAAATGCAATAAAAAAATTTTACTTAAGCCACATGTTTAAAGGAGCCGTTATGATTGCGAGGCCTCACCACCACTTGAGTATGGCTGATGACAAGGTGGATGATGACGACGACGAACATCAAAATGATGCAGATAATCGGGTTAACACTTCTTCTTGTGGCATTTGGGGTCGGCTGCCAAAAAAAAGACCTGCTGCTGATATTTTGATGGCCTGCTGTAGCTGTAACTTTTGCTACATTTCAAATGGTTTGTTGGTATTTGGCTAAAATGAGATTTTTTTTCTACAATTTCTAGCACGGCATGGGGTAATGCATGCTCCAGATATCCACTTGGATTGTTTGGTGTACATATGTAAAATGGCCAAAGGAATTTTAAATGGTCATCGAACACCATTCACTTGTTATCCTAGAGAAGGAGGTAGTCTCCGGACAAAAAACTAGTTTGTTATAGCAAAAAAAATTTAAGATTTCTTTATATAGAAAATATTAGATGATATAAAATTCTAGACTAGGGAAGTCTGAAGTGAAATAAATAAATGTGGGGTAAGTGATGGCCATCGATTTCAGTGATTCGCAAGATGTGATCTATGTTGAATTGTTGGTGAAGACTATACAAAAGTTGGTGGAGCCGAACTGTGTCAAATTATCGAAGCGATTCGATGTCGAATTAAAGAAGTTTGGAATATGGATTAAAGTTTTAGTTTTTAAGTTTTGCCAACCTTAATAAAAACAAGTACTTAATGCTGTAAGTTCGGCCTGGCCGAATCTTAAATACCCACCACCATGAATCAAATATAATAGTTTCCTGTGAAAACTCTTCGTCGGTGCGGGTATCTTGATAATATATGTAGGATTTAAGGGGGTTTGATGACAGATATTCTCCCAAGCAGATCAATTCAACCAGTACACTTCCCGAATATAAATTTAAAGATTCCACCTATGAAGACAGGCAAAGTGGATAAAAACTACAGATTCTAGCAGCCTAAGAAATAAACCCGGAGGTAGGTCCATATGGGGGCTATACCAAAACATGGACCAATACTCAAAATTTTCGACACACCTCTTAATGTTGCTCAAGTACGTCTCGAATTCCAATTTCAGACAAATTGGGTACAAACTACGAAATCTAAAATCGGGCGATCAGTCTATAAGGGGGCTATACCAAAACTTGGACCGATACGGACCATTTTCGACACACCTCTTTATGGTCCTAAAATACCTCTAGATTTCCAATTTCTGGCAAATTGGATAAAAACTACGGATTCTATAAGTACAAGAAGTAAATTTGGGAGATCGGTCTATATGGGGGCTACAACGAAACATGGACCAATACATCCCATTTTCTGCACACCTATTTGTAGTCCTAAAATACATCTCGATTTCCAATTTTAGGTAAAATGGAATAAAAACTACGGTTTCTAGAAGCTTAAGACCCCAAATCGGGGGATCGGTTTATATGGGAGATATATCACAACTTGGACCGATACTCCCCCACCTATTTGTGGTCTTAAAATACCTCTAGATTTTCAATTTCAAGCAAATCGGATAGAATATACAGTTTCTAGACACCCAAGAAGTAATATCGGGAGATCGGTCTATATGGGGGCTATACCAAAACATGGACCGATACATCCCATTTTCGGCACACCTATTTTTTGTCATAAAATACCTCTAGATTTCAAATTGCAGCCAAATCGGATAGTAAATACAGTTTCTAGAAGCCCAAGAAATAAAATCTGGAGATCGGTCTAT
This sequence comes from Haematobia irritans, assembly GCF_050003625.1. Lineage (NCBI taxonomy): Eukaryota > Metazoa > Arthropoda > Insecta > Diptera > Muscidae > Haematobia > Haematobia irritans. Next base: position 230,401,178 of record NC_134398.1, on the reverse strand, counting down.
ATGGGGGCTGTACGAAAACATGGACCGATACGAACCATTTTCGACACACCTCTATATGGTCCCAAAACACCTATAGATTTCCAATTTCAGGCAAATCGGGTTGTAAATACAGCTTCTAGATGCCCAAGAAGTAAAATCGGGTGATCGATATATATGGGGTGTATACCAAAACCTGGACCGATACACCCCATTTTCGACACACCAATCTTTGGTCCTAAAATACTTCTAAATTTTGTATTTCAGGCAAATTGGATAACAAATACAGTTTCTGTACGCCCAAGATGCAAAATCCGGAAATCGGTCTATATGGGGTCTATACCAAAACATGGACCGATAGGCACAATTTTCGGCACACTCTTTGATGGTCCTAAAAAACCTCTAGATTTCCAATTTCAGGCAAATTGGATAAAAACTATGGGTTTTAAAAGCCCAAGATCCCAGATCGGGATATTTTAAAATCTCAGTTAATTTAAAGATTATTACGCATATTCAAAAGAATTTGACAGTTTACCGAAAGAATTCGTATCGTAAAATTTTGGTTAACATTTCTGAATAAGAGGGTATTTCTTTAAATCAATATTAGATCAATATTTTTCAGTGTATTGGCTAAGAAAAATTGTGATTTCTCCATATAACGCACTGGCTAATATATCGATGTACTCTTCAAACTACTTCTACGCAGAAATATTATTCCGAATAGGAGGACATGACCGCCATGTGAGCAATTCGGTAAGCATCGAGCCTTTTATAAGAGTTAAAATAATTGGTGCATAGCTGTCCTATGGAGTTAAAAGAAGACTATGTAGAAAAATACATTGGCACATCTTCTGTTTTTTCGGAATACGGCACCAACCTAGCAGACGGATGGACATGAAAAGTACATACAACCACGAAATTAATTGATCCAATTAATTTTTATTTGAAATGTCTTCACTCACAGAAATGATAGTATCAATTAAAAAATTACTTGGTCTAATTAAGAAAATAATTGATCCAATTAAAAAAAAAACTATTAATTTTTGTGATTGATTTTTATTTCAATTAAAAAAATTTGTTGAATAAATTACATTTATAATTGAATATTTTTTAAAACTAATTTAAATCTTTAATAGGAAAAATTTTTGTGAATTTTTTTTTCTGTGTATGACTGATAAAAAAAAAATAAAAAGAGGAAGAGGTTCGATGTAAAGCAAACTACCGGTTTACATATCGTACTCTATCCTACAACAAATATCAATGATGAACAGGCGGACAGATAGCCCGGTACTTCTGAGCCAATTAGCATACATAATGTTGGACCTAAGGTCAATATTACTGGCAAGCAAATTGAAATGCGTCATAGTCAACAAATCGCAGCATGATTTACCTATGCAAAATTTTAGTTTAGAAATAAGTTGGTTCCAAATTGGTATCAAAAATTCTAGACGAATGGCATATATATTGGATTTTCAAAAAAATTTTGGAGATGATACCAAACAATTCCTATATTCTACAAAAATCAAAATAACAATTTTTTGAAATGTTGCAGCAGCTGTTACTCAAGACTTCCCTTCTAATTTGGACAAAAATATTGTTTCTGAATAAAATTGGGTTCACATTTAATTCCATTGTCATTGACATGCCATTTATAATAAACTCCTATTGCCATACTTTATTCTAATTTGCAAATTTTATACTGTTTTATAATCTTTAAAAAAATATCTGCGGTTTTCTATGTGGCATAAATAAATGGGTCTTTTTGAAGATTTCCAAACCATTAGACCAAAATGTTTCAATCAAGGATGGGGTTGATCGTAGCAGTAGTAACACGAATCATCAAAATGCCGCTTAATGCGAGCATAAATTGGAGTTTTGCAATTTTCGTTTGATTTTGGAAGTTCGACAAATGTTGATGTTCTTGGCTTTGTTGTTGTTGTTGTTGGCTTGTTGAAATTCAGTGCAAGTTGTTGCAACATGCGCACCGAATGTGGTCGGTCTATGCCCCTTTTTAATAGACTTGAGCGTGGCTGATGTTTCAAAGATTAATGCAGAGCACCACAACAACAGCGTCCATACTGTTGGTGATGATGATGATGGTGATGACTACGACGGCGAGGAGTCGTCCAACGATGGTGGTGGCTTATATGAAGACCAAAATGTTGTTAGACCAAAAGCACAGAGCCAACAAGCAAACCAGCAAACAAGTTTAGGTGGGTCGTCGATAACGTTGTTCTTGTTTGTTTCGCCAATGTTCAATGTTGTATAGCACTCTGAGGATGACGATGGCGAGCAATGCAATTCTATGTTGTTGTTGGTGTTTTTTTTTTTTTCTTCAATTTTGCTCGAATTCTAATGACCGCCCAATGTGCCTAAGCATAAATACACTCACTCATCCATGGCACCAACACCATTGAGTCTTGGAACCCTCATACGAGCCCCAACAGCAGCAGCAACTCCTCAAACAACCGCACCAGTTTCAAACGACTCCTCACGAAATAGCTACAACCCCAGGTCTCTAGAGCAACACCCCACCCCTCCCTCCTTTTCTTACCTTGTATTCTAAATTCTGTGGCAGCAAACCAGACCAGCTATGCAAATCATATGATATCGAATTGCACTAGTTGCTGTAACAAATGCAATCACCCAGCATCCATCCACGTATCCTCTAACAAACGACCGATGGACCAACCGACCGACCAAGACAATTCACACAAAAAAAACTCGAACTGGTTTCAAAATTCTTCACTATTTTTTTGTTTCTATTTTTGGCCTCATCACCACTAATGTGGTCTACATAAAAATAACAGCGCTGCAAAGTATATAACTGCCACATAAAATTGTGGCCAAACGAAATATGGGTCGATTGCCCAGAAGTTTTGATCGATTTTGTGAAACGCCATTAGTTGGAAGTTCAGACAGACCTGCATACGCCAAATTTTCTCCAAGCCAACAACAATTGAAGAGACGCAATCACATTATTGCCGAAGTAAGGATTTTACGGAGCCCATAGCACGAGTCCATGTCATAAATTTTAATTTAATTCCATCAGTTTTATTTTTTCAATAAATATTTGGATAAATTCAATTAAAAAATTTATGATTTCCCTTGATGAAATATTGTTATTGTAAATTTATAAGTGGACATTAGATTCAGCAGTTTCGTATGCGTTTTCCGATTATAATTTGGATTTTTCCTTGGGTCAAAAATTTTAAAAGTAATTAAAATATTAATTATCCCAATTAAAAGCTTGAATATTTTCATTGATTTTCATGGCTGTTTGTATATTTTAATTAGATTAAAATGTTACTTGTAGCAGTTAATTTATAATTGATAACGTTTTGCAAAAAAAAATTGTTTTTTTCACGAAAGTGAAGTTTTTAATTATCATAGTTAGACTGATTAAATTTAGGTCCAAAATGAACCATTTTGTTCCACTATGTGTTGGCATTTCAAAGGTAATTCCACTAAGCCTCTCTTACAGAAGCTTTCAAATAATTGAAATATTCAATTTTCACAAGTTTTTACCAGCAACATTGTTCGGTATGGACAGGAACAAATGGTGTCAGACCATGCCGCCCCAGCTTCGGGTGACAATTCCCTGCTAATCCTACCAAACACACAATAAAACCTACGTGGTCATCAATCCAGGCTCGACCACAATTTTTTTATCGGCAATCATTAACAGTGTCATCGCTGAGATTTCTAAAGAGTGTCACAAAAGGTGTCATTCGCCATAAAAGATGGCACACTAATAATTTTTTATAAAACAAGTAAGGCAAGTGTAAAGTCGGGCGGGGCCGACTATATTATACCCTGCACCACTTTGTAAATCCACATTTTCGATACTATATCAAATCCGTCAAATGTGTTGGGTGCTATATATATACAGGTTTTTGTCCCAAATGCATACATTTAAATCTGACTCCATCTGAACAAAATTTTTAATCTATAGACTTAAAATTTAAGTCGGCTAATGTCCATCGCACACTATGTTAGGATATTTTAGTCATTTTTGCCCAAATCGGAAAAGCATATATATGGAAGCTATATAGAAATCTGAACCGATTTCAACCAAATTTAACATGCATACTTAGTATTTTAATTCTACTCCCTGTGCAAAATTTCACGTATATCGGACTACAACTTTGAACTCTGTGGTTATATGTTATGACGGAAAATAGGGCGAAAGATATATATGGGAGCTATATCTAAATCTGAGCCGATTTCAATAAAATTTAGCACAATTGTCTACACTACTAATTGCACTCCTAGTGCAAAATTTCAACCAAATTAGGCTAAAACTCTGGCTTCTGGGGCCTTATAAGTCCATATCGGGCGAAAGATATATATGGGAGGTATATCTAAATCTGAACCGATTTCAATCAAATTGTGCACACTTGACTATACGACCAAGTGTTAAGTTTGTGCAAAATTTCAAGCAAATCAAGGTAAATATCTGAACCGATTTCTTCCAAAATCAATAGGGTTCTATTCTGAGCCAAAACAGGAACTTGTGCCAAATTTGAAGGCGATTGGACTTAAACTGCGACCTAGATTTTGATCACAAAAATGTGTTCACAGACAGACGGACGGACAGACGGACATGGTTATATCGACTCAGGGACCCACCCTGAGCATTATTGCCAAAGACAACATGTGTCTATCTCGCTTCCTTCTGTGTGTTGCAAACATATGCACTAACTTATAATACCCTGTTCCACAGTGTGGCGCAGGGTATAAAAATACTAGTTAAATATATTTCCTTCAATTTTTTTTTCCATGGACTTGTGAATTAGTTTAGTTATCACATTAAAAGTAAATTGATATAAAAACCATTTTATCTCTAGTTCTTCCAAAATCACCCCTATAGATTGACTTCTCCGGGGACTAACCATAATTGAAAATTTTAGTTGTATATTTTCTGGAGGTTCAAGTGTTGCTACACAAATCCGATTATTTTTTAACATCCATAATATTAATTGGAATAGGAGAAAAAATTTACAAAAAAAAAATTAATCAAAAAAAAAAATTAATGAAAAAGTGGCGTAACATGGCAAAAGAGTGGCACAAAAATGTAAAAAGTACACTCATAGAAAAAATCATGCACGGCGTGCTCATTTCAAAACGATTCGTTCATGGAAGTGAATCAACACACATGTGGTGTCAAACTGAGAACAGGCGGTGTCAATCTGACAACGATAAAATGACACCATGCGTTGTCAAAACAACAACCAGCGTTCATGATCGGACAACGTTATGGTTACGACTTTATAAACAAAATAAAAAAAAGATTTCTGCTGGCGTGACTCGAACCTGTGTTTTCTGCACCCAACGCTTTAGCAGTCGCCTTAGCACATTGTACCACCGAGGGAGTTACCATAATAACATCTAACGATTATTTTAAGATTTTTCATGGCCAAAGAAAAACCAATGCCGTTCATAAAATCGTGAACGCCCGTGGACGAAATTGTGAACATTCCGTTTTGATTTTTTGTGAACGTTTCCGTTTCATTTTGTCACCGTCCGTTCACGACTACGGAACGTAATTTTTTCTATTAGTGTATGAAATTTACTTACACAGGAAATAAGTACCACAAAAGTGTCACTGATTGGTAGAAGGGTAAATATGCCACTAAAGTGGAACAACGATAATACTGGTCACCAACCGTTTCAGAAATAGGCCATGTTTGTTTCGATACAGCAGCAATTCGCAGATTGAAATTTGGTCTATGAGAATTTTATTTTTGCGCTAACTCATGTGGTAACCATACTTCGAGTTTCCTTTCGCATCCAGCCTTACTCAAATGATAAGGTTAGTGAAACTACGACTATTCAATCCATTGTGGTACCATAGGATTATCACTGAAAAGATTTTTATGCAAATTTCCTTCAGGGATTTTCGAAACTATGCTTACACGTCGGTAGGACTTGAGAATGTCCTTGGTTTCATTATCATTGGCTTCCCAGTACAAGGTGCATTTTTGGCAAGGAATCGACGAAATCAACATTAGGAATCATTCGCTGGTACACTGCAAAAAATATTGTCGTGAGGTCAAAGATTTCATGTCTTTAAAATACAAATGCAAATTTTTCTTAGCATAGAAAACGCATTTCTCTAATATAAAGTTTTTTCCTTGTCCAAAAGTCGATAAACTTTTCAATGAAGTCGTATTGTCCTTATAATTAAGTGATTTGACTTAAAAATTGATATCATAACATGAAAGAAAAAATGATTGATTCTAAAAATTCTTTAAATTTAATGAAATTGTTTTTAAATTTGTTGTTGTTTTTTTTGTATCTTTACAACATAGCAAAAAAATTGTTCCAAACTAGGACATGTTTTCAATACTTTATTTTAAAGACGTTTTTTACTTGAAACATAGCATAATATCTACTGGAAGTCGAATCGGAATTTGGAAAATAAAATTGTCGTCAACTCGTTTTTAAAAGACTTTGATAGCATATGAACAAAAACAAGTATATACGGCCGTAAGTTCGGCCAGGCCGAATCTTATGTACACTACACCATGGATTGCTTAGAAACTTCTACGAAATACTATCATCCACAATCGAATTACTTGAGTTGTGGTATCTTAAAACTTCTTAACATCGTTTTCTAAATTGCGAGTTAGTCCATACGTGGTATATATAAGACAAAAAAGTTATGTATAGGTAAGTCTACAAATAATTACGAATCCACAGTTGACTTTTGCACGGTACGTAGAGAGCCTGAATTGAAATATGGGGCTCGCTTATATCGGGGCTATATACAATTATGAACTTGATATGGACGAATTTTTGTGTGATTGGGGATCGATTTATCTGAGGGCTATATATAACTATAGACCGATATGGACCTAGTTAGGCATGGTTTTAACGGCCATATACTAGCACAATGTACCAAATTTCAACTGACTCGGATGAAATTTGCTCCTCCAAGAGGCTCCAAAACCAAATCTCAGGATCGGTTTATATGGGGGCTATATAAGTTTATGGACTGATATGGACCACTTTTGGCATAGTTGTTAAATATCATATACTATCACCACGTAGCAAATTTCAACCAGATCGGATGAATTTTGCTTCTCCAAAAGGCGCCAGAGGTCAAATCTGGGGATCGGTTTATATGGGAGCTATATAATTATGGACTGATATGAACCAATTCCTGCATGGTTGTTGGATACCATATACTAACATCACGTACCAAATTTCAACAGAATCGGATGAATTTTGCTCTTCCTAGGGGCTTCGGAGGTCAAATCTGGGGATCGGTTTATATGGGGGCTATATATGTTTATGGACTGATATGGACCACTTTTGGCATGGTTGTTAAATATCATATACTATCACCACGTACCAAATTTCAACCAGATCGGATGAATTTTGCTTCTCCAAAAGGCGCCAGAGGTCAAATCTGGGGATCGGTTTATATGGGGGCTATATAATTATGGACTGATATGAACCAATTCCTGCATGGTTGTTGGATACCATATACTAACATCACGTACCAAATTTCAACAGAATCGGATGAATTTTGCTCTTCCAAGGGGCTGCGGAGGTCAAATCTGGGGATCGGTTTATATGGGGACTATATGTAATTACGGACCGATGTGGACCAATTTTTGCATGGTTGTTAGAGACCATATACTAACACCATGTATCAAATTTCAACCGGATCGGATGAAATTTGCTTCTCTTAGAGGCTCCGCAAGCCAAATCGGGGGATCGGTTTATATGGGGGCTATATATAATTATGGACCGATGTGGACCAATTTTTGCATGGTTGTAGAATACCATATACGAACATCACGTACCAAATTTCAACCGGATCGGATGAAATTTGCTTCTCTTAGAGGATCGGCAAGCCAAATTTGGGGGTCCGTTTATATGGGGGCTATACGTAAAAGTGGACCGATATGGCCCATTTGCAATACCATCCGACCTACATCAATAACAACACTTGTGCCAAGTTTCAAGTCGATAGCTTCTTTCGTTCGAAACTTAGTGTGATTTCAACAGACGGAAGGACGGAGGGACATGCTCAGATCGACTCAGAATTTCACCACGACCCAGAATATATATACACAGAAAATAATATTATAATTTTTGAGCTAACAATAAATTGTTGTTACAGAAAATTTTTAAGTTCAATAAAATTTTTTTTGATATAACAAAATGTTTGTTGATATAACAAAATTGGTTGCTAAAGTGACTAAAATCGTAATTGTATTTACAAATTACTTTGTTAGCTCAAATTTAAACATAATTTTAATTGTATTGACATTCAAATTAATTGATATTTTTTTGTGTGTACTTTATGGGATCTTAGAGCAATATTTCGATGTGTTACAAACGGAATGACAAAGTTAATATACCCCCATCCTATGGTGGAGGGTATAAAAACTGAAAAAGCGAAAAATTAAAATTTGCTCCCGAGAAGCTATTACACATAACCCAAATTTAAAAGAGAATTGTATCTTAAAAGTATCCTTACTTGTATTCTCCGCTTCTTTGGCTCGGAATCAATACCAAAATTTTTAAAGTAAAGACAAAATCTTTGGAACCGGACATGCTGCTTTTTCAGTGTACAGTATCCGAACTATGTAGTTTCACTTTCAGCCGCTTGGGTTGCGTGTTGCGCCGTTCCAATGATTTTATCCTTACACTTATGATGTTGTTATTGATTCCGAGTCAAATAAGCGGAGAATTTAAGTAAGGATATATAGACACAATCCTCTTGTAAATTTATGTTATGCGTACTTGATTTTAGGAAACAAATTTTAATTTATTCTTTATTTCTGTTTTTTTTTTTGTCATGTGCTATTAAAGTCCTTTGAAACCGTGTTAAACGCAACATAAATTTTCAAATTCAGACTCGACTTCAGTAGTAGAAATTATGCCATGTTTCAAGTAAAAATCGTTTTTGGTGAAAAACATCTACTATTTTTATATGCTTTTTTGACAACATGTAAAAAAAACAACCAATTTAAGGACAATTTCATTAATTTTGAAGAATTTTTCAAAATTATTAAAGACAAGATGACCCTAGTCAAACAAAATGTTTTTTTCCTTTTAAGATACCCATTTTTAAGTCGAATCACTTAATTATAAGAATAAAAAGACTTTATAAAAAAAAAATTTTCGTCTTTAGGACAAGGCAAAACACTTTCTATGCTAAGAAAAAAATGCATTCGTATTTTAAGGACATGAAATCTTTGGCTTCAAGACAATATTTTTTTCAGTGCCTATTTCACGTCCAATAACAAAAATGTCCCTGTATTTTAGCGGTACGCAAAAGGACATGTTAAATGTTATTAAACTTTAAGTATAAAGTATGTATATATTATATTTTTGTATGGCGCATATTTAGTCCATATTAATAGCCTTAAACACATTTTTATACTCTGAGTATTATGCGTGCAAATGCTGGAATTTAATATTTTTCCTAGTTTCATGAATGTTAGCAATGACGTTACCTTCTAGATCCATCATCATTATCTGCTTCGTCCTCAAATATCCAACGATATTATTTGTGGTTATTGGAAATGGAACCATTGAGTTCAGGCCCCACCATTAAAAGTCAGACCCCTATCGATGGTCTTTGGTTTGGTCAATTAAATATTTTCCTCATCAACTCCGTAGACCAGTAGACAAAGTCATGCAATGTCTAGAGGCTGGTGTAACCAGCACAGCATTCCTCCTCCCTCCACATTCGCAGAAACAAAAGGAACACAAAAAAATTCAATTGAAATACCGTAAAAAGATGTTGCATTCAATTTTTGTATTCTAGTCATCATCGAAGTCATCAACTTGGTCGTCAGCCTCAAAATGGCCAAAACCAAAAAAATGCGATCAGTTTTGTTGTTATTTCTCATTGCAGATGAATTTTTGCCATTATTGCTTGCTGGCTGACTGGCATCTGTAACGTTCGTTACTTGTCTTGGATGTCTGAGGCATTGCCGCTGCCTCTTTTCGCTGTGGTTGTGTTATGACGTTTTCCTGTAATAAACTTATAACGACTTTTATGTGACCATTTAAAAAAAAAAAAACAACAACAACAACAACAACAAAGAAAAACTACCAACCGAAAAACGACAGAGGGGCCCACATTTAGAGCAATGATGAAATTGTATTAAAAATCTACGAATAAATGCATTTTGAGGAATTCGGTTTGAAGAATCTAACAAACCAAGACACCAAGATCCAATCAGCCATACACAATGCCATGAAGGCAGGAAGAAGGAAGGCATGAGCCACCACCATCACCACCACAACCACCATTAGTCACCATGTGTTTGCCTTCGAGTGTTCGATTTAGTCATGATGTGCAATTTTTATTCTTGCAGTGGCCACTTTTGGGGCTGAACCATTCCCAATAATAGTGCCATAGATGTTTCAGTTAGCCCAAGGCTTTACCGCGTTATGTTGGTTTTGTCATTAATTTAGGAATGATTTTGAATGGACTAATAAATGTGGTATATAAGAAACAATTTTTTTTTAATTTTTCATAAAACAAAAATTTCTTCAAATAATATATATAAATATTTTATATATTCTTATTTATGTATTTTAGATATTTTTACATTATCACGCAAAATATGTCTGAAGCCTAAAATATGCCTACACTCCTGGTTCGCCGCAGCCGATTATAGTGCAATCACAGAATTTATAGAATTAATTATAAATAAAAAAATATTTATTAATACACCTAATTTAATTGCTTATCTTGTTTTACTAAAAAAAAACTAACTGAATCAATGAAATTTTTATGTTTTTTTACCCTTCATCATTGGATGGAGGGTATAACTTTGTCATTCTGTTTGTAGCACATCGAAATATTGGTATCAGACAAACAAGCTACCGACTTGAAACTTGGTACAGGAATTTGTTATTGATGGGCCAAATGGGCCATATCGAACCATTTTGAAATATATCTCCCATATAAACCGATCTCTAGATTTGATCTTCAGAACCTCTTGGAGGAATACATTTCCTTCGATTCGGCTCACATTTGATGCGTGGTATTAGTATATGCCCTTGGAGAACCATACAAAATATTGCCTATATCGGTCCATAATTATATATAGCTCCCATATAAACCGAACCTCGAAGTTTTAACTTCGGTAGCCTCTTGGCTACCATCTGATCCGATTGAAATTTGGCTTTCTAATTTTCTATGGATAAATTGGTTCACATCGATTCATAATTATTTATTGACTCCTCTATATAAAATGATCAAGAAATGGAGAAGCTTATATAGATATTTATTCTGAATTTTTTTATCTAATATAGGATCCATATAGATAGTGGTTCCAAATACCTTGCCATTGGCAACTGTTACCACAACTCTAGTAATTTTATTGTGAACTTAGTCTTTAGTAGAACTTTGTACACAATCCATGGTGAAGGGTGCATAAAATTCCGCCTATTTTTTACTTTGAATAAATTTTTTTTCTCGAAAAATGCTAGTGGTATTTTTTGGCGCAATGAAAATGGGACCCAGGAAACTTCCAAATGAAGTGGAGCCTCAAAAGTGAATATGGCCCACAAATAAACCCGAACAATATGGAACTGAAGCATGACAATCAACCCCAAAACAAAATTAGGGCTCATTCTTATTTTTGATTTAAACGACTCTATGAAAATGAAATAATGGGAAATTAAATTTGTGTTACTGAGTACGAAAAAATATTCATTTTCTTCAGTGGGCATTAGCTATAATCCCGGCAATATATTTCATGGTGGAATGACGTTAGTTCACTTTAGCTTAACACCCGACCGAACGCCGGTCACTTAAATCACTTTGAAATCGCTTTACTTTGGAACAACAAAATATTGTAAAGTTGTAACCATTCTAAACAAAATTTTTATTTCTGAAGAAAATTTTGCCAAAATTTTAGTCCTATAGAAAATTTTGTCAAAATTTGGTTTCTATAGAAAATTTTGTCAAAATTTTATTTCTATAGAAAATTTTCTGAAAATTGTATTTCTATAGAAAATTTTTTCAAAATTGTATTTCTATAGAAAATTTTCTTAAAATTTTATTTCCATAGAAAATTTTGTCGAAATTTTATTTCTATAGAAAATTTTGTCAAAATTTTATTTCTATAGAAAATTTTGTCAAAATTTTATTTCTATAGAACATTTTGTCAAAATTTTATTTCTATAGAAAATTTTTTCAAAATTGTATTTTAATAAAAAATTTTGTCAAGATTTTATTTCTATAGGAAATTTTGTCAAAATTTTATTTCTATAAAAAATTTTGTCAAAATTTTGGTCCTATAGAAAATTTTGTCAAAATTTTATTTCTATAGAAAATTTTCTCAAAATTTTATTTCTATAGAAAATATTGTCAACATTATTTTTTTTTTATAGAAAATTTTGTCAACATATTATTTATATAGAAGATCTTGTCAACATTTTATTTCTATAGAAAATGTTGTCAAGATTTTATCTCTATAGAAAATTTTGTCAAGATTTTATTTCTATAGAAAATTTTGTCAACATTTTTTTTCTGTAGAAAATTTTGTCAAATTTTTATTTCTATAGAAAATTTTCTCAAAATTTTATTTCTATAGAAAATTTTGTCAACATTTTATTTCTATAGAAGATTTTGTAAAAATTTCTTTTCTATAGAAAATTTTATCAAAATTTTATTTCTATAGAAAATTTTCTCAAATTTTTATTTCAATAGAAAATTTTCTCAAAATTGTATTGCCATAGAAAATTTTGTCAAAATTTTATTTCTATAGAAAATTTTGTTAAATTTTTATTTCTATAAAAAATTTTCTCAAAAATTTATATCTATAGAAAATTTTATCAAGATTTTATTTCTATAGAAAATTTTCTCAAAATTTTATTTCTATAGAAAATTTTCTCAAAATTTTATTTCTATAGAAAAATTTCTCAAAATATTTTTTTATATATAAAATTTTCTCAAAATTTTATTTCTATAGAAAATTTGTCAAAATTTTATTTCTATAGAAAATTTTCACAAAATTTTATTTCTATAGAAAATAATGTCAACATTATTTTTTTCCATAGAAAATTTTGTCAACATTTTATTTATATAGAAGATCTTGTAAACATTTTATTTCTATAGAAAATGTTGTCAAGATTTTATTTCTATAGAAAATTTTGTCAAATTTTTTTTCTGTAGAAAATTTTGTCAAATTTTTATTTCTATAGAAAATTTTGTCAAAATTTTATTTATATTTAAATTTTGTCAAAATTTTATTTCTATAGAAAATTTTGTTAAATTTTTATTTCTATAGAAAATTTTCTCAAAAATTTATTTCTATAGAAAATTTTATCAAGATTTTATTTCTATAGAAAATTTTGTAAAAATTTTATTTCTATAGTAAATTTTGACAAAATTTTATTTATATTTAAATTTTGTCAAAATTTTATTTCTATAGAAAATTTTGTTAAATTTTTATTTCTATAGAAAATTTTCTCAAAAATTTATTTCTATAGAAAATTTTATCAAGATTTTATTTCTATAGAAGATTTTGTAAAAATTTCTTTTCTATAGAAAATTTTCTCAAAATTGTATTGCCATAGAAAATTTTGTCAAAATTTTATTTCTATAGAAAATTTTGTCAAAATTTTATTTATATTTAAATTTTGTCAAAATTTTATTTCTATAGAAAATTTTGTTAAATTTTTATTTCTATAGAAAATTTTCTCAAAAATTTATTTCTATAGAAAATTTTATCAAGATTTTATTTCTATAGAAAATTTTGTAAAAATTTTATTTCTATAGTAAATTTTGACAAAATTTTATTTCTATAGAAAATTTTCACAAAATTTTATTTCTATAGTAAATTTTGACAAAATTTTATTTCTATAGAAAATTTTCACAAAATTTTATTTCTATAGAAAATTCTCTCAAAATTTTATTTCTATAGAAAATTTTCTCCAATTTTTATTCCTATAGAGCATTTTGTCAACGTTTTTTTTTTATAGAAAATTTTGTCAAAAATTTATTTCAATAAAAAAATTTTTCAAAAATTTATTTGTATAGAAAATTTTGTCAAAATTTTAGTCCCATAGAAAATTTTCTCAAAATTTTAGTCCTATAGAAAATTTTCTCAAAATAGAAATTCCTGTAGAAAATTTTGTCAAAATTTGGTTTCTATAAAAAATGTCAAAATTTATTTCTAAAGAAAATTTTGTAAAAATTTTATTTCTATAGAAAATTTTGACAAAATTTTATTTCTATAGAGAATTTTCTCTAAATTTTATTTCTATAGAAAATTTTGTCAATTTTTTTTTCTATAGAAAATTTTGTCAATTTTTTTTTTCTATAGAAAATTTTGTCAAAAATTTATTTGTATACAAAATTTTGTCAAAATTTTATTTCTGTAGAAAATTTTGTCAAAATTTGGTTTCTAAGGAAAATTTTGTCAAAATTTATTTTTAAAGAAAAATTTGTCAAAATTTTATTACTAGAGAAAATTTTTTACAAAAATTATTTCTATAGAAAATTTTCTCAAAATTGTATTTCTGTAGAAACTTTACCTCTTAGTTTGAGAGAAATATTTTGCAAGATCTACCAAATTATCGCGAATTTTACCAAACTTTTAAACAGTAAAAAAAACTACAATTGTTGGTAAAATTCTACCAACTGTTGCAACCGTGGTGCATTTCCATTTAAAGTATTGGGTTTTGGGGTTAACGGGCATCAAAAATAAAACGAAGTTATACTTTAAACAAAAAAAAAACCAAAAAAAAAATCCCACCTCATTTATGTTTTGAGGCTCATTCTTATGGGGCCCGGATTCATAGCACCAGTTTTTTGGTGTGGAGTCTGTTTTATTATCCTGATTTAGATTAACAGCTGCCTGTAAATGAATGAAACTGGGTGTTGGCTAAAAGTCACCACTATTTTCCTCTAGAGGCGCTGCAGGATAGGTCTATTTATAATTTCTTTATTGGTTTTAGTAAAGCGTTGTATTTTTCCTGGTTTTTGTCTTGTTTATTTATAGAATTATTTAGGCTAATGCCACCCGGGAATCGAACCCAGCTCATTCTTCTTGCAAGACTAATGCACTTCCACTAAGCTACCGATGTCAAGATTTAAATCAATAAATTGGGTATTTCTTCAACACTTGTGAAAAGTTGCATTTTTAACATTAAACTAAAAATTCATGGTATACCCACCAAAAGCCATAAATTCCGAATTTCATCATGAAATCTTAAAAGCTCGTCATGAACACCAAGATGATCAGCAAAGAAATACGATCTAACAAACAATAATAAACCATAAAAACGCGTCAAAAGCCACGCATATTTTATAAACTGTTAGTCAGTCTCAACAGTTCATCAGAAGTCCTTCCATCTATCTGACCAAAAAACACAAACACTCCTCTGTATTGTCTGTCTGTCCATCATAGAAGCCTTCATAGATCATAGCAGAGAGAAGACTATTTGCAGTTCGTTGCTAGTTGGTATGGCTGACTTAATGTCGTTTTGACTATCGAAGATTGGTGATCGAGGTACCATAGTAGTAGTAGTAGTCATCGGTTCAGCCCGTTGCTATTGATCCAAGCATCCAGATAATTTACAATGAAGTCAAAAGTTGCAGCCACATTAGGCGTGTGTTCTCCTAACAACCATCACCAGACATCAAATTCCACCAATAATGAAACAAACCAAAAAAAAAAAACAAACAGGCCGCATTCGACCCCAATGGGGATGGGGAACTGGCTAGCTAGCATGGTGTACGTAATACGGCCTACTGCGTTGATCAACTTCATTACACATTTGAGCTCGATTTGGTTTCGATTCGATTTTTGGGCCACTCATTTTTTGGCGATGCCGTTGTCATTTTTATTTCCATTCTTCGTTTTTGCCTATGAGTTAGCAGCTAGCGACCAAGTTGGTTTTTGTTTTTGTTGTTTTTCTCCTTTTTGCCTTGGAATATTTGAACATGCATATTGTCATCTCAAAAACTAGCAAGAAAATAGGTCTCTTCGAATGTCAGTTTAAGTAGAGGCAGAAAAAGGAATAAACAAAACAAATTTTTCCTAACGAACCAACAAATACTTCAATGCTATTCAAACCATATTCACACATTTAAATATCGTTAGACACAATGAAAATATGTACGGCACCGTGTTCCTAAACAGGCCGGTATTATAAAAATGTGCATAGTTCCTTGTTTTTTTTTTTTTTTTTAATTTTTAAAAGAAAAAACCAAAATAAATACTTTTTAATTTTACTATGAAAAATTCAGTTGTACTTGAAATGCTTTTATTTGAAAGAAAGATTCAATTCTCCTGAAAAAATAGTAATTTATATTGGATAAGCGAATAAGTGTTTTTTTATTCAAAAATTGTTTGTGTATGTCGGCGAAAAACTGCGACAACTAATTTTCACAGACTTCTCTTGAAGAACTCCATTAAGCGAGTTTTGCAATATCAGGGATATATGGTGGATGTCTCAGACCAAACTCTCCTAGTTTTTGAATCAATGATATGTGTGATGGAAGCCGAAGCCTATTCCGGTGATTACACTGAAAAAACAATGAACCCTTTTCCATTGCAAAATGAACTAAACTGTAGTAATATTGACCATGATTTAGCCCTTAAGATTTTTTTCAACTTGTCTAGTTTATAATTTTCTTAAATTTTAGTTCATCTATAACATTGTAGTTTAGTTCATTTTTAAAACACCATAAGATTTATATACCCCTACCAAGTTAAAAAGTCAGTATTATTTTGGTTTACTTGCTTATTTTGTGGGAAACCCGATAATAAAAATTGGTTAACAGTCTCTTTAAAATGTCGACGACTAAACTATTTTTAAATCAATCATTCCACAGTACAGAGAAATTAAATAATTAAAGGAACAACAAACCGTTTTACTATTATGAAAATTTTCATACATTAAAATTAAACTTTCTTTAAGCAAAAGTACTTTATTATAAAAACTTATGATGAAAGTTCTTAATACAATGTTTTTTGTGAATAAAAATTATGACCACGTGGAACAGAGAGTAGTTCATTTGAACCCGCTGTTTGGACATTTTGACTTATCCTTTTTTTTATTCATCGTAGGTAGTTTTTTCACATATCTTGCTGGAAAAAATGGAAACAAAAATGAAAATTGTTAAAAATTAACACCATGTAATGAAATATAATTTTTAATTCTTCATTTTAGCTTGTAACTTACCATATTTCGGGCATTTTATCAAATGGTGTAAAGAATTCAACTTTTCTTTGGAAAACGTATCTCATAAAATTTGTACCTGAAACAATTAGAGAAATAATGAAGTATTCTAAATAAACTCATAAAAATGTGTTGTTATCGATGTGAAGGATATAATAAAATAAATATTCTAGTTGAAAGAAAGCCAAAGTTTTAATATAAAACTTACCAATTCGCTGAGGGGAAATATAAAAAGTTGTCCAAATTTATTTGGGTTACTCTGAAATTAAATATTAAATAAAATTATTAAATAAGTTTTCAGAAAATCTAATGAAAAAAATAATAATATGCATTAGAAACCAAATATTCTTGATAACCCTAGACAGTCATCATTCGTCAAAATGACGACACGTAATTTCATTTTCGATTTAAAATGCATTTTAGTCTATTGGTAAATGGTGAATTTAACTTATACTAATTCGACCGTTTTATGAATTTTTGTTTTATACTACTTAAAACCAAATTGAATAAGAAAATAAACTCAAGTTTGGTTCACTTTTTCGCTCACGATGAAAATTATAGCGTCTTGAAATGAGCCGTAGTCAAAATGACGAAGGCTGACGTTAATGTACAAAAAATAAGGATGACTGTCCAGGGCTAAAAGAAAGTTAAAGAATCCTTACCAATTCACTATTAAATTACAGGCAAAGGAGTACTAAAAATTTGTCCAAACGTTTAAGGGGTTATTCTGAAATTAAATATTTGTTTTTACATTAAAAATATTACATTGGTTTCCAAAAAATTTGATTAAAGAAATACTAAAATGAGGCATTAAAAAACCTGTAATTTTGATGATAAAAAGGTCACAAAAACGTAAATATTCTAGTTAAAATAAAGCCAATTTTTAAAAGAAAACTTACCAATTCTCTATTTTTTATTTGTTCGAATCCATCTGGAGTTGCTCTGAAATTAAATATTGTTTTTACAACAAAGAAAAACATTAAACTGGTTTCCAAAAAAATTAATTAACAAAAAATA
This sequence comes from Haematobia irritans, assembly GCF_050003625.1. Taxonomy (NCBI): domain Eukaryota; kingdom Metazoa; phylum Arthropoda; class Insecta; order Diptera; family Muscidae; genus Haematobia; species Haematobia irritans. The sequence continues at coordinate 230,383,007 of NC_134398.1, read as the reverse complement.
ATATACATAAAAAATATTCTTTTTAAAAGAAAGTCATATTAAAAATACTTACCAATTTATGAATAAACTATACGCTGAGATATAACAAAAATTTTCTTAATTCATCTGGAAGTTGATATTAATTTTTTACATAGAATAATAAAAATTTCAATACACTTTCAACATATTTTCCTAAATATTCGTAATAACTTTTTTCTAAACTACCGATAAAATATTAATAACTTTCATTTAAAAGGTTTAATAAACAAACACCAATATATGTCTCAAAAATCCAAAATATTCCATGCCTTTATATTCCCTTGTTGCATACCTACTTAAAAGATGCAACAGCCCACGACAACGCCAACTATACAACTGAAGCATGCCAAACAAAACCAAGCAAAGCCAAAACATTCCTACAACAACAAAAACACATGTGCCTTTATTGAAAACAACACCTCATCCAGCCAAATAAACCATCCGCGAATAACAAACACACACACACGCAAACCACTAAATGAACAAAAATAAAAACAACCCCACGCTCATGTATACACAACAAAACTCAAGTAACATCATCTTTACATTAATCACATTCCACTATGCCGATAAAGATCTCTGTACTATGCATTAGTTCATCGCATCTGCTGACAATATACTCTAAGAATAATATTCGTAAAGGCACACCAGTTTACGAACAATGAAACGTTTAACTTAAAATTTGCAAAATTTTCAAGAAATGTTATCTACCATTTTTGACGAAAATGTCTATAAATTTAATTACATGTGAACTAAAAATTGCACTTATTATTTACAAAATACTTTACATTTCACAAGTAGTTTTATAGCATGACAAACGAATTTTTAACTACCAGTTAAGAAATTTTTTAAGGAAATTTCCATCGTATTTTGTAGGCCATGAACTAAACGATTGCTACTTAGAATTTGTAAAATTTCCTTCCGAGTAGTTAATTTTCGTTGAAGATGCGAAAAATGAACTAAAATTCTGGAAAATTCTTGTAATAAATTATTGTACAAATTTTCTTAAATTTACGAGACACTTTTTTTCTGTGTAGTTTTGGTTTTTCCTTTCGATTGTTTGCTTCAATCTCATCAGTGTTCGAATCAATAGTTCTCAAAATAAATCGGCATGACAGCATGGCGCCATGTGGTAGATATCACAGGAGATAAACGACTCGAACGATATCTATTGACAAAAGACTTTTACGATTACCATTAATTCTACCTTAAGTCATTGAAGAAAATATGATGTCCTAGTGTTACAATCAGAACAAAAAGCCCAACAAAAATCGGCACACATTTTTTATGAAGACAAAAATACAGATCAATTTATTTTATACATTTTATATACGTTTATTCATCGAAAATCAATCCTTGAAATTAACAGTTCAAGGGAGACGCCATTTACCATTTATAGAAATTTTTCCTTGCCTATCTTCAGGCGTCATCATGGTCCGCTTGACAAGACTATGGTCTAAGAAGGAACAAGTATTATAGTCTAGGACCCTTTTATGTGAATGCACCGATCACATTCGTAATTGTAAAAGGATACAAGATTAAACTTTACAAAAACTTTTACTCTTAACAAGTAAAGAAAGTCTAAAGTCGGGCGGGGCCGACTATATTATACCCTGCACCGCTTTATAGATCTAAATTTTCGATACCATATCACATCCGTCAAATTTGTTGGGGGCTATATATAAAGGTTTGTCCCAAATACATACCTTTAAATATCACTCGATCTGGACAGAATTTGATAGACTTCTACAAAATCTATAGACTCAAAATTTAAGTTGGCTAATGCACTAGGGTGGAACACAATGTTAGTAAAAAATATGGGAAACATTTAAATCTGAAGCAATTTTAAGGAAACTTCGCAAAAGTTTATTTATGATTTATCGCTCGATATATATGTATTAGAAGTTTAAGTCATTTTTACAACTTTTCGACTCAGCAGTGGCGATTTTACAAGGAAAATGTTGGTATTGTGACCATTTCTGTCGAAATCAGAAAAACAAAATTTCAACTAAATCGGAGTTAAAAATTGGCCTCTACGGTCATATGAGTGTAAATCGGGCGAAAGCTATATATGGGAGATATATCTAAATCTGAACCGATTTCAACCAAATTTGGCACGGATAGCTACAATGCTAATTCTACTCCCTGTGCAAAATTTCAACCAAATTGGGCCAAAACTCTGGCTATTAGAACCATATTAGTCCATATCGAGCGAAAGATATATATGGGAGCTATATCTAACTCTGAACCGTTTTCAATCAAATTTTGCACACTTAACTGCACTACTAATTGTACTCCTAGTGCAAAATTTCAAACTAATTGGGCCAAAACTCTGGCTTCTAGGACCCTATTAGTCCATATCGGGTGAAAGATATGGGATATATATCTAAATCTGAACCGATTTCAATCAAATTTTGCACACTTGACTATACGACTAAGTGTTATGTTTGTACAAAATTTCAAGCAAATCGGTATAAAACATATTAGTGCATATCGGGCGAAAGATATATATGGGAGCTATATCTAAATCTGAACCGATTTCTTCCAAAATCAATAGGGTTCTAATCTGACCCAAATTAGGAACATGTGCCAAATTTGAAGGCGATTGGACTTAACTTGTGACCTAGACTTTGATCACAAAAATGTGTTCATAGACAGACGGACGGACGGATAGACGGACATGGTTATGTCGACTCAAGGACCCACCCTGAGCATTATTGCCAAAGACACCATGAGTCTATCTCGTCTCCTTCTGGGTGTTTGTAACACTATGCACTATCGTCTTCAAATTTAATACAACGTAATTAAACACCCTTAAAGTAAGCAAAATTTAATCGAAATAGCTTCACATTTCGAATTCACTCGATTTTCCAAAAAATTTTGAACGGAGTAAATATCATCATTTTCGAGGCAAAAATCGGAAAATGTTATTTTTTGAGTCAAAAATCATCAAAATGCCAATAAATCGGAAAAATTGGCAGGGTATAATATAGACGACCCAGCCCGACTTTAGAATTTCCCTAGTTGCCACTTATGTATACCAAGATGAGACATCCTAATGACAAAAGCATTTATATATTGCCACCAATTTATTTTAATTGAACCGAAATCGCCACAAGAATACAGTGTGGACAAAACATTTTTAATGAAATATGATGATTTAAACAAACAATTCTGCATTCTTTTATAATGAAGAATATTAAATTTGGTAAAGAACAATTTTGAAAATATTACTTCCTAGGACTTTTGAACACCCCCACCACTGTGAATAGCTTAGCAAAAAAACCCAACCAAAAAAACAAACATAGTCTAAGACTTTCAAATAAAAAAAGATCCAATTCTGCAACCATTAAACGGTTCAACATGATGTCCCCCCATATAAATGTGTTTGTTTGTGTGTGTGTGTGTATTGTTGTATGCGTTCAAGCTCCAAGTGTACCATCAAACAACAACAACAAGAACAACACCAAAGGAAAATGATAACATTGGCGTGATGCCTGTTTCGTTCGCCCCGTTCATCAGGCTGGGCTATGTATGCATGTCTGTCTATCGGTGAGTGAGTATCTTAGTCAGCCCCATAAAGACACCGGAGTTTGCCGCTTCAACAACCAGCATCATTTGCTATGCAACTCCTTTAAGTAAGGCAGGCAGCAGGCGCATATTCACCCTGCCGCCCATTTTGGCTGACTCCTTCACAGTCTAAGCGCTAGGCAACCAAACGACAGACCGTTTGCCTGTTATTTGCTGGCTTTTTGACTTGTCGCGTTTTTGGGCGACTTTGCTGTAACAATTTCGTTGTTGTTGTTGGTGGTGTTGTTGCTGGAGCTGGAATACCTTCAACAATAACAGTTAGACCTACAAAACTAAATACCGGGAGTAAGAATGAATGGAAGGTTGACTAGCTGGCTGGATCCTTGCAATGTTGGATGGTTGACAAGCGAGGGCGATCGGCGGCGATGGAAGACCATGGTCTACGTTCGTCCGTCTGTCTGCCTATGTTGTTTGCATGTAAGTATTTATAGTTACAGGCGACATGAATGTAATGAAGTTGAAGTGTGCGGGTGTGGTCGCTTGATTTGCTATTACCAAATATTTTTTTCCAACTGCTGCTCCAAGTTTCACGAAAAAACAGCAACAACAAAACTGAAACCTAAGCTGGGCTGACGTTCAACTTTTATGATCTTAAAACACCACTGGGACACACACCACAGTTTAGGCTAAAACTTTTTGGATATTAGACTTAGATTTCGTGGTGGTAGTGATTCTGATGGTGGTTAGTGGTGCTTATGCGCAACACCACAAATGATCTCCATAGAATCATAAGAGGAGCTCTAGCTAAGGTCTTAACTCGTCCATATATGAGTGTGAGGAGCTCGAGCTCACTTGGGCCAAAAGCCCAAGACCAGCGATCATCAAGCATTCATCCAACAGCCAAATATCCATCCATCCAGCCAGCCAGCCAGCACCCAGCCCCAACACAAACACTTGGTACTTGATGGAGTGTTGTGTAATAGTTTTCCATATTGTCCCGGGATTCAAACAGCACATTTGCATGGCAAGAGCCACACAAATATTTTTATTGCTGGCAAACATTTTTGCAATAGGCGAGGATAGCCAGGTTGGGAGACCAACTGGCGGTTGGTGGAGTTGAATGGAGTTGAAATATTACAATTAAGGAAATTTCAAGTATTTTCCTTTATGTAGATCATGGAAATCCATATTCTCCCATTAGCTGGGTAATAAAAGCAAGAAATTATGATGATAGTCGTTGCATTAAAATGCCAAAATACTTGGCCAATATGTATGAGGCTCAAATTACGTGATGCCCACGTTTGGGGGTGGAGTGGCAGGAAGGTAGCTCTATAAGATGAGTTAACAACAGAAGTTCCCTCGGATCATAGAGGTCATACACGTCCAATCATTTTCAATTAAAGAGATTCACTTAATTCTGGGATATATCTATCGATTAAAAAATATAAGTTGCGGATGAAAATGTTACTTGGTTGGTCCGTAAAACTATTTAGAAACCTCTCGGCCATTACCGCTTATGCACGAGGTCTTCTGAAATGTCGACTATCTCAGATATTTCGAGCACTTTCAATCGGTGATCTGGCTATACGAGATCATGGATTTTTGTCTCCGAAAACGGAGGATACATTTCCGGGATGTGTCTCATGACAAATGGAAGTGTTGCCCCCAAAACAAATTTTTGACAATAGATTTGATTTTTCTTCAAAACTCAACAATCCCACCATCGAACAATATTCTTTCTAAAATCCCACTTTCAGAAACGGTAAAAGCTAAACTACAAATCCGAGCGTTTATGTTAGCAGAAAAATTATACATTTTTGCGATACTTTTATATCAGGCAGTAAGCTAAGGTAACGGAAGGCCCCGATGTGCAAAGGTTTGTTTGTCTGCTCTACTTACAAAAGGTCATGGGTTCAATCACAGTGTCGACCAAAAGTTTTCAGCGGTATTTTATCCCCTCACAGCAATGCTGATTGCGACATTTCAGTGTTTAAGCTTCTCTAAGTGGTCTCAAAGTAATGTGAAACCCCGTTCGGACTCGGCTATAAAAGGGAGATCCCTTGTCATTGAGCTAAAAATAGAATAGAGCAGCAACGCATTGACGCTGGAGTTTACTACAAGTGTATCACAATGGACTGTATAGTCTAAGTGAGCCTGCCGGGCTGTAACTAGAGGTGTGCACGTGAGTGGTATTTTACTCACGCTCACGCACACTCACGATGGAAAAATCTTACTCACGCACACTCACGCACGATATTGTTTGGTAGGACTCACGCACACTCACGAAAAGAAATTGTGTACTCACGCACACTCACGCACGAAAATGTCGTGACTCACGAAAATACCGTGACTCACGAAAAATGTCGTGGCTCACGAACAATTTTTTGAGTAATTTACCTTAGCGACGTGTCTGAAAATATGAGCATTATTAAATTCGAGAGCGTTATTACACTCTTAACATCCCAGGTGTCACTAAAATTGTAAATGAATTTAATTCTTAAGCGTTTTATGTCGGTGAGCGGGATTATTTTCGTCAGCGTAAATCTTTACTCACGCACACTCACGAAGATAATATTTTCGTGACTCACGCTCACGCACGACATTTTGGTATGTTAATCACGCTCATGCACACTCACGCCGTTGCCATGAGCGTGACTCACGACTCACGCGTGACTCACGAAAATTTTCGTGAGTCACGACAATTTCGTGTCACGTACACACCTCTAGCTGTAACTATACAAAATTTAAACTAAGGTGGAGTACTTATCGGATCACCCTCGAAAAATCGATTTCGATGTTGGGTTACTTGTTGTTTATTTTGCATTTTATTTTCGTTAGTATATTCCAGGTAAACTTAGCGCCAGTAAACCCAGAAAAGGGTGAATATGATCACCCCAAAAATGTTTCAAGAGCATAATGTTACTGATTTACAGTAAGCATGTAACATGTTTATCGGAACCATGTTATTTTCTCGGAAATTATTTATCGGAAATCGGCAAAAGTAAAATTAAGCTGTGAAAAAGTAACATTATGCTCTTGAAACATGTTGATCATATTTCTTCTCTGGATATACCTCATTTGTTGGTGTCGGGGAGCGGAGAAAAACTTCCCTTTCCTACCCTTTTAGGAATCACCATTTGGTCTGAACACAATATTCACAAGCAAATAGAGAACTTAACAATAGGATTAGAGACCCTCGCTCGATATTTTTTTTTCGAATGAGAATTTTCAAATTTTTGGCCTGAGAATTCATTCAAATGTTAACAATGTTTTTATTTTTTTTCTTTGACACTTATTGTATATGTTCGTTTATTGCTCGACAACAAAATATGAAGTGACTTGCTTTCGAAATAGGAGAACAAAACTCAATTTTCTTTCGTTTGGAATACAAAAGAAAGCTTTCGTTCGATATACAGGAACAGGCCATTACTTTGAAACTAACTTGAAATTTTCTTGAAGGTTAAACAATGGCATATGGTAGTGGACGGGTATCGATCTCGCCCGGCTTTTCTAGCTATTCTAAAAAGCTGATTTACCTGAAATTTATAAGGGCATTGCAAAACCTGCAGAACTTATGTTGATGAGGCCGATATTGAGAAGCTTCTTCATCGACAGTCAGGCAGCTATAAAGGCCTTGGATAATCTGAACATAACGCCGTAGGTAGTCAGCTGCTGTCATAACATGGATAGCTTAGAGCTCTCATTGTGCTCGGTACCTAGATATTATGGAATATCATTATCATTATAAGAATGCGAGCGTGCTGACTAAAGTAGGCCCCCGCGACACGGATAACATCGTTACGGATGTTTTCCTCCCGCTATTTTTATACCCTCCACCATAGGATGGGGGTATATTAACTTTGTCATTCCGTTTGTAACACATCGAAATATTGCTCTAAGACCCCATAAAGTATATATATTCTGGGTCGTGGTGAAATTCTGAGTCGATCTGAGCATGTCCGTCCGTCCGTCTGTTGAAATCACGTTAACTTCCGAACGAAACAAGCTATCGACTTGAAACTTGGCACAAGTAGTTGTTATTGATGTAGGTCGGATGGTAGTGAAAATGGGCCATATCGGTCCACTTTTACGTATAGCCCCCATATAAACGGACCCCCAAATTTGGCTTGCGATTGCTCTAAGAGAAGCAAATTTCATCCGATTCGGCTGAAATTTGGTATATGGTGTTAGTATATGATCTCTAACAACCATGCAAAAATTGGTTCATATCGGTCCACTTTTACGTATAGCCCCCATATAAACGGATCCCCAAATTTGGCTTGCGATTGCTCTAAGAGAAGCAAATTTCATCCGATTCGGCTGAAATTTGGTATATGGTGTTAGTATATGGTCTCTAACAACCATGCAAAAATTGGTTCATATCGGTCCACTTTTACGTATAGCCCCCATATAAACGGATCCCCAAATTTGGCTTGCGATTGCTCTAAGAGAACCAAATTTCATCCGATCCGGCTGAAATTTGGTACATGGTGTTAGTATATGGTCTCTAATGACCATGCAAGAATTGGTCCATATCGGTCCATAATTATATATAGCCCCCATATAAATCGATCCCCAGATTTGTCCTCCGGAGCATCTTGGAGGAGCAAAATCCATCCGATCCGGTTGAAATTGGGTACGTGGTGTTAGCATATGATCTCTAACAACCATGCAAGAATTGGTCCATATCGGTCCATAATTATATATAGCCCCCATATAAATCGATCCCCAGATTTGTCCTCCGAAGCCTCTTGGAGGAGCAGAATTCATCCGATCCGGTTGAAATTTGGAACGTGGTGTTGAATGTGGTCTCCAACAAACACGCAAGAATTGGTCCATATCGGTCCATAATTATATATAGCCCCATATAAACCGTTCCCCAGATTTGATCTCCGGAGCCTCTTAGAGGAGCAAAATTCATCCGATCCGGTTGAAATTTGCAACGTGGTGTTAGTATAAGGCCGCTAATACCCATGCCAAAATTGGTCTATATCGGTCTATAGTTATATATAGCCGATCCCCAATCACACAAAAATTAGTCCTTATCGGTTCATAATCATGGTTGCCACTCGAGCCAAAAATAATCTACCAAAATTTTATTTTTATAGAAAACATTGTCAAAATGTTATTTCTATAGAAAACTTTATCAAGATTTTATTTCTATAGAAAATTTCGTCAAAATTTTATTTCTATAGAACATTTCGTCAAAATTTTATTTCTATAGAAAATTTTGTCAAAATTTTATTTCTATAGACAATTTTGTCAGAATTTTATTTCTATAGAAAATTTTATCCAAATTTTATTTCTATAGAAAATTTTTTCCAAATTTTACTTCTATAGAAAATGTTGTCAAAATTTTATTTTGTCAAAATTTTATTTCTATAGAAACTTTAAACTTAATTATATACGTATTTAATCGGCCTTTTTTAGTTTAATATATACCACGTATGGACTATGTGGTGTATATTACGGTGTTAGGAAGTTTTAAGATTCCTTGCCATCGGCAAGTGTTACCGCAACCCAAGTAATTCGATTGTGGATGACAGTCTTCAGTAGAAGTTTCTACGCAATCCATGGTGGAGGGTACATAAGCTTCGGCCTGGCCGAACTTACGGCCGTATATACTTGTTATATATTTAAAGGGTCAATGTCAAATACAATGCGAGCAAACCATATTAATATGGGACGACAAGAGTAGTAAGAACTCTGGATTTCACTTGGCAAGCCGATTTGTAGATAGTGTCAGAGCCCGGAGGCTACGGAATACTCCTACCGCTTTCTGTGTCAGAGTTTATCATTTAGAAAAGACAATATACTGGGGAGCCACCGTGGTGCAATGGTTAGCATGCCCGCCTTACATACACAATGTTCGATTCCTGCTTCGACCGAACACCAAAATTTTTTCAGCGGTGGATTATCCCACCTCAGTAATGCTGGTGACATTTCTTAGGGGTTCAAAGCTTCTCTAAGTGGTTTCACTGCAACGTGGAACGCCGTTCGGACTCGGCTATAAAAAGGAGGTCCCTTGTCATTGAGCTTAACATGGAATCGGGCAGCACTTAGTGATAAGAGAGAAGTGCACCAATGTGGTATCACAATGGACTGAATAGTCTAAGTGAGCCTGATACATCGGGCTGCCACCTAACCTAACCTAACCTGGGTTCCTCATTTTTATGATATTACTGATGTACGGAATTGTACATAGATGATGAAGAAAGAAGAAACAATGACAAATCAAAATGGATCACCATGGCCTACATTTGAAGCATTTTTATCTTAAATCTAAAGATTCAATATTTTAGTTAATTTAAGTACGATTTCTTTAAGTCAAAAAATGTTTCTTTACTTGAAGGAAATTTTGCCTTTGTTCAAAGGCATGCGACTTTAACGGACCGACACAGATTTCCAAATTTGTGTTCTAAATTTGATGAAACAAATTTGTTGAAGCAAACATTAGAAAGTTCATATTTTAATTAAAATTTCATTATTTTAAAGAACTATCATAAACTACCCAGCAAAAAAATTGAGCATTATTTCAGCAGGATTGTAAGGGAGAGAGACAGTACCAACTGCTTACAAAACAAGCGAATCATCGCAGATTTTTGTGGGCGATTTAGAGCAGCTTCTAGATAGCGCTGATATAATTGCTCATTTTAATACAAATATTGCTCGGAATTGGTTGTAATAACGTAAACGAATGATCATAAACTAGTTTGGTTACTCGTTTACGTTATTGCCACCGATTCATGCAGTGTGGATGCATTGCCAACTTTATTGTATACCAAAAAGCGCAACTAAAATCTTACTGCTGAAGTATTTTTTTCTGGGATCTCCAACATGCGTCAACCAACATACAGCGTTTGACATATATCGTACATCGACTATCATCTACGGTATATGCTGACTTATTTCTATGGGTGTAGAAACCACTTTGAACGAGTCCTTTTACTTTCGTCTTAACTTAAGGAAACTACAAGTAAACTAAATTAAAATTAAAAAAAAAAATCCATAAAAAATCCATACACATACTGACCAACAGCACGACACCATATTCTCTGGTAATAGGAAAACCAATTTGGTTGCTTTCATTTTCATTCCATCGAACACATAAAAAAGCAACAACAACAAAAAAACTAAGCAAATAGAACAGGAATTATTCGAAAGTGGTCGTAATATAGTTATGTGTGCAAACTAGTTTAAAAACAAACTTAAATACTGTTGGGGGGGGGGGGGGGAGTTAAAACTAAATAAATTTTGTTCTTAACTTTTAATGGCATATAAGAGTCGCGACTATAGCGACGACGCAACAACACCCAAGGAACAACGCTCTATTACATGATCTCAAAATGACAGAATCACTTTCTACCAAACGACAGATAAGAAGCTAAAATCAAGTTTATTACCCACCACCACCAATGCAATGGACTCTCATTAGAAACGCTTTAGTTTTCTTGGCCAAATGGCCAGCCAGCCAGCCGGCCACCACCATCATCAACATCATCATCAGCAGCTAAAACAGTCCTAGTATGGGAAGGCAGACAGCGGACAGACATACGGACAGAAAGATAGACCAAATGTTTTAAGATCATTCTTCAAAGGAGACTTTAAACTAGACTGGCAAAAATTTGTAGTGGTTGTTACTAAAACTGGTAATTTGTCGAATGAACGATAGATCGATCGATCTAACGAGTCATCCATGTATCCATATACGATTGTGGGCAAAAGCAAATACACATTGGGATGGAAAATTTAGTTTTCGCAAAATATTGTAAACAGACATTTTTGCTGGTAAATCTCTAGAGAAAAGTTCAAATTGACGGCTTAATTACTAAGAACTAGGTAGCGTCCCAACGAGTGGGGATAGACTAAGTAGGCTCATCTCGAATGCAATAAAGCGGCCATCAAATTAATATGCTTTCCTGAAAAAAGTTGTAAAAAGAATTGTAATCATTAATTTCCAAGTGGGAAGCATGGTATACACAGCCTCCTGGTAGGATACATAAATTTCTATTGAGGTGTTGCTAAATGAGCGAATTTTACATACAGTAGAATGCCAGACTGCCTGATTTACCATCTAACAGGTTGGCTCATAAGTCTCCGGTCTGACACCCGAGTTTTTCCGTCGATATGTGACAATGGTTCATCCATTGGCTCCATCACTACACTCCTGAGTCCAATCGACAGTCGGCTGAGTGGACAGCGACCGGTGAACCGTCTCCGAAGTGTGGAAAGACTCAAAAGTCCGCTGGCAAAGTAATGGCCTCTGTTTTTTGGGATGCGCATGGAATAATTTTTATCGATTATCTTGAGAAGGGAAAAACCATCAACAGTGACTATTATATGGCGTTATCGGAGCGTTTGAAGGTCGAAATCGCGGCAAAACGGCCCCATATGAAGAAGAAAAAAGTGTTGTTCCACCAAGACCGTGCCACAAGTCATTAAGAACGATGGCAAAAATTCATGAATTGGGCTTCCAAATGCTTCCCCACCCACCGTATTCTCCAGATCTGGCCCCCAGCGACTTTTTCTTGTTTTCAGACCTCAAAAGGATGCTCGCAGGAAAAAAATTGGGCTGCAATGAAGAAGTGATCGCCGAAACTGAGGCCTACTTTGAGGCAAAATCGAAGGTGTACTACCAAAATGGTATCAAAAAATTGGAAGGTCATTATAATAGTTGTATTGCTCTTGAAAGGAACTATGTTGAATAATAAAAACGAATTTTGACAAAAAAATGTGTTTTTCTTTGTTAGACCGGGGAACTTATCAGCCAACCTGTTATAACCATTAATAAAGTAAATCCCGAATGGCGAATCAGCCATGTATGCGCTTCATTTATACAACTGACAGACATTGGAATAAGATCAGTTAATCCATCAGCGGATCCGTTGATATACAATGTCTTCAAACGAAAGGGAGACGTGAAAGGAAACAAACAGAGACTTTTGGGCCTACAATTTCCACACTGAAACCTGGGGGCATATTTTCCCTTGTATGCTAGTCACCTTCTACGAGCCATCTCTGAGAGGTAGCAACAAAGAAACTGCAAACCGAAAAGCTCATCAACTTGTAATCACCTCCGTCTCAGCGAATACACAAGTTAGGTTAGATATAGTGGCAGTCTGATATTTCAGGCTCACTTAGACTATTCAGTACATTGTGATACCACAGTGGTGAACATACACAAGTAAACCGAATTTTTCGCCAATTATTCATCATCCCGGAAACAAACAAAACCTAATAAACTGTAAACTGAAGAGTTCGCACCCACACTGAAAAAAATATTTACGTGAAATTAACTCAACTTTAATTTTAGGATGTACAATTTACAAACTATTAAGGACAAATTTCTTTAAAATCATGAAGTTTTAATTACAATAAAGTTTTTAATCTGTGCTCCAAAAAAAAATTATTAAATTTAGCACACAGATTTTGGAAATTTGCGTATTTCCGTTAAAGTCGTCTGTCTTTGAACTAAGGCAAATTTTCCTTACAATAAAGAAACACATTTTGAATTTAAAGAAATCGTCCATAAATTTACTGAAATATTGAATCTTAAGATTTAAGATAAAATAAGCTTCAAATATAACAGGTTGACTGATAAGTCCCCGGTCTAACAAAGAAAAACACATTTTTTTGTCAAACTTCGTTTTTATTATTCAACGTAGTTCCCTTCAAGAAAGATACAACGATTATAACGACCTTCCAATTTTTTGATACCATTTTGGTAGTACTCCTTCGGTTTTGCCTCAAAATAGGCCTCAGTTTCGGTGATCACCCCTTCATTGCAGCCAAATTTTTTCCCTGCGAGCATCCTTTTGAGGTCTGAGAACAAGAAAAAGTCGCTGGGGGCTAGATCTGGAGAATACGGTGGGAGGGGAAGCAATTCATAGCCCAATTCATGAATTTTTGCCATCGTTCTCAATGACTTGTGGCACGGTGCGTTGTTTTGGTGGAACAACACTTTTTTCTTCTTCATATGGGGCCATTTTTCCGCGATTTCGACCTTCAAACGCTCCAATAACGCCATATAATAGTCACTGTTGATAGTTTTTCCCTTCTCAAGATAATCGATAAAAATTATCCATGCGCATCCCAAAAAAACAGAGGCCATTACTTTGCCAGCGGACTTTTGAGTCTTTCCACGCTTCGGAGACGAAAGATTTCATGTCCTTAAAATACGAATGCAAATTTTGCTTAGCATAGAAGACGCATTTCTCTAATATAAAGAATTTTTTGGGGTAACTTTAAAAATTCTTTAAAATTAAAGAAATTGTCTTTAAATTTGTTGTGTTTTCGCAGCAAAAAAAAATTTCAAAAATATCACATGTTTTTCAACACTTTATTTTAAAGACGTTTTTTACTTGAAACATAGCATAATTTCTACAGGAGGTCGAGTCTGAATTTCGAAAATAAAGTTGTCGCTAAATCGTTTTTAAAGGACTTTGATAGCATATCAAGAAAAAAAAAGCTGAAAAAACGAACGAATTAAAATTTGCTTCCTAGAAGCAAGAACACAAAACCTACATTTAAAAGAGAATTGTGCCTTAAAAGTATCCTTACTTGTATTCTCCTCTTATTTGGCTCGGAATTAATACCAAAATTTTTAAAGTAAAGACAAAATCTTTGGAACCAAGTAAACTTTTTTTTGAGTGCATAGAAAAAATTATGAACGGCGTGCACATTTCAAAATGATCCGTTCATGAAAGTCAATCAACACACACCTGATGTCAAACGGAGAACAGACGGTGTTAACCTGACATCGATAAAATGATACCATGCGTTGTCAAAACAACAACCAGAGTTCATGATCTGAAAATGAAATGGTTACGAATTTATAAAAAAAAAATCAGCTACATTGACTCGAACCTGGATTGTCTGCTTCATATGCGTGAACTGTCACCTTAGCCCATTGCACCAATGACGGAGTTGCCATAAGAATGTCTAACGAATATTTTAAGACTAATGAAAAACCGAAGGTTAGGTTATGGAGGATGACACGAATCCGAACTAGCGGATTTGTGTCCACTTAGTTGGTCCATTGCGGTTCCTCAAACTTTTTTCCATCTTCCTCCTCGTGTCTGCCCTCTTCCGGCCGGAATGAGTCCATTTTATGATAATGTATCCTTCGAACGCGCCTAGGTCCTCCACCCCGAAGACTTGATGAAGACGAGAATATTTCTCAGGCTACATTCTCGCAAGTCGGTCATAGTCTGAAAGAAATAAGAGTCCAGTATCTTGTTTCTTCTGAAAGATAGTGCTGGACACTGTCACAGGAAGTGAAAAGAATCTTCCGTAGCCTCGGGGTCCAGACACCACCTACAAATATCATCATTAGCCAGACCGATCTTTACCATGTGTTTTCCCAAAGTGTTGTGTCCCGTTATGATGCCTATCATAGACCTCACATTCTCTCTCTGCAATGACATCAAGACTTCAGAGTTCCTACTATTATTCTCGTCCCATATCAGTTTGGTTTGTTCACAGCCAATAGAAGAAGTCCATCATCTCTTCCATAAATCTTCATATTTGCTTTTGATCCTTTAAATAAACAAGGAGAGCGGAGGAAAAGCGTCCGAAATTACGTTATCCGTACCACCTGCGCCTTCCTTAGTCAGTATATCTGGCTCTTCATTCCGAGCTATGCCATAATGTCCAGGTACCCAGCACAGAGTTACATTATGCTGTTCAGTGAGAACTGTAAGCTCTCTACAACAGCGGCTGACCACCAGTGCTGCCGCTACTACTTCAATCGAAGTATTTTGCTTCATTTTCACAAAATTTACTTCGTCACTCCTTCTTTCAAAAATCTGCTTCACTTTTTGTTCTGCTTCAAATTTTAAAATTTTTCCTCATATTACCTAATTGTTTTTCCTATTTCTTTAATTACGATGAACATAGCGGTTTTTATAATTGAATTATTAACCGATGTGGACTAATTTTTGCATAGTTGTTAGAGACCATATACTTACACTACGTACCAAATTTCAGCCAGATCGGATGAAATTTGGTTCTCTTAGAGGCTCCGCAAGCCAAATCGGGGGATCAGTTAATATGGGGTCTATATATAATGATGGACCGATATGGACCAATTTTTGCATGGTTGTTAGAGATCGTATGCTGAAGCCATGTACCAAATTTCAGCTGGATCGGATGAAATTTGCTCTAAGAGACCCCGCAAGCCAAATTTGGGGGTCCGTTTATATGTGGGCTATACGTAAAAGTGGACCGATATGGCCCATTTGCAATACCATCCGACCTACATCAATAAGAACTACTTGTGCCAAGTTTCAAGTCGGTAGCTTCTTTCGTTCGGAAGTTAGCGTTTTTCAATAGTCGGACATGCTCAGATCGACTCAGAATTTCACCACGACCCAGAATATATACTTTATGGGGTCTTAGAGCAATATTTCGATGTGTTACAAACGGAATGACAAAGTTAATATACCCCCCATCCTATGGTGGAGGGTATAATAAAATGAATTCTATTGTTTGTTTTCAAAAATGTATGCTACTTAAA
The DNA here is from genome assembly GCF_050003625.1 of Haematobia irritans. Classification (NCBI taxonomy): domain Eukaryota; kingdom Metazoa; phylum Arthropoda; class Insecta; order Diptera; family Muscidae; genus Haematobia; species Haematobia irritans. The sequence continues at coordinate 230,366,941 of NC_134398.1, read as the reverse complement.
TTTTTTCCAAAATCTACTTCACTCAATTTGTCACTAGCGGCAGCACTGCTGACCACCTTCGACCTTATGTTCGTATTGCTCAGGGCCTTTATAGCTGCCTGACTATCGATGAAAATGCTGATATCGCATCTAAATAACGGCCTCATCGATAGAAGTTCCGCAGCTTTTGCAATAGCAAATATCTCGACCTGAAAAATGCTGCATTGTTCGTCCAACTTAAAGAACTCCTTAAGTTCCAACTCCTTGCAGTATATTCCGCTGCCTGTACCCTCGGCCATTTTTGAGCCGTCAGTATAGATGTTGAGATTTCCAAAGTGTATCCTATTTTCGTTCCAGTCCTCTACGCTCGGGATAATTGATTCCAGGTCGCTCTCAAACATATGCCGTGAAGCCATATAGTCCGTTCCCATATGTCGCCCGGCATACACTATCAGTTGAGTGTGTCTGCAGCCCGTGCTCTCCAATGAGTCTAGGCCCTTCAGTCTGATCAGTATGGCCTCCGCGGTCTTCCTAATATGCAGGTCCAGTGGACATATCCCCATCAATACCTCCAGTGCGGCGGTGGCCGTTGTCCTCATCGCCCGGTCATGTAGATAAGGGCCGTTCTATTTATCCTGCCCAATCTCAGTATATGATTGTGGTGGTTAGTGATGGACCACCAGACATGACATCCATACACAGCTACTGGTCTTATCACAGCTGTGTAATGCCAGTTGAAAAGCGTATAATGTCGCATAAGTCTTCTTCATACGATCCGCTATATTCTCGAGCCAATTTAGCTTCCAGTCCAGGACAATCCCCAGGTAATGTGCCGATTTTGAGAGTGTCAACCTCGTAACCTGAAATTCTGGATCTTTGTATCCATCCAGTCTCCTTTTCCTTGTAAAGAGCACCAAATCCGTTTTCCTTGGATTTACTCCTAATCCACCACCACTAGCCCATTCCGCTAGAGATTTCAGTGACTCGCTCATCACGTCCGAGATCGTGTCCAAGAATTTGACTGAAACCATTATGACAATGTCATCCGCGTACGCCACCACTTTTATGCCCCTATTACTCAGGGCGCTAAGAATCTCATCCACTATAATTGGGCAGAGCACAGGTGATATCACTCCACCCTGAGGAAGTCCTCTCGTCGTGGTCGCTTGTCGTTTGGGATCTGCCAATTCCGCTTCGAAGTCCTCTCGTCGTGGTCGCTTGTTGTTTGGGATCTGACAATTCGGCTTCGATGTTCCTATGGCGTAGCATTGCCTCAATCCAGTTCGTTAGGATCTCGTTCACACCATTCCTTTCTAGAGCAAGTATTAGTTCTTCGATCTTTGTGTTGTTGAAGGCACCTTCAATATCCAGGTAAATCCGCCAATGTGTATTCTCCGCACGCTATGGATTTCTCACTATAGAATGTAGCGCAGATTCCACCGATTTACCATTTAAATATGCATGTTGGCAGTTTGACAGCTTCTTATCCAATTTATTCCTTAGATGGTTATCATCTAAGGAAAGCCGTGCACGAAATCGTAAACGCCCGTTGATGAAACCGTGAACATTCCGTTTTGATTCGTGGTTTCCATTTCAGTTTATTACCGTTCGTTCACGATTTTGGAACGTGACTTTTTTACTTCTTATTAAAGCATTAACTCCCGATCATCAAACGCAGAGCGCCTATCATAACGACTCGTTACTTGATAAAGAGGAGAGCAATCCTGGTGTAATGGTTAGGATATCCGCCTTGCATATTAAGGACCATGGATTTAAACCCAATTTTGACCAAACACTAAACGCCTTTTTTCTCCCTGTTTGTGACAAATCTGAGCGTTTTTAAGCTTCTCTAAATAGTTTCAATGCCTCTCGGACTACGCTATAAAAATGAGTTCTCATGACATTAAGCTAAACATGGAATCGGGCAGAACTCAGCGATAAGAGAGAAGTTGTCCACCGTCGTATCACACTAGATTCAATAGTAAAAATGAGCCTGACCTAGGCGTAATAAGGCAGTCTCCAAAATAGTTACTGAAGTAACTATTTTGGAGACTGCCTTTGCGTTTTCGTTTCGCAAAATTTTTTTTTAAGCTTCTCTAAATAGTTTCAATGCCTCTCGGACTACGCTATAAAAATTAGTTCTCATGACATTAAGCTAAACATGGAATCGGGCAGAACTCAGCGATAAGAGAGAAGTTGTCCACCGTCGTAGCACTCTAGATTCAATAGTAAAAATGAGCCTGACCTAGGCGTAATAAGGCAGTCTCCAAAATAGTTACTGAAGTAACTATTTTGGAGACTGCCTTTGCGTTTTCGTTTCGCAAAATTTTCACTCAAATGATAGTGTCTTTCCAAAGTTATTATTAATTCATAATATTGTGAGGGATACAGGATCCAAAATCTATGACAGTGTGCTTCATATTTGGCAATAAGTTTCGAGAATGTTGCACCTTTTTCCCCAATCGAAATCGTTATTAGGAAACTAAATCAAATTAAATCTTAAATAAAACTAAGCAGCTATATCAATGATTAAAACAATAAATAAAATTCGTAGGGTACCAAAGAATAAAAAAAATTCTATTGGATCAATATAACTCCCAAATTTTTCTTTTCTCGTTTATATTCCCATTGTGCAATGGTGGTGGGCCGCTCGCCATTCAACTGCCACATGTATATGATATCCAAATAGCGCTTAAGAATAAATAAAAAATTTGTATGTTTTTGTTCTGCAATGTCCAGTTAGTTTCCATATGAAATGGAAATGTGGCGCGTATTGAAATGACATGTCTGCAAAGTCATTAACATATTCATTCATTCCATCAGCCAGGCAAGACCAGCCAGTCTGTCACTCACTCACTCCATTCTCATCTGTTCACTGAATGCACTTCAAATCCATGCGAATTGAATTCACTTCGATTTGATAGCAAGCTTAATTCAATTGAAATCAACTCGCTGCACATGAATCAAAACACAATTCACATACGATTGTGCGAAAGATGCTGACGCTAATGCCGAATCTGCAGCGGATGATGAATCATCCATCGATATTATGGACAGGCGAATGTCATTTGATTGTTTGTTGGGCTGGCATTTTTACAGCCCAAACATCTTGGCACACTTGGTATCCAACAGACACCGAGACAAAGTCGCTGGAGGACAGACAGACATTAAGCCCATACGAAATTTAACCAAATGCTTATTCGCTAATGGCCCACAGACAATTCTATGCAATTTGTTTGTGGTCATCGCCATCGTCATCATCGTCGTAGTTATGTCGTCGTTATTGAAGTCATCATAAAAACATAAAAATAAAAAACAAAAATAAAAATAAAAATCTGAAATTAATCGGTGGTAATTGCAATGCTTAACCATCAAATCGTTCGATGATGGAGCATCAGAGTTAGACACCGCTATACTGCAGCGCCACAATAATCACAGCAATGCTTGTGGGTGTTTATGGGAGATTTTGTTGGAATTATCTGTAAATAAATGGTCAAGCTACAATGGCCGGAAGCTGTGTTTATGGGAAACAAAGAAAGGGTAACCCAATTGGATGTATATTAAAGCTAGTCAAAATCGAAATAATTAGTACAACGCTCCCATTACTAAATAATATTGAAGGTAACTTATCCCAAAATTGGTAAGCAATTACATTTCAATGGAAACATAGTTTACTTTCTGAAGAGGATGTCCTATTAGGAAAGTACTTCTCTGCAGGATTACCACGAGCTAAATTAAAAGCGAGGGCGAGATATGAGCCAACAATATAGTTTACGAGATATAAAGGGTGATACGGTCAAAATTTGGTCAAGGGAAAACGCATGTAAAGCGGTGAAATCGTTTATTTAAAAAATCAAAAATTTATTTTTCAAGTTCAATTAGTATAAAATTCAGGAAAAATATTCAGTTAGGCTTTCGCTTTTCCAAATCCGAATTGCCGGGCCTCACGCTTGACAACTGCCATCAGATTTTGTACAGCCACCTTGTCCACCTTCTTCGCCGCAGAAAGCCAGTTTGCCTTGAACTGCTGCTCGTCCTTAGCAGTTTTTTTGTTCTTCTTTAGGTTCCGCTTGACAATAGCCCAGTATTTCTCAATTGGGCGGAGCTCTGGCGTGTTGGGAGGGTTCTTGTGCTTGGGAACCACCTGCACGTTGTTGGCGGCGTACCACTCCATGGCCTTTTTACCGTAATGGCAAGATGCCAAATCCGGCCAAAACAGTTCAGAACAACCGAGTTTCTTCAGGAAAGGCAGCAGACGTTTATTCAAACACTCTTTCACGTAAATTTCTTGGTTGACAGTCCCGGAAGCTATGAAAATGCTGCTTTTCAAGCCACAGGTACAGATGGCTTGCCAAACCAGATATTTCTTTGCGAACTTTGACAGTTTTATGTGCTTGAAAATATCTGCTACCTTTCCCCTTCCTTTTGCCGTATAAAACTCCTGTCCCGGTAGCTGCTTCAATAAAATTTGGCACACTTGACTATAGTACTAATTGTTTTTCTTGTGAAAAATTTTAAGCAAATTAGGGTAAAACTCTGGCTTCTGGGGCCATATAAGTCCATATCGGGCGAAATATATATGTTATATGGGAGCTATATCTAAATCTGAACCGATTCTCAATAGGGTTCTATTCTGAGCCAAAACACATACTTGTGCCAAATTTGAAGTCGATTGGACTAAAACTGCGACCTAGACTTTGATTACAAAAATGTATTCACGGACAGAGGTACATACGGACATGGCCATATCGACTCAAGAGCCCACCCTGAGCATTTTTGCCAAAGACACCATGTGTCTATCTCGTCTCCTTCTGGGTGTTGCAAACATATGCACTAACTTATAATACCCTGTTCCACAGTGTGGCGCAGGGTATAAATATTGGAAATATTTGAATCTAAAGCCGTTTTATATTATGTATGAGGCTTTGTCTAAATCTGAGCCAATTTGGCACATATTTCTCAAATGTTAATTATTCTCTCTGTGCAAATTTTCAAGTAAATCGGAGAGAAATTTTGTCCTGAGTCTATAGGCTGGCAAAATTTATATAAATCGGTACCGATTTTGGCATGTGTGGTAAGAATGTTAATTCTGCTCGGAGTAAAACTTTGGTCTTTGGGGCCATATGAGTATAAATCGGACGAAATAGATATATGGGAGCTATATCTAAATCTCAACCGATATCTTCCAAACTCAATGGGGTTGTATTTGGATGAAAAAATGTGTTCACAGAGAGAAGCATGGTAGAATTTTGAAAATATTCCTCTTCAACTAAGAGGTACATCAATTTTCTTTACAATAAAATTTTGACCTTTTCTATAGAAATAATATTTTGACAAAATTTTCTATTGAAAATAAATTTTGACAAAATTCTTTATAGAAATATTTGACAAAAGTTTCTATAGAAAAATAATTTAACAAAATTTTCTATAGAAATAAAATTTTGCACAAATTTTCTATTCCTATAGAATTTAAAATTTTTAGGTTTCTATAGAACCAAAACTTCTATTTATTTTTTGAGAATAAAATTTTGACACTTTCTATAGAAATATATTTTTGGCAAAATTTTCTATAGAAATAAAATTTTGCCAAATCTTTATACAGTAATCCCTCGATTTACGTCGTCTCGGTTTACGTTGTTACGATTTACGAAACATCCATCAAACTTCGATTTACGCCGCCATTCGATTTACGTCGTCGATTTTTTGCCCACTTTATCAGAAACGCCTTCCATAAGTAAAACAAGTATCAACGATGATGACACCAAACCATTTTTTTCTGAATTTCTTACCGAAATTACTGAATTGCTTTTATTTTTGAAGTTTTTTTATTATGTACATGCACATACAACATAAATGGACTATGAGCATTTTTTAATTCGGTTTACGTCGTTTCGATTAACGTCGTCAAATTCCGGAACCAATCACGACACAAATCGAGAGATTACTGTACAGAAATAAAATTTTTCAACAATTTTCTATAGAAATAAAATTTTTCCAAAAATTTTCTATAGGAACAAAATTTTTAGGTTTCTATAGAACTAACATATTGACAAAATTGTCTATACACTGAAAAAAAAGCATTCCCCCTTTTCAAAGATTTTGTGTTTACTTTAAAAATTTTGGTATTGATTCCGAGCCAAAGAAGCAGAGAATACAAGTAAGGATACTTTTAAGACACAATTCTCTTTCAAATTAAGGTTTTGTGTTCTTGCTTCTAGGAAGCCAATTTTAATTTTTCGCTTTTTCAGCTTTTTTTCTTCATATGCTATCAAAGTCCTTTAAAAACGAGTTAACGGCAACTCTATTTTCGAAATTCAGACTCGACTTCCAGTATAAATAATGCTATGTTTCAAGTAAAAAACGTCTTTGAAATAAAGTGTTGAAAAACATGTCCTATATTTGAACGAATTTTTGCTTTGTAGTCAAGATGCAATAAGACAACAAATTTAAAGACAATTTCATTAAATTTAAAGAATTTTTCTGAATTATCAAAGTCAAGTTGACCTTATCCGAAACATTTTTTCTTTCATGTTACGATACCCATTTTTAAGTGACATCACTTAATTATAAGGACAATACGACTTCGTTGAAAAGTTTATCGACTTTTGAACAAGGAAAAAAACTTTATATTAGAGAAATGCGTCTTCTATGCCAAGCAAAATTTGCATTCGTATTTTAAAGACATGAAATCTTTGACCCCACGACAATATTTTTTTGAGTGTAGAAATACAATTTTGACAAAATTTTCTGTAGAAATAAATTTTTTATAAAATTTTCTATGGAACCAAAATTTTGACAAAGTTTTCTATACATTCAATATTTTTTTTAATTTTCGTGTTGGTCCATTTCGTTAAAGTCGATTGTAAGTAAGTTCTCCATTTTTAAAGACGTTACCTTGGTGGTGCAAGCAAAATCAAAATTCGACGCATTTACAATTTAAGGGATATTTATTCACCCAAAATGTGGCACAGGGTATAAACAGCCGATATCTATAAAAACGTACTAATTGACTTACGTGGATTAAAGAAATATGGAAATAGAGCAACATCAACCAGTGGTTCGAATCTTAGTTTCGCAAGGTAACTCGAGCAACGAACCACATTTGGATGCTGTGAGTACCAAATCTTCTCATTGGATGGTCGCGTCAGTTTCTCATTGTCACGAGGGAAACAGCACCCCTAAACGGCTACCTCGAACGATAAGGTAGAGATTTCAAAACCCGAAAATCGACTTTTCAATTAATCGATCTTCAAATTCAACTACTCGACTGTTTTAATAAAATCAGTTATACTTGTGATGTTAGCTAATAAAAAATTACCACTTTTCAATAATTGCTAAATTTGAATGTCGCCATTTCCAAAATACAAAAAATCGATTTTGTAAACTTTTCCGAAAGTCACACTTGAACAATTTCGATAGTCGACCTTTTTATTATGATAAAGTAACAAAATCCATGATCTCGTAATGCCAGACTGCCTATGGAAGGAGAGCGAGATAGCAAAGACTTTATACAGGTCGTGGAAATTTTTTATGATTATATTCTGTCATCGCATACCAAATTTCAAACGGATCAGATTAACTCTGCTATTTCATTAGACTTCAGAAGTCAAATATAGGATTCGGTTTATACGGGGTCTATACATAAAAATCGTCCGACATGGTCCATTTGCTATAGCAACCGACATAGGTTAGGTTAGGTTAGGTTATGTGGCAGCCCAATGTATCAGGCTCACTTAGACTATTCAGTCCATTGTGATACCACAGTGGTGAACTTCTCTCTTATCACTGAGTGCTGCCCGATTCCATGTTAAGCTCAATGACAAGGGACCTCCTTTTTATAGCCGAGTCCGAACGGCGTTCCACATTCCAGTGAAACCACTTAGAGAAGCTTTGAAACCCTCAGAAATGTCACCAGTATTACTGAGGTGGGATAATCCACCGCTGAAAAACTTTTTGGTGTTCGGTCGTAGCAGGAATCGAACCCACGACCTTGTGTATGCAAGGCGGGCATGCTAACCATTGCACCACGGTGGCTCCCGACCTAGGTTAATAAAAACTATGTGTGCCAAGATTCAAGCCGATAATTTTTTTTTCGTTGGAAAGTTAGCGTGATGTCAGCGGATGGACGGATCGACATCGAAGGATCGACTCCTTATGGGATCTGAGACGATTATTTTGAAGCGTAATAAGAACTCCTCCGTAAATTAACTGAAGTATTGAGTCTTTAGATTTAAGATAAAACCGCTTCCAATATAGGCTAAGACTTATTTTGAGGATTTTTAAACTGGATAGCTCTATTAAAAAGAGAATGAAAATTCCATCTGCATCTATCTGTATCCTTATTTTAAGTTTATTGATCCTACATTTAAACCTAGATAGGTTCCTAAAAATGTCTTTATCTTAAAGAACCCAGCAAAAAAAAATTTGGAAGTTCTTCCAAAGGCACAACTTTAAAAGCACTTCCAGATGATGAACTCCCAATGATGTTCTTTATTTTAACTACCCAGGAAATTCTTTTAATTCAATTTTTTATAACTTGGTTTTTTCATACTTTTAATGGATAATTTCAACTTTTTTTGTTTCAAATAGTTTAAAAACAGAATAAGAGTTCATAAAATGGTACCAATCATTTCAATTTTGTCGATAATAATGCTAAATCCAATCTGAAAAAATTGTGAATTTTTGAAGATATTTGAGGTCAAACGTTTCCGACAAGCGTTAGAATCCATTAAAAGTTATAAAAAATTATAAAACTTATTTATTTGAGAAAATATCAAAGAATATTTGAATTTACATCTAAAACATTGAATTCGGATCACACCTAAAGAAGTGATGCAAATTCAGTGCAACGGCTGTTGAAATGGAGGACTTCCGTCCTATGACAAGCCCATGTTAAATTCATCGCTTCTGCGACAATTTTGCACCACTTCCGGATCCAAAAAGAACATTTTCATTACTTTTTTGGCGACGCTTATTTTGCTGGGAAGTCGCACCTTTGGCTCGGAATCAATACCAAAATCTTTAATTGAAGGTCAAAATCAATCCTATTCTTTAATTTATTAGCCCCGTGTGAATTATTTCAATTTCTAAAATAAAAATTCAGATCCCATTTTTAAAAGTTTGAGCCTATGCTAAATTTTAATCACTACAAAATGACAGACTTTATAATGCGTAGCTCATGAGTTTGGCCTATAAATTTAGTATAAACGTTTATAGCATTTAATGATATCATGGATCACCAAAATGTTTACGTATCGCAAACAAACTCCAAAAATAATCGGGTGTTACATAATTATTATTCACTATGATCCAAAATATTTCCAAAGTGAAATAAAAAAAACAAGGGTTCAATTGTCCATATTTGGTTCACTTCACCGCAACCAGAGACAATTCAGAAGTCTGCCAGCCAAATGGTGCCATACCTCAGTCTGTGCTTTCTTAAAATTGCAAACCTCATTTCATTGGATTGGGAGTCAGGCGTAGTTTAGTTAGCATATCATTGAGTAACGAACCCTAGACATAGCAAAAACCAACTAAAACGCAAAACATCCAGCTGTGTTTCTATTTTGGATCTTATGGTGATACACTCTCGACATTATGGCAGGCCTGAAGCTTAGCCCATCTGCAAACACGAGAAAAAAATACAGAAAAGGAATAGCATCTGCCAAATGTATTACCAAAGTCCCTGATGATGACGCCAGCGGTGGTGATGAAGGTGATGATGACGAATTCGCCAAATGTCTGACAACTACAACGATGAACACACGTTTTTGCCAAGAGTTACGTTTTCATTCACTGCGATAAGGATGGAAATGCTAGAGAAGTCTTCATCATTCCCGTCACCCCCATTGTTCCAAGCATACATTTTCAAAGATATGTAAAGATGATTTCGATATGAGAAAAATATTCCAAACTGTCATTAAGGTTATCTCATAGATGGCTTCAGAATAAAATACCAAAATTTGACACTGAAAGAAGAGTTTTATTTTTGGTGGAATGAAATTTTAGGCTTAGTGCCTAAGCAACTACAAATAAATTGCTTTGCCTTTTATATTTCAGGATTGGGCTACCCAAGTGTTTGAATCTACTAACTGACTGGTAAAGCTTGACATTTTTGGGGTTATACATATTCAGAAAGTTTTGGCGAGAGCAATTAGTTTTGCTTACAGAAACAGCAAAATATTCATCGAGCCCAAAAAAAAAATGGAATTAAATCGTGGACTTTTCGTGCGATTATTTTTTACAACTTTCGACGAGGATTAACGGATTAACTCAAAAAGAGTGCATCGTTGAACTTAATGCAATTTTTGGCGATAAAGCTCCGTCAATTTCGTGAAGGCCGTCCGAAATCAGTCATATATTTTCAAAGATATGTAAAGATGATTTCGATATGAGAAAAATATTTCAAACTGTCATTAAGGCTATCTCATAGATGGCTTCAGAATAAAATATTCAATTTTTAAACCGAAAGAATAGTTGAATGAAATTTTAGGCACTAAAACATTTTTTTTAAGCAACTAAAACAAATTAATTTGACTTTTATATTTCAGGATTGGACAACCCTAGTGTTGCTATTTGGTAACTTACAGTTCTATCGTAAAGGTTGATATTTTTGAGGTTATACCTACTCAGAACGTTTTGGTATATTTTACAACTTTCGACGTGGATTAACTCAACAACAGTGCATTGATAAAATCAATCCAATTTTTAGCGATGAAGCTCCGTCAACTTCGTGAAGACATTAGTGGGACCTGCATACCTTCAATATTGCATGAATATTTGACCGTAAACAATTTTGAATCTCACACAATTTGGGATCAAACAAGGCTAGTTGGGTTGGTCAAACGAAATGCTCACAAATACGATCGCGCTGCATTGAAACAGGCCTATGACATCGTGACAAGGGATGAATTGTGGATTTACGCGTATGAGTCCGAACGTAAACAGCAGTCGGCTGTATAGGTTTTTGATTCAACAAATAACAGGTTGGCTGATAAGTCCCCGGTCTTACAAAGAAAAACACATTTTTTTTTGTCAAAATTCGTTTTTATTATTCAACATAGTTCCCTTCAAGAGCGATACAACGATTATAACGACCTTCCAATTTTTTGATACCCTTTTGGTAGTACTCCTTCGGTTTTGCCTCAAAATAGGCCTCAGTTTCGACGATCACCTCTTCATTGCAGCCAAATTTTTCCCCTGCGAGCACCCTATTGAGGTCTGAGAACAAGAAAAAGTCGCTGGGGGCCAGATATGGAGAATACGGTGGGTGGGAAAGCAATTCGAAGCCCAATTCATGAATTTTTGTCATCGTTCGCAATGACTTGTGGCACGGTACGTTGTCTTGGTGGAACAACACTTTTTTCTTCTTCATATGGGGCCGTTTTGCCGCGATTTCGACCTCCAAACGCTCCAATAACGCCATATAATAGTCACTGTTGATGGCTTTCCCTTCTCAAGATAATCGATAAAAATTATTCCATGCGCATCCCAAAAAACAGAGGCCATTACTTTGCCAGCGGACTTTTGAGTCTTTCCATGCTTCGGAGACGGTTCACCGGTCGCTGTCCACTCAGCCGAATGTCGATTGGACTCAGGAGTGTAGTGATGGAGCCATGGATGAAAATCCATTGTCACATATCGACGGAAAAACTCGGGTGTATTACGAGTTAACAGCTGCAAACACCGCTCAGAATCATCAACACGTTGTAGTTTTTGGTCAAATGTCAGCTCGCGCGGCACCCATTTTGCACAGAGCTTCCGCATATCCAAATATTGATGAATGATATAACCAACACGTTCCTTTGATATCTTTAAGGCCTCTGTTATCTCAATCAACTTCATTTTACGGTCATTCAAAATCATTTTGTGGATTTTTTTGATGTTTTCGTCGGTAACCACCTCTTTTGGGCGTCCACTGCGTTCACCGTCCTCCGTGCTCATTTCACCACGCTTGAATTTTGCATACCAATCAATTATTGTTGATTTCCCTGAGGCAGAGTCCGGAAACTCATTATCAAGCCAAGTTTATGCTTACACCGTATTTTTCCCCTTCAGAAAACAGTATTTTATCAAAACACGAAATTCCTTTTTTTCCATTTTTTTTCACAATAACAAAAGTTGCTTCACAAAAGACGCTCTATCTCACAAACTAATTGACTTACAGACGTCAAATTTTGACACGAATCATTTGAAGGTTGGTACTATATAAAAATATGCATTTAATACTAGCGACGCCATCTATGTGTCAAACCGGGGACTTATCAGCCAACCTGTTATATTACATAATTGCATAATCTTTCATATTAATTAAACATTTTTTCAGTGTACAGACATGCAGTGATGAATGTGTAAAATTATCCACTTTAATCGCAGCTCATAAATTAAAAAAAAAGAAATGCTATTTCCAATTTTTTGAAAAGTTCGAATACCTGAATATTCGTTTTACCAAATAGTGAAAAGTCAAAAAATCGTATAAGTGTCTTTTCAAATTTTATAAAAAATTCGAAATTCTGAACAATTTACTTTACCAAATGTTCAAAAAGTCAAAAACGACTTTTCATTCAAGATGCAAACCAACCATTCCGACAAGCGGACGGACGGACTAGAACGGATCGATTCACGAGTCCTGAATTTTTAATATCTTCCAAAGGTACAAAGAATATCGGCACCCTACTGTTAGTATTCCATATTGAGTTCAAATCAAAAGATGCCTATCTAGAGTTTGGGTAAAAATTTTTTAACTGAAATATAGTGACAGCGAGTCCACCTAATACACCCTTGGTAAATTAGAATTCAATAGACATAAATCTAAGTTCCATATTAGATTACTCTGAAAAAAAAAAACATACACACATCACTTGCTCATATGGATCATCGAATGATTTACAATAGAAAGAAAAAAAACACTCAAGTGAAAAAAATTGATTAAAATTACTTTGGAGTTGGAAAGGAAAAACTATAGCAAAATGCTAAAGAACTTTTTTGTTTTTGCTCGAGATTTCTACATGCAAACGCTAAAAGCAATACTCGCCAGCTTGACTATTGGATGCTCTGGCTGCAATTGGTTGGAGGTGAACGTGATGGAGTGGTGTGGTACTTGCTGGTATCATTGTTATAAAGCTATTTTATGTGATCGTCGTCGTGTGATAATTTAACTGCGCCGTTTTAGCGACTGCACACAGCTATCCGTCCATCCATCCAACTATCCTTCGTCCGTCTGTCCGTCCTCCCATCTGCCTTACGGAATAGAGACGCTGAAAAACTAAAAAAAAAAACAGACAAACAGCAGCAGCTATAACAGGAACAAAAAAAAGAAAAAATAAAGAAACGTTCCGAGATTTACTCGAAGTGCAGCTGCTAAAAGCCAAACAATTACGAATTCAGAAATGTTTGTCAGTTTGTCGGTTGCTCGATTACGTACGTAAGAGTGGGGTGAGTATACCACACGGTGATTGTAATTCGTGTACTTACGTATTATGAAAGCCCGTCCAGCGATCCACTCACCCATCCAAGCGATCATCCCCCAACATCCTCTCTCGCGCTCTCTCTCTCTCCATGTATATGCACTGCATTAGACAGACTATGATCCATACACCTCAGATTCTGCCCGTATGAAGGTATGTCTGCTGTACTTTCCTATAAACGTAGTGGGGCTGATGGATACCACCAACAAATGCGCCAAGCTTTGAACCACACAAGATCGCGTGTGTGCATGTATACGAGAGAGAGAGAGGTTATGTGTGAGTACAGATGAATGCTAGGTAGGTTGGTTGGTTGGCTGGCTAGCTGGCTGGCTGGCTGTTGGATGGATATGCATGTGCGATTATATGGCTGATCATGTAGCTTACAACCTTGAGTACCGTTAGTTTTAGAGTGCTGTGGAGTCTTTGGAGATGACGGCAACGGCGTCAGCAACGCCAACACACCCAAAGCGAATCGAATCAAAGCGAACAAAACTATTTCGAATACAAAATGAATGCGTTACGTTCCTTACATTACGTTGACGACAAGAAAAACACAAAACAACGGCGACGATATCAGTGAGCCCAACAAGCAGACAGTTGTTAGCTCCACTCCAGTGGCAATCAACTTTTTCTTCTGATTTCGTTTTTTTTTTTTTTTTGTTATCGTTTTCTGGCAGATTTTTTTCTTCTTTTTTTTTTTGTTAAACAATTTGTTGTATATTTAGTATTTGTATAATTGTAATACAACATTAATAATAAATTCAACAATGGTGTTCGAAAACAAGTGAGAAAGACGTCTTGCCAAAGATGTGAGATGAATTTGCCAAGATATCTCGATCAACCAAGTGAAACTGCCTGCACAATTGAAAGTCTGCAACTCTGAACTAAGAAGGGTGCACCACATTTGAGGAATGAATGCCATGACATGTCTATAGTTTGACTCGACACTTGCATGGATACAATTAATAATACTCTATCACAACTTTGATTTTGAAAAAAAACGAATAAACAAAAATAATAAAAATCAATGGAATCTGTATTTAGGAAAACAGTGATATGGAATTACAAAGACTGGGTTTGAATAGAATTGTGATTTGATGGAGACTTAAGAGATTCTCTGTGAAAGTAAAATGTACATCCTTTCTATGGAATACTAATTAAATGTTTCTTCGTAAAAAACACTGGAACATCTGCCATGAAGATAATAAATGCACAGAAAAAAAACTCCAACAACTATTTTTAAATCTTAAATTTAAATAAAAAAATCTGTAAAAATCTGTAAAAAAAAATGAATTAAGTTTTAAATTAAAACAAAATCAATTATCGAAATTAATATTTTAACTACAGCAATTAACTGTTGAACATTGGTTATTGCGATTACCATTTTATTTATTGAATCATTTAATGTCGTGATTGAAGAAAAAACTTTTTAGTCTGAACGTTATATTTGGCACGCATACCCATACATGGATGCTACTCGATCCCAAAATACGAGTATTCTACCAAAATTAACCAAATTTAGAAATATCTCATTTTGCAGTTTTTGATCAAATTTTGGTTGTTGCTATGAAAAAGAAAAATTAGATTTTTAGGATTTTAGTGGAATTTTCAATTTGTTGTTCACGAAATAATCTCCTTTTCACTCTAGGACGCTTAGTTTAGGAGATACACAGAAAGAAGAGTTTTCTTTTCTGAGGAACGAAATTTTAGACTTTGCTTTTCTTTTGAGGCTAAAAATTTTATTCTAAAGCAAATAAAAACAAGTATATATGGCCGTAAGTTCAGCCAGGCCGAATCTTATGTACCCTCCACCATGGGTAGCGTAGAAACTTCTACGAAAGACTGTCATCCACAATCGAATTACTTGGGTTGTGGTATCTTAAATCGTTTTCTAAATTGTGAGTTAGTCCATACGTGGTATATATTAGAAAAAAAGGTATGTATAGGTAAGTCTACAAATAATTACGAATCGATATGGTCTTTTGCACGGTACGTAGGGAGCCACAATTGAAATATGGGGGTCGCTTATATGGGGGCTATATACAATTATGAACTTGATATGGACCAATTTTTGTGTGATTAGGGATCGATTTATCTGAGGGCTATATATAACTATAGACCGATATGGACCTCGTTAGGCATGGTTGTTAACGGCCATATACTAGCACAATGTACCAAATTTCAACTGACTCGGATGAAATTTGCCCCTCCAAGAGGATCCAAAACCAAATCTCGGGATCGGTTTGTATGGGGGCTATATATGATTATTTAACAACCATGCCACTTTTGGCATGGTTGTTAAATATCATATACTACCACCACGTACCAAATTTCAACCAGATCGGATGAATTTTGCTTCTCCAAAAGGCACCGCAGGGCAAATCTGGGGATCGGTTTATATGGGGGCTATATATAATTATGGACTGATATGAACCAATTTCTGCATGGTTGTTGGATACCATATACCAACATCACGTACCAAATTTCAACCGAATCAGATGAATTTTACTCTTCCAAGGGGCTCCGGAGGTCAAATCTGGGGAACGGTTTATATGGGGGCTATATATAATTATGGACCAATTTCGACTAATTTTTGCATGGGTGTTTGAGGCCATATATTAACACCACGTACCAAATATCAACTAAATCAGATGAATTTTGGTCTTCCAAGAGGCTCCGGAGGTCAAATCTGGTGATGAGGGATATATATAATTATGCACCGATGTGGACCAATTTTTGCATGGTAATTAGAGACCATATACTAATACCATGTACCAAATTTCAGCCGGATCGGATGAAATTTGCTTCTCTTAGAGGCTCCGCAAGCCAAATCGGGAGATCGGTTTATATGGGGGCTATATATAATTATTGACCGATGTGAACCAATTTTTGCATAGTTGTTAGAGACCATATACTAACACCATGTACGAAATTTCAGCCCGATCGGATGAAATTTGCTTCTCTTAGAGGCTCCGAAAACCAAATCTGGTGATCGGTTTATATGGGGGCTATATATAATTATGGACCGATGTGAAACAATTTTTGCATGGTTGTTAGAGACCATATACTAACACCATGTACAAAATTTCAGCCGGATCGGATAAAATTTGCTTCTCTTAGCAGGTCTGCAAGACAAATTTGAGGGTCCGTTTATATGGGGGCTATACGTAAAAGTGGACCGATATGGCCCATTTGCAATACCATTCGACCTACATCAATAACAACTACTTAAGCCAAGTTTCAAGTAGATAGCTTTTTTCGTTCGGAAGTTAGCGTGATTTCATCAGACGGACGGACATGCTCAGATCGACTCAGAATTTCACCACGACCCAGAATATATATACTTTATGGGGTCTTAGAGCAATATTTCGATGTGTTACAAACAAAATGACAAAGTTAATATACCCCCATATGGTGGAGGGTATAAAAATATAAGAAATAATCGTTGAATCGCTTATCGCAAATTCGGGATTATTTGCTGTAAGAGAAAGGGAGATTTCATTTGTCTAAAATTTTGTTTCGGAGGAAAGTACTTTTTCTTTGGGTGTATAAGTAAAAGAAGGTTTTCATATAAAAATTTGGTTTTCTAGGATTTGGAAGCAATTTTCAATTTTTTGGGGGTGATCACGAATTAACCTCTTTTTCTTAGTTTAGTGAGCAAAAGAAGTTTTTCATATAAAAAAAATTGGATTTTTTTAGGATTTGGATGGAATTTTCAATTCTTTGGGGGTGGTCACGCTCTATATCCTTCTCAAATTCTTGACGAATTTCATACATGGAATATATAAAGTACAAAAATCTACTAAACACCAAGAATTCTACCAATCTACCAAACAGAAAAAAAAATCAACCGTGATCCCATATCATCTGTGTACAATGACTACTGATTGAACATCGAAAACTAGCAGGCAACAAAGAAAGTGGTGATGTCCTTAATTTTGGATATTTTGTTGTAAAGTTCTACTCTGTAACGTGCGCTGTTTTTGCTGCAGTATAAGATGATATTATCCCAGTGGTTGGCGACTACTAAGGTCTGTCAGGTATTACATCCTTCTTTTTAGCTATTTAATACCTTTACCAAGGACTTCATTGAGTCTCGATACACGAATCAAATTAATAGCACGTTCATATTACCTTCGTAGTTGCGGAGCACATCGCTTTCTTATTTTCTTGTTTTCGGTCTTTATATACCTTTTGACACCTCTGTCTTTAATATATAAAATTATTATCATCCGAACTATTCTCAGTATGGATGAATCTTCACGATCTTCAGTACGATGGTGGAATTTTTTCTTAGATGCACGATTGGATCTAACTTAGGAAGTTCGATTTTTAACGGAATCCACAAAATGTTTATTACAAAGTAATCCTTCTTCATGTTTCATTTCTTTGGTGTTACATTTACAATTCAATTTTTTCTGTTAAATTCGTATATAAAAAATGTCCTCTTTCCTAGAGATTCACATTCTCTTGGTATCTTAATATAGACCTTTAAAATGTAAATGGTAAATTCGAAACGGTCGTCCATACAACCATCTTGCAGTATACAGGGCTTTTCCCAAAAACAAAATTAAGCTGAAATCAAAACAACAATAACTTATTTTTTCCTTATAAAAATTGTGCCACTTTTTGCAATTAGTATGCCACCTTTTGAGGCAAGTGACCACTTTTAAGAAATTATAAACGATAAAACTATTTGTGAAAGTATGTCACTCCAGGGATTTCTATGTCCTTTACTGATAGGGTAGAGATACAAAAATAGGCGTGGTACACAACATTCCCAAACACATTACGGAAATTAGTCACATATAACGACTACAACTAAATGTCTTCCAACTTCGAATTACTGAGTAGGCTGCATCCTTATTTCACCAACAAGAAATTTGGCCGAAGAAAGTCCAAAATCGTTATTTCGTCTACAATACAATTTAGGCCGTTTAAATATTAAAAAAAAAAATCTCCTTAAAATGGCTATCATCACCTAACAAATAATGTCGATGTTAGCAAGAATTTGTACCAGTGCCAAAAACACAAAAAAAACGATTTACAATTAACTTCCCCATTTCGTTTAATTAAAAACTAATTTGGACAATGATCGTTATGTGATTGCCAGTAAATTAATGTCATGTTTAACTGATTTGCACGGTTAGGTTTCAAAGTCATCGCCGTGGTAAATCGATCGTGAACACGATGATCAGTGATAGATGGATAAATGAATGGCCAGATGAATGGATGGATTGAATGGATGAACTTCAAAACCAGATCTATGCGATTTTCATTGATTTCGAATGGCTGGCGTATCATTAAAGATTTACTGCCAAACTACCATTCCAGTCCATTCAAATACCAATATCATCCTCATCAGAAACAGCAGCCGCAATAGTCACAGCCAGATTGGAATTGGTATCCATCCAGCATCATACATAGACTATGGCATTGCCCACCTCATCATCATCGTGATCAACATCATTCATTTGCTAGAAAAAAAGAAGCAAATCTAACCGAAAAGACCCCTCCCCACCCCAGGAGATAAAACAAAATCAAATCTGTTTTTGAGTACATTACCAAAAATAAAAACAAAAAAAAAAAACAAAACAGAGCCAATATAATCAAATGATAATAGCCAGAAAAATAGCAACAAAATGCTCGCAATACAATCGATTCCTCCTGTCCATACTAGATTGGGATTTTTTTTTTCATTTGCTTCATATTCGTCTTCTTCTTCTCTTCATCTATTCATTTTATTTTAAACGGTCTGATCTTTTTTCTGTTTTGTTGGTGGTGTTTCTTCGGAGATTTCTAGGGCGTACCAGTGCCACTTGAACGTTGAACTGCAGACGCCCGATAGTGACTACTGTGAGGCGACTTGGGCCACGCCGTGCCAAGTCATCCACTCTGTTTTTTTCTCTCCACTCTATGAGATACTACTCCCGTTCATTGTTCATTGTTCCGATGGAAGTTTAACAATGAAAATTGCACACAGCTTCGAGGATGGGTTGAGGTCTCTGCCAAGACATCCAATGCTTATCCAGGCAAACGACTTTGTGATACCAGAGAATAATAATAAAACTAAGACAATAACACACAACTGCGGCAAGAGCAAGACCAAGAAAATAAAGAAGAATTGAACACTTTGTGCCACTTTACATGAACATTGCTCACTCTGGTGTAAAAATGTCTGTGAAATAATTTGAATATGTGATTCTAGCACATATTCGTTAAAGAAAAACGAAGGGAGCCACCGTGGTGCAATGCTTAGCATGCCCGCCATGCATACACAAGGTCGTGAGTTCGATTCCTGCTTCGACCAAACACCAAAAAGTTTTTCTGCGGTGGATTATCCCACCTCAGTAATGCTAATGACATTTCTGAGGGTTTCAAAACCTCTCTAAGTAACAGGTTGGCTGATAAGTCCCCGGTCTAACAAAGAAAAACACATTTTTTGGTCAAAATTCGTTTTTATTATTTAACATAGTTCCTTTCGACAGCGATACAACGATTATAACGACCTTCCACTTTTTTGATACCATTTTGGTAGTACTCCTTCGGCTTTGCCTCAAAATAGGCCTCAGTTTCGGTGATCACCTCTTCATTGCAGCCAAATTTTTTTCCCTGCGAGCATCCTTTTGAGGTCTGAGAACAAGAAAAAGTCGATGGGGCCAGATCTGGAGAATACGGGGGGTGGGGAAGCAATTCGAAGCCCAATTCATGAATTTTTCCATCGTTCTCAATGACTTGTGGCACGGTGCGTTGTCTTGGTGGAACAACACGTTTTTCTTCTTCATATGGGACCGTTTTTCCGCGATTTCGACCTTCAAACGCTCTAATAACGCCATATAATAGTCACTGTTGATGGTTTTTCCCTTCTCAAAATAATCGATATAAATTATTCCATGCGCATCCCAAAAAACAGAGGCCATTACTTTGCCAGCGGACTTTTGAGTCTTTCCACGCTTCGGAGACGATTCACCGGTCGCGTCCACTCAGCCGACTGTCGATTGGACTCAGGAGTGTAGTGATGGAGCCATGTTTCATCCATTGTCACATATCGACGGAAAAACTCGGGTGTATTATGAGTTAACAGCTGCAAACACCGCTCAGAATCATCAACACGTTGTTGTTTTTGGTCAAATGTGAGCTCGCACGGCACCCATTTTGCACAGAGCTTCCGCATATCCAAATATTGATGAATGATATGACCAACACGTTGCTTTGATATCTTTAGGGCCTCTGCTATCTCGATCAACTTCATTTTATGGTCATGGTCAAAATCATTTTGTGGATTTTTTTGATGTTTTCGTCAGTAACAACCTCTTTCGAGCGTCCACTGCGTTCACCGTCCTCCATGCTCATTTCACCACGCTTGCATTTTGCATACCAATCAATTATTATTGATTTCCCTGGGGCAGAGTCCGGAAACACATTATCAAGCCAAGTTTTTGCTTCCACCGTATTTTTTCCTTTCAGAAAACAGTATTTTATCAAAACACGAAATTCCTTTTTTTCATTTTTTTCACAATAACAAAAGTTGCTTCACAAAAGACGCTTTATCTCACAAACTAATTGAATTTGACAGACGTCAAATTTTGACACGAATCATTTGAAGGTTGGTACTATATAAAACTAATATGCATTTAATACTAGCGACGCCATCTATGTGTCAGACCGGGAACTTATCAGCCAACCTGTTAGTTTCACTGCAATGTGGAACGTCGTTCGGACTTGGCTATAAAAAGGAGGTCCCTTGTCATTAAGCTTAACATAGAATCGGGCAGCAGTGATAGGAGAGAAGATCACCACTGTGGTATCACAATGGACAGAATAGTCTAAGTGAGCCTGATATATCGGGCTGCCACTATACCTAACCTAAAGAAAAACGAAAAAGGAGCAATCACTGTACAGTCGAAAGTCAGCCGTTTTACAGATTGAAAGGCATTACAGTCTTAACAGCTACTAATCTGCAAAAGTCCTTGCTATACCTCTTTCAGCGCTGGTTAGAGCGAATTCCTTAGACTTATGTATAGATCTGGTGGCGAATAAGGGCTTGTAGTTATATAAAAACATGGTTCACAGTGGTCGTGTAAATGATTTAATTGGAGAAAAATAATTCGCGTATGCTGTAGTAAAAAAAATGGAGTACTGAATAATTAATGCTTTAATCTGTGTACAAAAGAATAATGAAATTGAAGTAAAGAGTAAGAGCTTAAAAGTCCCAAAATTTTTGTTCAGTTTTCAAGCTTACGTTTCTGTCGCACTGGTACATTTTCAACACCGAACTGTTGGACCGATTCCGCTTTCATTTGAAGAAAAAAATGTCTTCTTTGAAAAAAGAAAAGAAAGATAAAGGTTCCTTTCACCAAGACAACTCGTCAACTCAAATCTCCGACTCGCAATGGTCAAATTTGTCGTATTGGGTGGTTGTTAGTTTGGAGGCGATCGATTAGTTGGTGAAACCATCGATTCCTAATTGGTCAGTAATTAATGGGAACTTCTGTTCAATGCTGATCGAAAACGCTGATCAATTTATAAATTTGTATACGATCGGGACTTTGATGTTTTTCAGATGTTCTTTGGTTTCCCGATGATCGTTAGGCTATAGAAGTTAAGCTATAGTTGATTGTTGTTGCTGCCTTGGGGATTGCTCTTACAAGTCGGTTGCAAACGGTAGTAGTTCTTTAGCCGTCTCAATTTTTTTTAGTTTAAGTATAAATAACGACTACTCATGCAAACTTTACTAGCTAATCTACGTCGGAACTTTACATCCGAAGATCTCAGTGGAGTAATTGTAGATCCGAAGATTTCAGTGGAGTAATGTATTACGCGGCCAGGAACGAATTCTTTATCACGCTTATGGTGGCGTCACTCAAACTTCTCAGCAGGTAGCTGGTCTCCAAGGTGAAGAGTCTCTAGTCGATAGAATAATGTAGGTAAGGAAAGTCGGCAATTTAAATCCAAAAAATAAGATCCGGATACCTTTGTTTACTCAGAACGAATACATAAACCATGTTATATAGATTCGGAGCCTGCTCTGTAGATGCACTGTAGGCATCCTTCCTCAAGTTTCCTGAACTTTTGCATCTTGAACAGGTTGGTTTTTATTCATTCCTCAAACCACATCCTTAAACAAAAGACTGTTCTGTCACCCTTACAATCCTTCTAAAGATGTCCACTGCGTCCATCAAATGAACTCTATTCAAATTTCACAGATATGCGTTGTAGTCAAATCGTCGTCCGAGTTATCAGAAAGGCCTTGAACGAACTACCTTTTTAAAGGGTGATACGGTCAAAATTTGGTCAATATAAACTTAACGTATTTCTTTCAATTTTGCATTTAAAAAACCTGAACACCCCTCATTTTGAAGGTGTGTGTGTGTAGAATGTTGCTCCTATTTTGATTTTGGAATTCACTCTTCAGTTGTTAAAATGCCGTCCAAGCAAGAAGAGCAGCGTATCAAAATTTTGCTCGCGCATCGCGAAAATCCGAGCTACTCGCACGCAAAGCTGGCAAAATCGCTAAAAGTTGCCAAATCAACCGTTACAAATGTAAATAAAGTGTTTGGGGAACGTTTGTCGACAGCCAGGAAGTCTGGGTCGGGGGGAAATCGAAAACCGGAAGCCGCTGAGACGACAAAGAGAGTTGCCGGTAGTTTCAAGCGAAACCCTAACCTCTCTCTCCGAGATGCCGCAAATAAGCTGGGTGTATCGTCTACAACCGTGCATCGAGCCAAAAGACGAGCCGGACTATCGACTTACAAGAAGGTAGTGACTCCAAATCACGATGATAAACAAAATACGACGGCCAAAGCGCGATCCCGAAGGCTGTACACGACGATGCTGACGAAGCTTGACTGCGTGGTAATGGACGACGAAACCTACGTCAAAGCCGACTACAAGCATCTTCCGGGACAGGAGTTTTATACGACAAAAGGAAGGGGAAAGGTAGCAGATATTTTCAAGCACATAAAACTGTCAAAGTTCGCAAAGAAATATCTGGTTTGGCAAGCCATCTGTACCTGTGGCTTGAAAAGCAGCATTTTCATAGCTTCCGGGACTGTCAACCAAGAAATTTACGTGAAAGAGTGTTTGAATAAACGTCTGCTGCCTTTCCTGAAGAAACACGGTTGTTCCGTACTGTTTTGGCCGGATTTGGCATCTTGCTATTACGGTAAAAAGGCCATGGAGTGGCACGCCGCCAACAACGTGCAGGTGCTTCCCAAGGACAAGAACCCTCCCAACACGCCAGAGCTCCGCCCAATTGAGAAATACTGGGCTATTGTCAAGCGGAACCTAAAGAAGACTAAAAAAACTGCTAAGGACGAGCAGCAGTTCAAGGCAAACTGGCTTTCTGTGGCGAAGAAGGTGGACAAGGTGGCTGTACAAAATCTGATGGCAGGTGTCAAGCGTGAGGTCCGGCAACTCGGATTTGGAAAAGCGAAAGCCTAACTGAATATTTTTCCTGAATTTTATACTAATTGAACTTGAAAAAGAAATTAATTTGATTTTTTAAATAAACGATTTCACCGATTTACACGCGTTTTCCCTTGACCAAATTTTGACCGTATCACCCTTTACATATTTTCTTTTATGGCAATGAGCCTACTCCCAAAGTGCAAGAACCACCCCAGGACTGAGCTTTGGCGGCAATAAAGAGGTAGCCACCCTCTACGGAAGTAGGGCCCTAAGGAGTGGATCGCTACAAACTACAAGCAGAACCATCCTACTCATCATCATCTGTTCCATAGAACATTTTATTTCATTTTTATGTGAGCTCATAAAAGTTTGTTGTTCGCTTGGATACGATGGAACCGTCGCAATTTTCTACCTATATAAAAATCATTAATCGATGTAGGCTATCTTAGAAAGATTAAAGAATATGTAACGTATAATCAAATTTAAAGAATAACGCAAATGACGATATGGCGATTTTGGGACCCCATTTTTGACAATATGTGATCAAAAATATTTGGCAACAATGATAGCGTATCGTACTTTATATAAAACCACGTCTCAGAGAAGCTTTGCAATACTCAGAAATATAACCACAGTGAGTGTTTGGCGAAAACTTGCAAAGAACCCATGACAAAAGCGACTCTTGGTAATTTTGTGTTTCGGAGTAATGCTCTTCGGATATCGCACAAACATAAGTTTCGAGTGTAAGGAGAGAAGCTCAGTGTGATCTCAGGCTATACGGTATTGTGCAATATTTGCTAATTCCAAGAGGGCCAACAGCAACATTTTGCCAAAAAAAAAAAATAAAAACTCCAAAAAAGATCGATTTATAAATCATGCTGAGCTTTTGTTCGAAGGCTTCCCAAATCACAAGAAGCAGCAGTTGCTGCAACAACAACAACAACCACAAACAAATGATTCACTGAATTTTTATTTGGCTTGTGGCTCCCATTGAAGGCAAAATATGAACAGCAGCGACAGTGGCAGCATCATCTAACGATCAGACCATCGGTATCATCTCAATATCATTGCCGCAAGCGTATGAACAGTAACAGCCGCATCATCAGCAGCAGATCCAGCTCCAACAACTTGGTTAGGTTTTGGTTTAGATTTGTAAGATTTGATATCGGTTCAAACGAGCAAGAAGCCAAACTTCCACCACCACCACCACCACTAACTCCTCCACCAGCGATCATACCAAAAACTGATCTTGTTTGATGATGATTTATTTTCATGCACTCCAATTGAAGAGAAGCTTCTCCATTTTTATGGATTTTTTCCCGTTCATTGCAAAAGATGACCGCATTCATGTTCGATGTATGGTTGTGGGGGGTAAAAACACAAAACAAAACAATCTGGTCAAGATTGGCAAACCAAAGGCTAAAAAAGGAACTGTTACAAATGTTGCCCGCTGTCTATTGTCTTCATGGAGCAGCGACTTAATCGAGAAGGACCAACTAGCCAACCAAACCAAAGACATTGAGTGAAAAGTCTGTTTTTCCTATATTTTTTGGGTGTTGATGATGGGGAGGATGTTCACAGCTGTTGCCCCTCCAATGAGCCACACATCCGAGGCCATCTAGTTGCAATTCCTCTATTCCATCATCAATCTAGGTCCTGGGCTTAGTAGGGTCTCGCTTGGTCGATATACCACCAGTAGACAGACAGACACACGGACCAGTGTATTGCACGTTGATGGTTTATTGTTATTCTTGATGTGAATGCTGTTGTTGGTGGTGTTAAAGTTGATGTTGCTGGTGATGTTGATGTTGTTATGCGGGGATTATTAAGTGTGGGCAGGAATTGTTTTCAACACATTGTCTTCGAACTCCTCTTGCTTCAATTCTTAACTTGGCTCTATGGCTCGTCAATGGAGCTTTGCTGATTTTTTTTTTGTTTGGTGTTCGTGTTGTTGTTGTTGCTGTTTGTTTGTTGCTTGTAATGTGTCGGCCCTGTACAAGTGTTGCAGACAACGACTTGATATACCCACAGCACCATGTCGAGGATGACGACGGTGATGATTACGATACACATGATCGGCATCGGCAAGTCCTATTCCACTCAGCACTCTATTATTGAGCATGCGCAACCTAGATTGAGGGACGGATATCTAAAGCCGCTTAGCACAAAGCTTTATGTCTTCTTTGATGGTGATGGGGATCTCCACCTCTCCCACTTAAAAAGTTACCATTCCAAAATTGCCATTGATTGTTTCAAGTGACGGACGAATAACTGAATGAACGACCAACTTCTTACCAGTTTCTCTGTTCAATGTTTTTTTTTTTTTCATTTTCATTGTCGATGTCTTTGACAGTTGGGCGATGTTTATGTTCGATTTCTTGTAAAAATTATAGATTTTAGGAGCCCATAAAGTTTGTGGCCCAGTGGTGTGGTACTGGCAAATGTTTAGATTAATTCGAGAATTTATTTACTAAATTCTTTGCAATTGATGGAATAATTTATTTCTGTTTGATCTTGTGACTCTTTCCCCTACAACAACACCCAGTGTTAATCATGGACTGAGTGATACCACTCGTCGTCATTCGCAGATAGTATAGGTGGAGGAGGAGGATGTGAATTGTATTGAATTCATTCATTAATTTATGTTCGTAAAAATGTCTAATAATTTAGTATCAAGACTTGGCGACATTGTTACACGAGTATTCAAGACATCTAAGGTGAATGACTTCGGTTACTGGCTGGCGATTTGAATGAGATCGCATGAGCTTCAATGAGAATTAATGGAAAATCTTTGTATGGTAATTGCAGAATAAATATTGTGGTTATTGAGAAACTACAGATAAAGTGATACTCTAGTTGTTGTTGTCTCGTTACCGTACTTTAGGGTGGAGAAGCTTGCCAGTCGTCTACAGGGTGCTTTCTAGATAGAGGATAGGGATGTAAATATTTCCATTTCGGCGAACACAAAGTACGAGACGACATTAAAAGAGGGTCGATTAGGTCAGCGTTAACGTAACGAAACTGGCGAAATAAAAACAAATTGTCGGAAGCAAATTGGAAAGCAGATGATACACAAAAAGTTGGCGCGAATATGCTCAGAAGGACCAGCTTGAATGTATGCAGTATCCAATCGTTGGGCGAAGGGAAAGATAATAAGATCTCCGGGAGAGTTCTTCTCTTCCTTGAGGTCCCCAAAATAAGAACTCGATAGAGGTCTGCAAGGTCGGGCGAGATAATCCACGCATAATCCGCGAAGAATCGATAATGAGGGGATATACAAACCACCTTCAGGGATCAGGAAGGTGGATGTTTAAAACAATATGGTGCCTCTTTCTCACGTCAACGTAACAAAGAGACGGTGACGAAAGTTAATATAAAGATTAGCAGGCAGACATAGAGGATCTTATCTACAATAAACTCCTTGTTGTTGTCTCGTCACCGTGCTTTAGGGTGGAAAAGCTTGGTAGTCTTCTACAGGGTGCTTCCTAGATGGAGGATAGGGATGTAAATATTACCATTTCGGTGAACACAAAGTACGAGACGAGATTAAAAGAGGGTCGATAAGGTCAGCGTTAAAGTAGCGAAACTGACGAAATAAAAACAAATTGTCGGAGGCAAATTGAAAGCAGATGATACACAAAACGGTGGCGCGAATATGCTCAGAAGAACCAGCTTAGATGGATGCAGTATCCAATCGTTAGGCGAAGGGAAAGATAATAAGATCTCCGGAAGAGAAGAACACTTGAGGTCACCAAAATCAGAACTCGATACAGGTCTACAAGATAGGGCAAAGAAACTCAGTCCATTCACCTCATAATCCGCGAAGAATCGATAATGGGGGAATATCCAAACCACCTTCAGGGATCAGGAAGGTAGATGTTTAAAAGAAGATTGTGCCTCTTTCTCAAGCCAACGTAACAAAGAGACGCTGACAAAAGATACTATAAAGATTAGCAGGCAGACATAGAGGATGATCTTATCTACAATAAACTCCTTAAGTCAATCTTATCTTAGTACATCCCATTAGTGAGGACAGACAGGATAATTGGAGAATTCAAAAAGACTTTCTCATCTTGAAACTTGAATATCATTTAGGTCAGTGATGCCAATTTGGTGCTTTTAGAACCAAGTTTAGTGCTTTTTGATTTCTAAAACGCACCAAATTGCCTTTTTGGTGCCTTTTCAAAAAAAAGCAAAAGCACCATCTTTGTGCTTTCTGGCATTTTCATTTAGTGATTTTTTCATTTTGAACAGTATTAAGTTTATTTGATACAAAAATTTGGATTAGACTTTCAAGAGCGTTAAGAAACTCAACTTTATTGCCAAATATAGAATTTGATTGTTATGAAGGTGGTATTGATTATTTTTTAATTAATATTGTTATTTAGGGTATTCTGTAGAAAGGTCTAGCGACAAGTGCCGAATTTTTGAACTTGATAAAGATGTCATTAAAAACGTTTGTATTAAATTCACAAAAGCAGGCACAACTGAAATAAGCAATAGACTCCTTCCATATATTAATATTCTGAAAGTTGAAAGACATTACTCATCAATATGAATTGGATGAAAGCTTTAAAACTGATCAAGGTGTATACTTGAAAAGCGGTTCACAACTTTATAAAATTACAAATTCATTACACAAAAGTTCTACACTCAAAAAATTCAACTCTCTATTTCACTAAAGCCACTTTCATTTTTTTTTTTCGTTCATGGAATTATTTTGTTTCGAGAATGTTTCCCTTACTCTAATAATTTTTTGCGTACTTTAGTTAAATAGGAAAAATTATACACAAATTAAGCAAAAAGATTTACTAAATTCGTACTTCTCACAAAATAGTTCATTATTTCTTTAAATTTGTAAATTTTGCCAAAAATGCGTTCATCATGAACTTCGTATGTCACTAAAGACAGTCTTGCATTTTTGAACCCCAATTTTTTCCTACAAAATTTTCTTTAACAAGTGAAAAAATTAATTATGTCTAATGAATTTTCTTGAATTTGTCGAAAAATATTTACATATTTTTGTGATATCGGCGTCATGGTAGCGATTGTAATACTGTTTAGTAAACATTTTCTAAAAATATTAAAAATTTTCTAAAATTAACAAAAATTTTCTTCATGGCGGATTAACTGTTTTTTCGTGTATAAAACATATTCGGAAGTTTGTTTTTTAAAGTAGAGGATTTAATTTTCGATTTTGTGGTAGGAATTTATAAATATTTCTGGCAACACTGATTTAGGTTGTATTGATTGTGTATCCCCCAATACAAATATGTATTGAAATCTCAGCTGCTGAAAATTTGGGGATTTGAACCTGTGCAAGTTGACTTTTTCGCTTCCATGGAAGTTCTTTTGAGAAGATTTTGCGAATTTCGTAAAATTTCAATTTTCTGAAAAAATTATTTATGCGGCCAAAATGACAAAATAAAAACGATGTTTAGCGAAAAAAATATTTTTTAGAAAAATACTTGATAAAAACAATTAGCCGCTGGTGAGATTTGAACCAACGTTCTTTATTTTTTATTCATAATAATAAACAACATCTCGAGAAGTAGTTAGAATGTTATGCCTTGGTATCATATTACGATTATATCACAAATATTTTAATTGACGTTTCGACGCTTCGTGTTCACTGACGTTTGTGTCTGAGTATGCTAAGGCATTCTGTTATGGTGCTCACAAACGCAGGTTCAACTCCCGGTCGGAGCGAAAAATGTTTCAAATTGAAAAAAATTATAGATACTAACACCCATGGTTAACGTAAAATTTAAACGTACTATTACCATACAAATTCCTTCGATAAGCTTTCAGTAAATTATTATAAATATGGGCATAAGAAAATAAATGTGAAATATAAAAAAAATTTTTGATAAAAAAAACACCTGAAATTGGTGGAAAGATTTTTCCTTTTTTTTAATTTCCTCAGTCAAATGAACTTTCAACCCCAAACCTCAAGCAATGCAAAGGACCCAGAACCGGAATCATAGGAAAGATAACACGCCCATGTTAAATTCAATGGATATAATCAAAGTTTGCACTACTTCTGGATCACAAATTGGGGATACAAACTCCGTTTTTGGAAGCTCGTTTTGAGCTGGGAGGTATAGGAAAATTTGGATCATTTTTACTTAGCAGTGACTATTTAATGAGGAAAATATGGATATTTTGACCATATTTTCCCAAATCGGAAAAATATACATATGTGGGCTTTGTCTAAATCTGAGCCGATGCTGACCATATTTGGCACTCATTTATAAAATTTTAATTGTACTCTGTGCAAAATTTCAAAATCTTCGGAATGAAACTTTGGCTTACATTAATCTAAATCAGGTGAAAGATATATTAGAAGCTTTATCGAAATCTGAACCGATTTTGACCAAATTCGATATGCATAGCTAGAATCGTAATTCTAATCTCTGTGCAAAATTTCAAGTAAACCAGAGCGAAATTTTGACTGTAAATCTGGTGAAATTAAGGTATATCTGGTGAAATTAGGGTATAACTCTAACTTCTGGGGCCATATAAGTGCATATCGAGCGAAATATATGCGAGCTATATCTAAATCTGAACCGATTTCTTCCAAATATGGTTCTATTCTGACCTAACGCAAATTTGATGTCGATCGAATGTGACCTAGACAAATATGTGTTCTCAGACAGACGGACAAGTCTAGATCGACTCACTGGCCGGTCCTGAGCATTATTGCCATATACAACATGTGTCTATCTCGTCTCCTTCTGGGCGTTACAAACATTTGCGGTAACATTGTCCCCAAATCTCGAGGATTTTAAAAGCGAGTAGTTCTCATACGTACTAATTTTGGGGATCATATAACAATTTTCTTTTGCTTTGACTTATATTAAATACATTGGTAAAGACAATAATATTTATACTCACGTTTTGTTTATAAAATTTTTGAAACATACTGTAGACAAGGAAATTTGCACTGTAAAGAATTTTGAAAAAAAAATAATAATAAAATTAAATTAGAACCAAATAAAATGTTTTTCAATAAAATTATATCAAACTGCTTATCCCACCCCAGTAATGCTGGTGACATTTCTGAGGGTTTCAAAGCTTCTCTAAGTGGTTTCACTGCAATGTGGAACGCCGTTCGGACTCGGCTATAAAAAGGAGGTCCCTTGTCATTGAACTTAACATGGAATCGGGCAGCACTCAGTGATAAGAGAGAAGTTCACCAATGTGGTATCACAATGGACTGAATAGTCAATGTGAGCCTGATACATCGGGCTGCCACCTAACCTAACCTAACCTAACCTAACCTAACCTAACCTAACCTAACCTAACTGCAAAAATCATAAAATTATGTACCGAGTTCCTATTTATCGACAATCCTCTACTTTCTATTTTCAAAAAATCGGGCAAAAGGTAACCCCCTCCTTCGCTCATCACCGACCAGATATCGTAAATTCACGTACCCTATATTCATTTCCCAAACTACCCAACTTCACTATTCCTCTTCCCCAAGCAGACATCGAAAAATCATATACCCTGTATAAATTTAATCATCTTCTCCCAATTTCAAGTAAATCGGAGAGGGCTAGACTTTGCTCTTTTCTTTGCACTTTTTCTGCGAATTGCAAGAAAATCTGTAAACTTTCCTTTAAGTTTCGTAGTGTGGGGCAAGGAAAAGGTTCCCGTCCAAATACCCAAAACTCAAGTACACCATATTGCTTTCATAACTAAAAAGTATTACAAGCGGTGGCATCTCGCCGATATCACAAAAATAAGTAAATATTTTTAAACAAATTCAAGAAAATTTAATAAACATAATAATTTTTTTGCATTTGTTAAAGAAAATTTTGTAGTTTGAAGTAAAAAATTAGAATTAAAAATTGCAAGATTGTTTTTAGTGAAATACGAAGTTTATGATTTGTGGTAAAATTTACAAATTTAAAGAAATAATTAACTATTTTGGGAGAAATACGAATTTAGTAAATCTTTATGCTTAATTTGTGTATAATTTTTTTCTGTTTTTTTAGTTCATTTAACTAAAGTACGCAAAAAATTATTAGAGTAAAGGAAACTTTCTCCAAACATAATAATTCCATGAACTAAACTAAAGTTAAATTGGCTTTTGTGAAATAGAGAGTTCATTTTTCTTTGAGTGTAGACGCACCCTTCAACCTTTCCTGGAAATTTCAAGCAAATCGGAAAATTTTGTCCCACTTTTCAAATAGTACCCCCTAGTTTATTAGGGGGTACCATAAATTCGTAACCTCACGGCGTGTTCTCTATAAATCTCAATTAAATCAGAGAATTTTTGTTTTTTTTTCTTTTTTTATACCCTCCACCATAGGATGGAGGTATATTAACTTTGTCATTCCGTTTGTAACACATCGAAATATTGCTCTAAGACCCCATAAAGTATATATATTCTGGGTCGTGGTGAAATTCTGAGTCGAACTGAGCATGTCCGTCCGTCCGTCTGTTGAAATCACGCTAACTTCCGAACGAAACAAGCTATCGACTTGAAACTTGGCACAAGTAGTTGTTATTGATGAAGGTCGGATGGTATTGAAAATGGGCCACATCGGTCCACTTTTACGTATAGCCCCCATATAAACGGACCCCCAAATTTGGCTTGCGATCGCTCTAAGAGAAGCAAATTTCATCCGATCCGGCTGAAATTTGGTACATGGTGTTAGTATATGGTCTCTAACAACCATGCAAAAATTGGTCCATATCGGTCCGATTTGGCTTGCGGAGCCTCTAAGAGAAGCAAATTTCATCCGATCCGGCTGAAATTTCGTACATGGTGTTAGTATATGGTCTCTAACAACCATGCAAAAATTGGTCCACATCGGTCCATAATTATATATAGCCCCCATATTAACCGATCCCCCGATTTGGCTTGTGGAGCCTCTAAGAGAAGCAATTTTATCCGATCTGGCTGAAATTTGGTACATGGTATTGGTATATGTTCTCTAATGACCATGCAGAAATTGGTCCACATCGGTCCATAATTATATATAGCCCCCATATAAACCGATCCCCCGATTTGGCTTGCGGAGCCTCTAAGAAACGAAAATTTCATCCGATCCGGCAGACATTTGGTACATGGTGTTGGTATATATTCTCTAATGACTATGCAAAAATTGGTCCATATCGGTTCATAATTATATATAGCCCCCATATAAATCGATTCCCAGATTTGTCCTCCGGAGCCTCTTGGAGGAGCAAAATTCATCCGATCCGGTTGAAATTTGCAACGTGGTGTTAGAGTGTGGTCTCTAACAAACAAGCAAGAATTGCTCCATATCGGGCCATAAGTATATATAGCCCCCATATAAACCGTTCCCCAGATTTGATCTCCGGAGCCTCTTGGAGGAGCAAAATTCATCCGATCCGGTTGAAATTTGCAACGTGGTGTTAGTATAAGGCCGCTAATATCCATGCCAAAATTGGTCTATATCGGTCTATAGTTATATATAGCCGATCCCCAATCACACAAAAATTGGTCCATATCGTTGCCACTCGAGCCAAAAATAATCTACCAAAATTTTATTTTTATGGAAAACATTGTCAAAATGTTATTACTATAGAAAATTTTGTCAAAATTTTAGTTCTATAGAAATTTTGTCAAAATTTTATTTCTATAGAAAATTTTGTCAAAATTTTATTTCTATACAAAATTTTGTCAAAATTTTATTTCTATAGAAAATTTTGTCAAAATTTTATTTCTATAGAATATTTTGTAAAACTTTTATTTCTATAGAAAATTTTGTCAAAATTTTATTTCTGTAGAAAATTTGTCAAAATTTATTTCTATAGAAAATAGAACATTTATAGAAAATTTTGTAAAAATTTTATTTCTATAGAAAATTTTGTCAAAATAGAAAATAGAAAATTTATAGAAAATTTTGTAAAAATTTTATTTCTATAGAAAATTTTGTCAAAATTTTATTTCTGTAGAAAATTTGTCAAAATCGTATTTCTATAGACATTTTTTTTTCCAAATTTTATGTCTATAGAAAATTTTTTCCAAATTTTACTTCTATAGAAAATGTAGTCAAAATTTAATTTTGTCAAAATTTTATTTCTATAGAAACTTTAAACTTAATTATATACGTATTTAATCGGCCTTTTTTAGTTTACTGTATACTACGTATGGACTACCTTGTAATTTAGAAGACGGTGTTAGGAAGTTTTAAGATACCTTGCCATCGGCAAGTACTACTGCAACCCAAGTAATTCGATTGTGGATGACAGTCTTCAGTAGAAGTTTCTTTTGTTTTTTTTTTTTACATATATTCCAGATATATTCGGAAGATTCCGAAAAAATGTTCAACATTACATTGTACTATATTAAATTTTGAACTGTAAAATGTGTCTTATTAAAGACCTAAAGTCAGAAAAGAAGAGTGTTTGATATAAACGAAATGGACTGTGTTGTTATTTCAAAAATAACTTTTTTTATGGAAAAAATAAAAATTTTGTAACAAACGAATTTTTTTGGTGATAAAAGTTTAAAATTTTCGAAGCAATTCAAAAAACTCTAACAAAAGAAAAACGTTTTCGGTACACGTTTTCCAAATGTTTTTTTTTTATTTGCGTGTAGTCATCACCCCTAACCTTCTTTGAAAATTTCACCCAAATCGGAGAACTTTGGCCCGATTTTAACAAAAGCCACTGCGATGAATTCCAAATAAAAAATTTTGTAATATGCGCTGTATGTAAAAAAAGATTTTCCCGCTTTTCCGTTGAAACTTTTCTTGAATTTCTTTCTTTGCTATAAACCTTACGGAGCCCGAGACCTTTCCACCGAATGCAAAACCGTGAATTTCGGTTCGTGCGTTCTGGAGTTATTGCGCCAGGAAGGAAACCCCGACTTACTTTTATATATTAATCTAATATAATAGCATCAGTTTAACGATGGATTTTTTCTGTGTAACAAAATAAATACTAATGTCTCACATCAGATCATAAAATCAGATGCAAATTGATCTACACTCAAAAAAACCCTCTATTTCACTAAAGCCAATTTAACTTTATTTTAGTTCATGGCAGTATTATGTTTGGAGGAAGTTTTCTTTACTCTAGTAATTTTTTGCGTACGGTAGTTAAATTAACTAAATAACGGAAAACCTATACACATTAAGATTTACTAAATTCGTACTTTTCAAAAACTAGTCCATTATTTCTGCAATTTTGAACTCCAATTTTTTTCCTTCAAACTACATTTTTTTAACATCCTGAGTAAAAATTGAGAGATCTAATCTCATCCGATTAGATATGAGTAGATTCGAAAAATGGTAAGATCTAATCATATCCAATTACTATGGAAATAGGTCTGGTCAGTCCTCAATATGGGCCTAGATATAATGTCTTAGACATAATTACATCTATTCCTATATATAGATGGATCTGATGTTAGATCTGGTCATATATGGAAATATATATAATTATATCTAATTATATCTCATCATATCTGGGCATATCCCCTTTAACAGGTTGGCTGATAAGTCCCCGGTCTAACAAAAAAAAAACACATTTTTTGTCAAAAGTAGTTTTTATTATTTAACATAGTTCCCTTCAAGAGCGATACAACGATTATAACGACCTTCCAATTTTTTGATACCAATTTCGTAGTACTCCTTCGGTTTTGCCTCAAAATAGGCCTCAGTTTCGGCGATCACCTCTTCATTGCAGCCAATTTGTTTCCTGCGAGCATCCTTTTGAGGTCTGAGAACAAGAAAAAGTCGCTGGGGGCCAGATCTGGAGAATACGGTGGGTGGGGAAGCAATTCGAAGTCCAATTCATGAATTTTTGCCATCATTCTCAATGACTTGTGACACGGTGCGTTGTCTTGGTGGAAAAACACTTTTTTTCTTCTTCATATGGGGCCGTTTTGCCGCGATTTCGACCTTCAAACGCTCCTATAACGCCATATAATAGTCACTGTTGATGGTTTTTCCCTTCTCAAGATAATCGATAAAAATTATTCCATGCGCATCCCAAAAAACAGAGGCCATTATTTTGCCAGACTTTTGAGTCTTTCCACACTTCGGAGACGGTTCATCGGCCGCTGTCCACTCAGCCGACTGTCGTTTGGACTCAGGAGTGTAGTGATGGAGCCATGTTTCATCCATTGTCACATATCGACGGAAAAACTCGGGTGTATTACGAGTTAACAGCTGCAAACACCGCTCAGAATCATCAACACGTTGTTGTTTTGGTCAAATGTGTGCTCGCGCGGCATCCATTTTGCACAGAGCTTCCGCATATACAAATATTGATGAATGATATGACCAACACGTTCCTTTGATATCTTTAAAGCCTCTGCTATCTCGATCAACTTCATTTTACGGTCATTCAAAATCATTTTGTGGATTTTTTTGATGTTTTCTTCGGTAACCACCTCCACCACTGCGTTCACCGTCCTCCGTGCTCATTTCACCACGCTTGAATTTTGCATACCAATCAATTATTGTTGATTTACCTGGGACAAAGTCCGGAAACTCATTATCAAGCCAAAGTTTTGCTTCCACCGTATTTTTTCCCTTCAGAAAACATTATTTTATCAAAACACGAAATTCCTTTTTTTCCATTTTTTTTTTTTTTCAAAATAACAAAAGTTGCTTCACAAAGGACGCTCTATCTCACAAACTAATTGACTTACAGACGTCAAATTTTGACACGAATCATTTGAAGGTTGGGACTTATCAGCCAACCTGTTATATCTAAAGGGGCCAATTTTGAGACCTAATCATATCTGATAAGATCCCCCAATTTTTCACGGGAAGTGAAACAAATTAATTATGTCTAATTAATTTTCTTGAATATGTGGAAAAATATTTACTAATATTTTTGATATCGACGTGATGTCAGCGTTCGTAATACTGTTTAGTTAAAGTTTTATACAAATAAACAAAATTTGTCTTTCTGGTGGGTTCACTGTTTTTTTGTGGAACTACCCTTGCCATTACCACATACCCTCCCATTTACATCCAATTTTTATGTAAAATATACAATGTCACCTCGACTAAATATTATATTTATTTATGTACAATTACGATTAAAATACATGCTGTTACAACAACAACAACAAACATCTCACTACAAGTAATAACAATCATGTTTTCATGTTGCCTGATGCAATTTAGGATTATGCTAAAACCCAAGTTAGTTGTTTCAGTCTTGGTCTTGGTCATTTTTATGGAGCGACTGTAACTACTGTAAGTCTGATGTTAATGCAGCCTTAACTGCTGCCATTGTTCGACATCTTTCAATCGCTTAATTAAATGTTCTACATCTCACTGGGACTGTCAGTGCCATTGGATCATTGAATTTGAATGAAAATAAAAGCTCAACTGCCATAGTAGCAAGACATTGAAATGAAATGATTTTGAATTTGATTATTGACACAACCAAAAGACAGCGCCCAAAAGCGGACTACTAGCGGATCATAGCAACAAATACTCCCCGAAAAAACATTGAAAACCACATCGTTACATCGGAAAAAAATAAGGCAAAAATTACTGTCCAACTTAGCCTCAACCTACAAGAGCCCCATTATGTTCTAAACTGGCATTACAACGGCAGCTGCTGCTGATGCTGCTACCAATGCCCCCGATTTCTTTGGCGGCTTCCTTTCTTTGGCAAAAGCTTGTTATTGCAACCGTTAGGAGATGATTTCTAGCCGATGTTGTCTTTGTATTGCTTCTGCAGCTGCTGATGATGATGATGATGAAGGAAAATTAATGTTTTAATGCTAAGCCAAGGTTAGAATTTTATTAATAAGATTTGGCGTGAATAGATCACCCCGTTATGATCACACAGCCAAATTTATTCGGCCAAGGCAGGACCAGCAGCTAGCAGCTAGAGACGACTAGCCTAGCTGCCAGCAGTCTGGTGCCATAATCGATGTTACAGCAGCTAAACAAAATCATCATTGGCGTAAGCTGGCAACAAATTTACAAACCCAACCAGCCAGTCAGCTACTCTTGCCTACTACTTCGACTTTTGCTTATTAAATTTGTAATTTCCGCAGTTGAACCTTTAGGTCAACCGACCGATTTAAATCAAGCTGTAATTACAGTTTTCATTTGATGCTGCTTGTAGTGGTGGTAGTGGTGGTGCTCCCAAAAACAAAAACCAACACCCCACCAAAACCTAAAAATTGGTGTTACCATAGAAAACTTCATATTAATGGCATGGAAGCGTGAAAATAAAAACAAAACTCAATTGACAATTCTTTCTAGGTTGCAGACAGTACGAAACAATCAAATCAGTCTTTAGAAACAGAAATTTTAAATTTGTTAGATATTTTCTGTTATTAATTGCATCGACTGCCAATTTTGTACCAAAGTGCACAGATCATCTATTGCGCACTGTGGTTAATAAAGGCGCAATATTTAAAAGTTCAACCGAGATCAAAATTTATTTATCCACCACCATCGAACTGAGCATTAAAATGCCATTTTCCTTGTCTACAACATGGCTAGTTCGATACGAAATTATTTTAATCACACACAACGAAAACTGAACCCCTAAAGAACTAAAGCCAATTTAACTCTATTTTACTTCATGGAATTATTATGTTTTGACAAAGTTTCCTTTACTTTAATAATTTTCTATATACGTTAGTTAAAAGAACTAGGCTAGGTTAGGTTAGGTGGCAGTCCGATGTATCAGGCTCACTTAGACTATTCAGTCCATTGTGATACAACATTGGTGAACTTCTCTCTTATCACTGAGTGCTGCCCGATTCCATGTTAAGCTCAATGACAAGGGACCTCCTTTTTATAGCCGAGTCCGAACGGCGTTCCACATTACAGTGAAACCGCTTAGAGAAACTTTGAAACCCTCAGAAATGTCACCAGCATTACTGAGGTGGGATAATCCACCGCTGAAAAACTTTTTGGTGTTCGGTCGAAGCAGGAATCGAACCCACGACCTTGTGTATGCAAGGCGGGCATGCTAACCATTGCACCACGGTGGCTCCCAATAAATGAACTAAAAACGAGTCAAAACTTATTCCCAAATGAAGCATAAATTGGTATTTCCCACAAAATCAGAATTTTTAAAAATTTGTAAATTTGACCCCAAATGTGGCCATCGTGATTTTTATGGCACTTAAGACATTTTTGAAATTTTGAACTCCAACTGTCTCCTTCAAACTACGATTTGTCTAAAATTATTTACTAATTTTTTTGATATCGGCGTTTGCTAAACAGTTTCGTAAAGAGTTTCTAAAATTAAACTAAATTTTCTAAATTTAAGCAAAATTTTCTTCCTGGTGGTTTTGCTGTTTTTGGAGTGCACATAGGTTAGGTTATCTAACAAAATCAGGAAAAGAAAACAACTTGGAACTAGAGTTTGTTTAGTAAAATTGTAGCTTCATTTTGTGTGATTTTTTTTTTTTTTTTTTAAAACCAAAAATTAGTTAAGGAAACATTTTCATTTTGAGGAAATTTTGAGTAAAACATTATAAATTTTAAAAACTAAAGTAAAGTTAAGTTGGCTAATGTGCCTCCTTTTTTTTGTGGTCCACGTACAATATCCTTGGGACAAAAAGATTTTTTTCGTTACGCTTATGCAATTTGCGATTTTGGAAACTAAAAATTAATAATTAAACTATAAATTAAAATTATACACTCAAAAAAAAGTGAACTCTCTATTTCACTAAAGCCAATTTAACTTTATTTTAGTTCATGGAATTATTATGTTTGGAGAAAGTTTCCTTTACTCTAATAATTTTTTGCGTAAGTTAGTTAAATTAACTAAAACCGAGGAAAACTAAATTGGTGTCTTCCACAAAAAAGTTCAGTATTTCTTTAAATTTGCAAATTTTAATCATGAACATCGTATGTCACTAAAGACATTCTTGCAATTTTGAACTCCATTTTTCCCTTCAAACTACAATTTTTTCGTTAACAAGTGAAAAAAACTTAATCTATATATATAAATTTCAATCTATATTTGTTTATTTGTTTGTTTGTTTGTATGTTCCGAGTTGACTCCGAAACGGCTGAACCGATTTACTTGAAACTTTCAGAGATCGTAGGGGGCGTCCATTGACACCTGGTCGCGGAGGGGGACCTCCCCTTTGTCGGACTTTTTGAAAATTGGACCAAAGTTGACCAATTTGCTTGGAATTTTCATTTAAGGTTGGGGTTGGCATCTACACAAAGATCCGCTACTTTATATTTCGATATTTGGTGGCGGAGGGGGACCTCCCCTTTGTTCGACTTTTTTTTTAAAGTACAGTGAAAAAACTAAAATTCTCTAAATTATCGGAGATTTACAGAGAACATGCAGTGAGGTTTTGGAATTAATATGGGGTACTTGATGATTTCATATATGGACGGGGAGTGGACCTCCCCCTTGCCCTACTTTTTTAAACTTGGAAAAAAATTATGCCACTTGCTTGAAATTTTCATTGAATGTTGGGGTTGGCATCTAGACAAAAATCCGCTACATTATTTTTCGGTATTTGGTCGGGGAGGGGGACCACCCCTTTGTCAACCTTTTTTTTAAGGTACAGTGAAACCAAAACTAAACTCCCCCGACTGAAATTTTACGGAAAAAATGGGTGAGATTATGAAATTTATATCAGGTTCCTGATTTTTTAATAAAAATAAAAGGGCATAGGGAGACATCCGCTTCTCTTAAGTACATACAGAGAAACAATTAAACTTTACCGAGTTACTTGAAATTTACAGAGGACTGGGGAGAGGTTACGATATTAATAGTTGATACCTGATTTTGTGATATTTGAATGGAAGAGAGGTCGCCCCTTTAGGCTTATAATTTGCTTTACATTTTCTGAGATACGCTACATCACTGTTCGATATTTGGTCGGGGAGGAGGTCCTCCTCTAAAACTGAAAAAAAAATTTAAGTTTTCTTGAAATTTACAAAGGCAATGGGGGAAGGGTATGAACGAAGAGACAACCTTCCTTGCCCCACACTTGAAGGAAAGTTTCAAGAATTTTCAGGGAAGGTTAGGGGTGCTATTCACTACGGTGTTTGTCGATATTGTATCGGGGGAAGTGACGTCCCTTTAAAAATAGAGCAATAGAGCAAAATTTAAACATCTCCGATCTACTTGAAATTTACAGGAAACGTGGGAGGAGGTGAATAAATTTATACATGATTTTTAAGTTAGTATATGATTTTTCGATATCTGGTTGGGGAAGGGGAAAATTGAAATAAACTTTGTCGATTTACTTCGATAGAATTTATAGGGACCATTGAGTAGTTGTGAAATTAATATAGGGTACGTGATAGTCCGATATCCGGTCGGAGTGGAGCAAAGATGGGCAGAGGGTTCCCTTTTGTTCGTTTTTTTTTTTTCTTAAATTGAAAGTAGAGGATTTTCCATAAATGGGAACTCGGTACATAATTTTATGTATTTTGTACAGGCTTCTGCCAGACTTCTTTTTAGTAAAGAACTTAAATTCACATGAAATTGGCAGCCAACGTAGAGGGTGCATAATTTTCCAACATTTTAGCAAATGTTAAAGTGGTAACATTTTTTACTACTTTTGCTTTTTCCGATTTATTGGATGGGAAACAGTAATTCTTTGTATGTTACTATAATATAGTGCTTAACTTTCAGATATGTTGAGGAGAAGGATACCTTTCCTTGACAAGCCACTTTTCGTTTTTTTTTAGCACGAAGGATATGGTTCTCTAAGTTAACGCAAAATGTTCCTACAAATACGCTTCGCAAGGCGCAGCGTAGATGGTGCATAATTTTCCAACATTTTAGCAAATGTTAAAGTGGTAAAATTTTGTGTATGTTACTATAATATAGTGCTTAACTTTCAGATATGCAGAGGAGAAGGATACCTTTCCTTGACAAGCCACTTTTCGATTTTTTTTAGCACGAAGGATATGGATCTCTAAGTTAACGCAAAATGTTCCTACAAATACGCTTCGCAGGGCGCAGCGAAGTGGGCCGGGTTACGCTAGTGTCTAATAAATTTTCTTGAATTTCTCGAAAAATATTTACTTATTTTAACGACATCAGCGTAATGCCAACGTTTGTAATACTGTGTAGTTAAAATTTTCTAAAAATATTCAAAATTTTCAAAAATTAACCGAAAGTTTTCTTCCTGGTGGGTTCACCTTTTTTTTAGTGTAATACCAATTCCGTAATGTCCATGTCCAGTAAGCTCGTATTACAATTGTAATAATATGTAAAAATCTATATCATTCACAAAAATTTTGCATTCCCAATATGCCATTGTAATAATCTAATATAATAATCTAAAGATATCAAAAGACTTAAGAAGCAAACCCTGCACCCAACTTGCAAAGCACACCCGTATACGATGAGTGAGTGAGTTTGCTTCTTAAGTCTTTTGTTTTGTGTTAATGTTTCGGATTAAACACTAATTTTATATCAATATGATTGAAAGGCACACCCACTGGCTACATGGAAAAAGTTTTTGCTGGTTCAATCACGAAATTATTTGATCCAATTAATTTTTTAATTGGAATTGCTGAAATTATGAAAATGATAGTCCCAATCAAAGAATTATTTGGAAATAAAAAAAATATATAGTGAAACCTGTCAATCTTGGATACTCTGAAAAGCATAACCCCACTCAAAAGTGGGCAATTGTCGTGAGATGTTGGATATATTATAGCATTAAAATTAAACTCTGGTAAGAAACACCTCCTAAAAGTGGACCAAATTGATGCGACCGTTGCTATCTTCTTCTGATAGGCTTCACAGTATATGCATAGCTTGGGAATCTAAAAATTTAAACGTTTACAACAGTTTCGACTTCCCAATATGCCGTTGTGAAAACCTGTTATCCAAAGACTTAAGAAGCAAAAACATGCACTCATATATATGATTTTCATGAGTTTGCTTCTTAAGTATTTTTTTTTTGCGTTAATGTTTCGGATTAAATATACGACGCACTAATTTTATTCAAATATTATGCTCACAATAAGCATTTTTTTCTTAAGCGAGACATTTATTAGAGCACCCACTATCTACACGGAAAAAGTTTTCTAGTTCAATCACGAAAT
Organism: Haematobia irritans; assembly: GCF_050003625.1. Lineage (NCBI taxonomy): Eukaryota > Metazoa > Arthropoda > Insecta > Diptera > Muscidae > Haematobia > Haematobia irritans. Next base: position 230,324,073 of record NC_134398.1, on the reverse strand, counting down.
TATTTGATTCAATTAATTTTTTAATTGAAATTGCTTACATTACGAAAATTATAGGATCAATCACAGAATTATTTGGAAATAAATTTAGATTTATTTAGAACAAGCAATTTACTCCTACACAATCAAAAATGACAATAGGCCCATTTTGTTTTAGTACTAGATAACACATTCGGGTGAGCTATGAAGAAAATTTCATCACTTCCATTCCTATTGCCATTCCAATCTCAGTCAAATTGTTGTCCTTTATTTTAAGCAATGAAACCCCAAAATGGTTCGCAATGAAAACCCCAAATGGTTCAACTACCATAGATACCACTGTCCTAATCGCAATATCGACAAAGCAATCAAAGAAAAACAATAATTAATTTACAGGTCACATTTCAAGTTAACAAGATAACGAAAAATATAATTAAAATGTACTTTTATTAGCAAGCGGCGGCAGCAGCACCCGGACCCCCAGACACACCAAACTGACTATGGCAGTGGGCAAACTAGCCGTCGTATTAACGACCATCGATATCGATAAAACAATGGCAACAGAAAACCCTCTTTGCCAAGAAAAAAAAAAGCGAATCAAAAATAACGGCGACATCGACTGCCTGCCATCACAAACATCAAAATTTCAAATCAATGAATGAATCAAATCACAATTCCATCATCACAATTGAAGAAAACAATAACAAGAAACACATAATGAACGAAAATTTAAACCAAAATAAAAATGTTTGCTAAATTGATCAGCTCCGCTGACACCACCGACATTACCACCATTACCTTAGCCATAATCGTCACTACCAAAAGCCATTATAGCCGAGAAATTCAGAGTAACATAACTAACGGAAAATCAGGTGAAGGACGCCTGCCAGCCAGCCAGCCAGCCAAAGCTACTACCGCCACCACCAAGTACCACGCCAGCCAGCAGCAGAAAACACCATCCGCAAAAAAATAATATTTTTTGGCATAGAAGAAGTGGTGGTGTGATACGCCCTGAAATGAACTGAAACCGAAATGAATTTATAAACTGGGTACAAGAATAGCGAACTTTTGTATCCCTCCACTCCCTCCCTCTAGACTAGAAAGTATCGCAAAAACGACGGCCACCAAATATTCCATAAACAGTGCCAACTTAAAACAATCGTTTCTTGAATGCGATCAATTTTTCGTTGTTTCATTTTGTAGATCTTCAGAGTACCATACCATAGAGAGGCGTTTGATCTTAAGAGTGGGCTTCGGAAAATTTTGGGAAATTTAGAAACTTGGGAAAGTGTTTGAATAAGAAAATTCGAATTATGCCCATAGCCACTTATATTACACAGCAAAAAAAAATTGAAGTTGTTCTAAAGGCACAACTTTAAAAGCACTTCCAAAAATGTTCTCCCAAAGACGTTCATTATTTTGACTACACAGGAAGTTTTTTATACCTTGCGCCACACTGTGGAACAGGGTATTATAAGTTAGTGCATATGTATGTAAGATATGAAGGAGACGAGACAGACACATGGTGTCTTTGGCAATAATGCTCAGGGTGGGTCCCTGAGTCGATATAACCATGTCCGCCTGTCCGTCTGTCTGTGAACACATTTTTGTGATCAAAGTCTAGGTCGCAATTTAAGTCCAATCGCCTTCAAATTTGGCACATGTTCCTAATTTGGGCCAGAAGAGAACCCTATTGATTTTGGAAAAAATTGGTTCAGATTTAGATATAGCTCCCATATATATCTTTCGCCCGATATGCACATATATGGACCCAGAAGCCAGAGTTTTACCCTAATTTGCTTGAAATTTTGCACCAGGAGAACAATAAGCACTATAGTCAGGTGTGCCAAATTTGATTGAAATCGGTTCAAATTAGATATAGCTCCCATATATATATTTCGCCCGATATGGACTTATATGGCCCCAGAAGCCATATATTTGGCCGAATTTGGTTGAAATTTTGCACTAGGAGTACAATTAGTAGTATAGTCAAGTGTGCAAAATTTGATAGAAATCGGTTCAGATTTAGATATAGCTCCCATATATATCTTTCGCCCGATATGGACTAATATGGTCCTAAAAGCCAGAGTTTTGGCCCAATTTGGTTGAAATTTTGCACTAGTAGTACAATTAGTTATATAGTCATGTGTGCCAAATTTGATTGAAATCGGTTCAGATTTAGATATAGCTCCCATATATATGTTTTTCTGATTTCGACAAAAATGGTCAAAATACCAACATTTTCTTTGTAAAATCGCCACTGCTTAGTCGAAAAGTTGTAAAAATTACTCTAAATTTCCTAAACTTCTAATACATATATATCGAGCGATAAATCATAAATAAACTTTTGCAAAGTTTCCTTAAAATTGCTTCAGATTTAAATGTTTCCCATATTTTTTTACTAACATTGTGTTCCACCCTAGTGCATTAGCCGACTTAAATTTTGAGTCTATAGATTTTGCAGAAATCTATCAAATTCTGTCCTGATCGAGTGAATGTAAATGTATGTATTTGGGACAAACCTTTATATATAGCCCCCAACACATTTTACGGATGTGATATTGTATCGAAAATTTAGATCTACAAAGTGGTGCAGGGTATAATATAGTCGGCCCCGCCCGACTTTTTTTCTTTCTTGTTTAAAACTCAATTAAGACTTTAATTGGAAAAATTTTCGTGAAATTGTTTTCTGTGTGCCGCAGAACCTTTTGGGTTTTCGGCGAGACCGGGTTCGATCTTCGTAAGGGTTATTCCTACTTTAGTCTCTCCCTGATGACCTTGTTATTTTTGTGTTCGTACCAGAAATACACCCAACTTAGCATGTGCACCTCGTTCAAGATGAAAAACGAGGCTTCACACAAGGGAACTCTTAACAATAAATGCTGGTTATAGTTCGTTTTCTTTTTTTTTTGTTTTTTAATTTTTTCCTTTCAATGGGTCTTATGTTGTCGTTGCCATCGTCGCCTCAATCGTTGTTGTCGTTATTATTATTATCGTTATGATTAGCTTGTTGTTGATAATATATCTCAACCACCACCAGACCAGCAACAGCACCAGCACCAGCTGAGACTTAAGAATAATCTTTAGAATCAAATGTTTATTGGGTCGTATTAAAAACATTTAAATGAAAGAAATTGGTAAAAGATTATTTTACCAATAACATACCAAACAAAAAAATCTTATTTTGGAAAAATCTATTTTTATAGAAAATTTTGTCAAAATTTTATTTCTATGGAAAATTTTATCAAAACTTTATTTCTATAGAAAATGTTGTCAAAATTTTGTTTCTATAGAAAATTTTGTCAAAATTTCATTTCTATAGAAAATTTTATCAAAATTTTTTTTCTATAGAAAATTTTGTCAAAATTTTATTTCTATAGAACATTTCTGAAGTACCTCTTAGTTGAAGAGGAATATTTTGCAAAATCTATCTTTCTTTTTTCTATAAAATTTTTTTTATTTTAGTTTTTTTTTTGTCAAAATTTTATTTCTATAGAAAATTTTGTCAAAATTGTATTTCTATAGAAAATGTTGCCAAAATTTCTATCGAAAATTTTGCCAAAATTTTATTTCTATAGAAAATTTTGCCAAAATTTTATTTCTATAGAAAATTTTGCCAAAATTTTATTTCTATAGAAAATTTCTGAAGTACCTCTTAGTTGAAGAAGAATATTTTGCAAAATCTACCAAAACATCAAAAATTCTACCAATCTACCAAACAGTAAAAAAATTACCTTGTTTGGTAGAATTCTACCAACTGTGCCAACCGTGGTTGAGATACAGTGGCAAGCATGCCCGCCTTGTATACAAGAACCGAGACTGACTGAGACATTGGACAATACCAATACCAACCAACAGATAACACAAGGAAACACATATTGAACTTTGTTGTTTGATGTGAAGTTTATAGCAAAATTTTTACTAATTTTAGATCGCTGAATCCAAGTCTGCACTTTATTTTTTTCTATCAGATCGACTTTTCGAGATATACCGTTATGTTCAAAATTAAGGCACATCCGCTGCATATTTTGGAATCTCTAAAACGAAAATTTAAACAGAACGTAAGCACGGCTTTAAGAGAATATTGTTTGGGAGTTTCGGATTTTTTTTTTTTTAATTGAATATGGTAAACCGTTTTCAATTTATTCCAATATATGTAGCGGAAATTTCTTAATATCTCGAAAAGTCGAGCTGATAGAAAAAAAAGTGCAGATTTGGATTCAGCGTCCCAAATAACATTAAAACCAATATTAAGTTTTTAGTCAATAGAACCATTGTTCCCTTGTGTAATCGCTCTACGAGTGGCCGATTGCACATTGTTCTGCTCGTAGCTCGGTGGTATTTGTGACGTTGTCTAAGGAATTTATTCCCAGACACGAAATAAATAGTAACCCAGAGACCTTGCGGCCTACTGTTCTACCACAGAAGCCTTCGGACCTACTTTTGACGTCTTCTGAGGAATTTATTCCCAAAAGCGAAATAAATAGTAACACAGGAACCTTCGGGCCTACTGTTCCACCACAGAGACCACTGTTCCACCACGGGCCACTGGTGGACCACAGAGACATTCGGGCTTACTGTTCCACCACCGAGACCTTCGGGCCTACCGTTCGCTTGAAGACTAGCTAATAGCCGTAGTAGTAGCTTGCATGATAGCCGTCATTGACACCAAAACCGACCGTAACCGACTACAGACCCCGGACAACTATTGCGTTACTTCCGATAACGAAGCTGACACCACACAGCTTCTACAACAATTAAATGTAGTAAAACCAGCAACCGTCAGAAAGCCGAATATCTCATCAGTATTTTCCGGTCACCTACTAGTCGACGAAAAGCCAACTTCTCGATCCCAAATCGATGAATACATAAATTCCCAATCCCCAACGAACCGATCTCCTCAGCAACGACCAGTCAACGAATACAATAGCCTCCAATTATCAACGCACCATCAACTACCGATCACCGACGAACCGAAGTTCTCCTCCACTACCGATCATCGACAACCCGAAATTCTCCCCCACTACCGGTCATCAAGTAGTTTCTCATAAACTACAGAACCGACGTTCTCATCACTACTGATCATCAACAAACTGAATTTCTCACCTACTACCAACCATTAACGAATCGACTTATACACCTTGCGAGCTTAAGACCTTAATTATCCTAGCCATCGAATTCTAATTGTAACTTAACAATGAATAAATAAATAAAATAATGAACCACGTTCCGATACTCTATGAACCAACATTCTCTTCCGCCACCGATCGCTGCAGTCATCAGCGAACCCAATCTCTCATCAAATACTGATCATCAAGCAACCAAAGAATGGAAGTACTTACAACCTGCCGATTATCCATGAACCGAATTCCTTTTTCATCTTAGCGAAGATACCAGTTCCAGTGGCAGCCCGATGTATGAGGCTTATGTGGCAGCCCGATGTATCAGGCTCACTTAGACTATTCAGTCCATTGTGATAACTCAGTGGTGAACTTCTCTCTTATCACTGAGTGCTCCCCGATTCCATATTAAGCTCAATGACAAGGGACCTCCTTTTTATAGCCGAGTCCGAACGGCGATCCATATTGCAGTGAAACCAATTAGAGAAGCTTTGAAATACTCAGAAATGTCACCAGCATTACTGAGGTGGGATAATCCACCGCTGAAAAACTTTTTGGTGTTCGGTCGAAGCAGGAATCGAACCCACGACCTTGTGTATGCAAGGCGGGCATGCATTGCACCACGGTGGCTCCCCTAAATGGCCTAAGGAGTCAAAAAGAATAACCGGCTCCCATTATAACTAACATTGCGTTAGAGCTCTACATATAGGCTATCGCTTTGTGAAGTTCGATTGAGTTTTCGTCTTCTATTTTAGAGTTTTTGAATTGCAATAGCTACACTGGAAAAAACAGCTTGCACTGTTCTAAAGACTTGGTATTGAAACCGAGCTGAAGAAGCAAAGAATTGCTTCCATTTTAAAATCGAATCTCCTAAATCTAAGGACAAAATGCCTTCATAAAAAAGTGTATAGACTTTTGGTCAAGGAAAACAAAATTGTATCAGCTGAATTATTTGTCTAATATTGTGTTTGCCTTCAAGGTATCTTCTGTTCATTTCCCATCTTCTATTTCGGTTGTGGATTTTTTTGATCTAAACGATCTATTAAACACCGTTCTTGTTGACGTTGTCTCTCAATTGTGTTACCATCCAATGTCGTCGATCTTCTGTTGTTGTTATTGTTGCTATTGTTGAGTGATTATGAAAAGCAATTATGTTGCAATATCGTTACAGATCTATTGTGATCAATTTCCATAAATTTTGCAAAATTTGTATGCACCATGGTTCTCGTTGGATTCGCGTTCTCGTCAGTTCTTGGCAATTCTATTTAGAATAAGAATTAGACACAAAATTAGAATAGAATTCTTTAATGGCCATTGTTTTAGTAAAGCAACAAAAAACAAAAGCAGACAATCACAGCCAACAAAACAATAACGAACGCCGATGACGACAATGAAAAATTCACAAATTGAGTTGGAGTTGCAAGGCAACAGTGCCATAGACAAACCCCATATACAATGTGTTTGATGGCTCGATTAATCCGTGAGGAATATTAGTGCTCGTTTTTTTTTTCTTCTTGCATGTTAATAAATTTTCGATTTCAATTCATTTGTTCTGGGCTGTGATATGATGTCTTCGTTTTCTCCTCCCTTTTGTCAGCTTGTCGATCTACCTCTGTCACCTACGACCTGCCCTCATTCACAGTTTTCCACACACTTTGTTTGTTGTCAAAAAGTGGTTTTGTTCATTTGAAGTTTTGCAAAGCGTGATAAGTGTGTGTTGCAACATTTTTGGCATGTGGCGTTAATGATTGATGACTCTATTTTTATACCAAATTATAGAATTGTTATTTTTTTTTCGTTTGAGTATTGAAAATTTATTAGGAGGCACAATGATTGATTCTTAAATTTGAAAGACCAAAAAAAAGCTTTAAAGGTTTAATATAGACTAAACTTTAAGGACAAATAAGTTGTGAACATATAATTACTTAACCCTCTGACGGGTGAGAAGGTCCCAGGGGACCTTCTGAAATTACTACTTGATGGTCCAAGGGAAGTATAGACGACCACCACATTTATTCCAAGGAAATTTTTACCTAGAATAGTTTAAAGAACGTTTCAAAGCGACCCGAACAATATTTCAGTTCAGTGAAAAGGTCGTTTGGAACCATGTACTGAAATTCCAAAAAATCGTTAGTAAATGCTCTGTCTTTTCGCTTTTGTTATTTTTTTAGCACATCTCTGAAACGGAAACATAATCAATGAAGACATTAGTGATAACAGCGATGGTGAAGACAAAGAAACTGATGCTCAGCAACCCAGCAAAAAATGGATCACTATTTCAGCAGGATGGTAAGAGAGAAAGGCAGTACCAACTGCTTACAAAACAACCGAATCAGCTCTGATTTTTGTGGGCGATATCCCGATTTAGAGCAGATTCTACATAGCGCTGATATAATTGCTCATTTTAATAGAAATATTGGCATGAAGGAAAGCAGCACTACCTTTCATGCATATAACAGGTTGGCTGATAAGTCCCCGGTCTAACAAAGAAAAACAATTTTTTTTGGCAAAATTCTTTTTTATTATTCAACATAGTTCACTTCAAGAGCGATACAACGATTATAACGACCTTGCAATTTTTTGGTACCATTTTGGTAGTACTCCTTCGGTTTTGCCTCAAAATAGGCCTCAGTTTCGGCGATCACCTCTTCATTGCAGCCAAATTTTTTCACTGCGAGCATCCTTTTGAGGTATGAGAACAAGAAAAAGTCGCTGGGGACAGATCTGGAGAATACGGTGGGTGGGGAAGCAATTCGAAGCCCAATTCATGAATTTTTGCCATCGTTCTCAATGACTTGTGGCACGGTGCGTTGTCTTGGTGGAACAACACTTTTTTCTTCTTCATATGCGGCCGTTTTGCCGCGATTTCGACCTTCAAACGCTCCAATAACGCTATATAATAGTCACTGTTGATGGTTTTTCCCTTCTCAAGATAATCGATAAAAATTATTCCATGTGCATCCCAAAAAACAGAGGCCATTACTTTGCCAGCGGACTTTTGAGTCTTTCCACGCTCCGGATACGGTTCACCGGTCGCTGTCCACTCAGCCGACTGTCGATTGGACTCAGTAGTGTAGTGATGGAGCCATGTTTCATCCATTGTCACATATCGACGGAAAAACTCGGGTGTATTACGAGTTAACAGCTGCAAACACCGCTCAGAATCATCAACACGTTGTTGTTTTTGGTCAAATGTGAGCTCGCGCGGCACCCATTTTGCGCCGCATATCCAAATATTGATGAATGATATGACCAACACGTTCCTTTGATATCTTTAAGGCCTTTTCTATCTCGATCAACTTCATTTTACGGTCATTCAAAATCATTTTGTGGATTTTTTTGATGTTTTCGTCGGTAACCACCACTTTCGGGCATCCACTGCGTTCACCGTCCTCCGTGCTCATTTCACCACGCTTGAATTTTGCATACCAATCAATTATTGTTGATTTCCCTGGGACAGAGTCCGGAAACTCTTTATCAAGCCAAGTTTTTGCTTCCACCGTATTTTTTCCCTTCAGAAAAAATCTCACAAACTAATTGACTTACACACCCAGAGAAGGAATATGTTCACCTCAAACATTTTTTAAGAGCAAAATGTTATTTTTGGGTGGTGAACATGTAACATGGTTTTCGCAACCATGTTATTTTCTCGGAAATCATGTATCTGATTTCGGCAAGCAGTTTATATTTGACGAGAAAATAACATTTTAGTGACAAACATGTTACATGGTCACCATACAAAAATAACATTTTGCTCCTGAAACATGTTTGAGGTGATCATATTCCTTCTCTGCGTGCAGACGTCAAATTTTGACACGAATCATTTGAAGGTTGGTACTATATAAAAACAAGTATATACGGCCGCAAGTTCGGCCAGGCCGAATCTTATGTACCCACCACCATGGATTGCGTAGAAACTTCTACGAAAGACTATCATCCACCATCGAATTACTTGGGTTGTGGTATCTTAAAACTTCTTAACATCGTTTTCTAAATTGTGATTTAGTCCATACATGGTATATATTAGACAAAAAAAGTTATGTATAGTTAAGTCTACAAATAATTATCGATATGGACTTTTTGTAAGTAGAGAGCCAGAATTGAAATATGGGGGTCGCTTATATGGGGGCTATATACAATTATGAACTTGATATGGACCAATTTTTGTGTGATGGGGATCGATTTATCTGAGGGCCATATATAACTATAGACCGATATGGACCTAGTTAAGCATATACTAGCACAATGTACCAAATTTAAACTCACTCGGTTTATATAGGGCTATGTACGATTATGGACTGATATGGACCACTTTTGGCATGGTTGTTAAATATCACATACTACCACCGTACCAAATTTCAAGCAGATCGGATGAATTTTGCTTCTCCAAAAGGCACCGGAGGTCAAATCTGGGGATCGGTTTATATGGGAGCTATATATAATTATGGACTGATAGGAACCAATTCCTGCATGGTTGTTGGATACCATATACTAACATCACGTACCAAATTCCAACCGAATGGGAAGAATTTTGCTCTTCCAAGGGGCTCTGGAGGTCAAATCTGGACCGATATCGACCAATTTTTGCATGGGAGTTTGAGGCCATATATTAGGTTAGGTTAGGTTATGTGGCATCCCGATGTATCAGGCTCACTTAGACTATTCAGTCCATTGTGATACCACAGTGGTGAACTTCTCTCTTATCACTGAGTGTTGCCCGATTCCATGTTAAGCTCAATCACAAGGGACCTCCTTTTTATAGCCGAGTCCGAACGGCGTTCCACATTCCCGTGAAACCACTTAGAGAAGCTTTGAAACCCTCAGAAATGTCACCAGCATTACTGAGGTGGGATAATCCACCGCTGAAAAACTTTTTGGTGTTCGGTCGTAGCAGGAATCGAGCCCACGACCTTGTGTATGCAAGGCGGGCATGCTAACCATTGCACCACGGTGGCTCCCCCCATATGCCAAGAAATGGCATATGGGGGATTTTTTTCAAATGGTCCATATCGGACCACTTTTAGGTATAGCCCCCATAAAATCCGACACCCAAATTTGACTTCTGGATCCTCTTGGAAGAGCAAATTTCATCCGATCCGTTTGAAATTGGATACACGTTAGTATGTGCACTCTTCGCAACTTCGCAAAAATTGGATCAGGTCGGTCCGTAATTATATGTACTCCCCATATAAATCGATCCGCAGATTGGTCCATCGTAGCTTCTTGGAGGAGGAAATTTCATCCGATCTCATTGAAATTTGGTACGTGATGTCAGTCTATGCCCTCTAACAACTATGCAAAACTTGGTCTGTATCTGTCTATAATTATAGACTCCTTATAAACGGATCCCCAAATTGGACCTCCGGAGCTCTTGGAAGTGCAAATTTCATGCGATCCGTTTGTAATTTGGCCCTTTAATTACCATGCGGAAATTGGTTCATATCTATTCCCAGCAAAAAAATACTTCAGCAGTAAGAGCTTAGTTGCGCTTTTTGGTATACAATAAAGTAGGCAGTGCATTCACACTGCACGAATCGATGGCAATAACGTAAACGAGTAATCAAATTAGTTTATGATCACTCGTTTACGTTATTGCAACCAATTCATGCGGTATAACAGGTTGGCTGATAAGTCCCCGGTCTGACACATAGATGGCGTCGCTAGTATTAAATGCATATTATTTTTATATAGTACCAACCTTCAAATGATTCGTGACAAAATTTGACGTCTGTAAGTCAATTAGTTTGTGAGATAGAGCGTCTTTTGTGAAACAACTTTTGTTATTGTGAAAAAATGGAAAAAAAGGAATTTCGTGTTTTGATAAAATACGGTGTTCTGAAGGGAAAAAATACGGTGGAAGCAAAAACTTGGCTTGATAATGAGTTTCCGGACTCTGCCCTAGGGAAATCAATAATAATTGATTGGTATGCAAAATTCAAGCGTGGTGAAATGAGCACGGAGGACGGTGAACGCAGTGGACGCCCGAAAGAGGTGGTTATCGACGAAAACATCAAAAAAATCCACAAAATAATTTTGAATGACCGTAAAATGAAGTTGATCGAGATAGCAGAGGCCTTAAAGATATCAAAGGAACATGTTGGTCATATCATTCATCAATACTTGGATATGCGGAAGCTCTGTGCAAAATGGGTGCCGCGCGAGCACACATTTGACCAAAAACAACAACGTGTTGATGATTCTGGCGGTGTTTGCAGCTGTTAACTCGTAATACACCCGAGTTTTTCCGTCGATATGTGACAATGGATGAAACATGGCTCCATCACTACACTCCTGAGTCCAATCGACAGTCGGTTGAGTAGACAGCAACCGGTGAACCGTCTCCGAAGCGTGGAAAGACTCAAAAGTCCGCTGGCCAAGTAATGGCCTCTGGTTTTTGGGATGCACATGGAATAATTTTTATCGATTATCTTGAGAAGGGAAAAACCATCAACAGTGACTATTATATGGCGTTATTGGAGCGTTTGAAGGTCGAAATCGCGGCAAAACGGCCCCATATGAAGAAGAAAAAAGTGTTGTTCCACCAAGACAAGATGGCAAAAATTCATGAATTGGGCTTCGAATTGCTTCCCCACCCACCGTATTCTCCAGATCTGTCCCCAGCGTCTTTTTATTGTTCTCATACCTCAAAAGGATGCTCGCAGGGGAAAAAATTTGGCTCCAATGAAGAGGTGATCGCCGAAACTGAGGTCTATTTTGAGGCAAAACCCAAGGAGTACTACCAAAATGGTATCAAAAAATTGGAAGGTAGTTATAATCGTTGTATCGCTCTTGAAGGGAACTATGTTGAATAATAAAAACGAATTTTGACAAAAAAAAATGTGTTTTTCTTTGTTAGACCAGGGAATTATCAGCCAACCTGTTATATTCTATTTTTGAATTGTGTTACATTTGCTGATTTCCGTTTGGAAGATGTCGTGAGTCTCGTGGATCACGTGAATTTGCGTGAATCGTGCGTGAGCGTGAGTCTTTAAAAGTAGTTCGTGCGTGAGTACTGGTTTTCATTTGGTGAATGTGCGTGAGTGGGATTGGATACCACACGTATCGCGCGAGAGCGTGCGTCAATGAACGTTTGGTTTCGTGAATGTGCGCGAGTGTGAGTGAAATTTCAGTCACGCGCACACCTCTACTATGAATGAAAAGATTGTAGTACAAAATTGCAAAATTGAAGATAATCTCAACAACTGTGTGGAAAATATCAATTTAGTAAATTTGAATACTTAATTTGCGTATAATGTTTTGCCATTTTTAGTCCATTTAATTAACATACACAAAAACTTATTAAAGTCAAAGGAACTTTCTCAAAACATAATAGTTTCATAAACTAAAATGGAGTCAAATTGGTCTTAGCGCCCTGGAGGGTTCACTGTTTTCTTGAGTCTACATATAAATTTAAATCGAAAAAATAAAAAAGTTTTAATTCTTAAATTTTGTCTTATTTTTCAAATTAAATCCGAAATACTGCACTAGAAAAATTATTATTATTATTATTAGTTTATTTAAAATCATAATAAATTATGAAAATAAATACAAAAAAAAAAATGAAGGTACTAACAACTAAGGTTTTCGACCTAACTAGAAAAATTATTCACCTAATATGAAAGATTATTCAACCTTAAGTTTAATATTTGCACTTTACACAGTATTAAGGGCAAATTTCTTTAAAATAACCAAATTTATTTTAATTAAACGAAAGTATACAATCTTTGCTTTAAGTTGTATGTATCTAGAGTAAGAAAAACTTTCCTTAAATAAAAGAAAACCATTTTTGAATTAAGGAAGGCATCTGTAAAACTGAGACATTGAATCTTTGCATTAAAGAAAACAAAGCTTCAAAATTAGGCTTTGAAGTATCTGTTATAATTTGGGCTTTTAAGCTGATGTTATTTAGTACATGAATGGCTTTGATGAATTATCGCTAAAAACAGAAAGAATATTCGATAAATGAGATCTGCATCCTAATTTTAGATTTATAGATTATAAAGGGTGATTTGTTAAGAGCTTGATAACTTTTTAAAAAAAAAAAACGCATAAAATTTGCAAAATCTCATCGGTTCTTTATTTGAAACGTTAGATTGGTCCATGACATTTACTTTTTGAAGATAATTTCATTTAAATGTTGACCGCGGCTGCGTCTTAGGTGGTCCATTCGGAAAGTCCAATTTTGGGCAACTTTTTCGAGCATTTCGGCCGGAATAGCCCGAATTTCTTCGGAAATGTTGTCTTCCAAAGCTGGAATAGTTGCTGGCTTATTTCTGTAGACTTTAGACTTGACGTAGCCCCACAAAAAATAGTCTAAAGGCGTCAAATCGCATGATCTTGGTGGCCAACTTACCGGTCCATTTCTTGAGATGAATTGTTCTCCGAAGTTTTCCCTCAAAATGGCCATAGAATCGCGAGCTGTGTGGCATGTAGCGCCATCTTGTTGAAACCACATGTCAACCAAGTTCAGTTCTTCCATTTTTGGCAACAAAAAGTTTGTTAGCATCGAACGATAGCGATCGCCATTCACCGTAACGTTGCGTCCAACAGCATCTTTGAAAAAATACGGTCCAATGATTCCACCAGCGTACAAACCACACCAAACAGTGCATTTTTCGGGATGCATGGGCAGTTCTTGAACGGCTTCTGGTTGCTCTTCACTCCAAATGCGGCAATTTTGCTTATTTACGTAGCCATTCAACCAGAAATGAGCCTCATCGCTGAACAAAATTTGTCGATAAAAAAGCGGATTTTCTGCCAACTTTTCTAGGGCCCATTCACTGAAAATTCGACGTTGTGGCAGATTGTAAGTCTATTCATGATGAAATGTCAAAGCATACTGAGCATCTTTCTCTTTGACACCATGTCTGAAATCCCACGTGATCTGTCAAATACTAATGCATGAAAATCCTAACCTCAAAAGAATCACCCTTTAGCTTTAAATATATATAGCTCCCAAAAACAAATCATTCTTTTAACGAAGCAGACTCTTTGGCTGCGACTCATTAGCAAAATCCTTAAGGTAAGGTCAACTGTTTTGTAAGTGCAGATAACTGGGAAATCGACGAAGTGTTAATCAGATCAGCGTAGATTCTGCAAAGGCAAAATTTCATGTTTCGATTAATACTTAGCATTAACTTTTAACGCAAAAGTTTTGCATTGATTCTTTATGATTCAGGAAATGACCTTCAGAATGGCCGAAATAAAAGGCTGCCTGATAAGTCCCCGATCTGACACATAGATGGCGTCGCTAGTATTAAATGCATATTATTTTTATATAGAACCAACCTTCAAATGATTCGTGTCAAAATTTGACGTCTGTAAGTCAATTAGTTTGGGCGATAGAGCGTCTCTTGTGAAGCAACTTTTGTTATTGTGAAAAAAATTGAAAAAAAGGAATTTCGTGTTTTGATAAAATACTGTTTTCTGAAGGGAAAAAATACGGTGGAAACAAAAACTTGGCTTGATAATGAGTTTCTGGACTCTGCCCCAGGAAAATCAACAATAATTGATTGGTATGCAAAATTCAAGCGTGGTGAAATGAGCACGGAGGACGGTGAACGGTGAACGCAGTGGACGCCCGAAAGAGGTGGTTACCGACGAAAACATCAAAAAAATCTACAAAATGATTTTGAATGACCGTAAAATCGAGATAGCAGAGGCCTTAAAGATATCAAAGGAACGTGTTGGTCATATCATTCATCAATATTTGGATATGCGGAAGCTCTGTGCAAAATGGGTGCCGCGCGAGCTCACATTTGACCAAAAACAACAACGTGTTGATGATTCTGAGCGGTGTTTGCAGCTGTTAACTCGTAATACACCCGAGTTTTTCCGTCGATATGTGACAATGGATGAAACATGGCTCCATCACTACACTCCTGAGTACAATCGACAGTCGGCTGAGTGGACAGTGGACCGGTGAACCGTCTTCGAAGCGTGGAAATACTCAAAAATCCACTGGCAAAGTAATGGCCTCTGTTTTTTGGGATGCGCATGGAATAATTTTTATCGATTATCTTGAGAAGGGAAAAACCATCAACAGTGACTATTATATGGCGTTATTGTGGAGGGTTTGAAGGTCGAAATCACGGCAAAACGGCCCCATATGAAGAAGAAAAAAGTGTTATTCCACCAAGACAACGCACCATGCCACAAGTTATTGAGAACGATGGCAAAAATTCATGAATTGGGCTTCGAATTGCTTCCCCACCCACCGTATTCTCCAGATCTGTCCCCAGCGTCTTTTTCTTGTTCTCAGACCTCAAAAGGATGCTCGCAGGGAAAAAATTTGGCTGCAATGAAGAGGTGATCGCCGAAACTGCGGCCTATTTTGAGGCAAAACCCAAGGAGTACTACCAAAATGGTATCAAAAAATTGGAAGGTCGTTATAATCGTTGTATCGCTCTTGAAGGGATCTATGTTGAATAATAAAAACGAATTTTGACAAAAAAAATGTGTTTTTCTTTGTTAGGCCGGGGACTTATCAGCCAACCTGTTATTTAGCAGAAATCAAACAACAATTGGTCGCCGCCAAACATTTTTAGCTCATCTTTGAAACACGATATCATGATAATATTATTTTCCAGTTAATTTGTAAATGTCCTTGAAATAGTCAAATATTTGTCTAGTGTAACCATACCATACACTGGAAAAATATTGACCAAATATGAAAGATTATGCAACTTAAATATTAGCATACGCCAATTACCCAACATTAAGAACAAATTTCATAATAATTACTTGAAGAATAGTTTTCTTTAAATTTAATACACAAGTCTTTAAATTTTTGCTCCCTCCGTTGATGTCGTATATCTTTGAAGTAAATTCAAATCAAACAAATTTCTGTTAACGCAAATAAAAACATTTTTGATTTAAAGAAATAATCCTTAAATTCATTGAGATAATGGATCTTTGGATTAAAGATAAAAAACAGGCTATTAATTATTTTGAAGATTTTGGAAAATTTTCATAGTTTTCTTTAAATTTACGACACGAATCTTCGAAATTTGACTACCTATCGATAAAGTCGTATGATGAATTGCACTACAAGATGTGAAAGTTTTTTACTGTACAGACTTTCTCATATCCCATTAAAATAAAATATTTCATAGTGAACTTTGATACGTTAATGACTTTTTCCACATAGCTTTAAAAATATTTCAAAATATTCTTTGTCAAAATTGATTAAAACTAAACCATGATACTGAAAACAGGAGCAAACTCAAATTTTTATAGTCTCGCAAATCCATTAGCCGAAGATTGCACTTGCAATAGACCACAATCTGATCAATTCGCTGATTACATTGTCAAGTAACAAGAATGTATGCATATCACAAAGCATCTTCGCCAGAAATGCATTCCATTCTATTTTAAATGGCAAGTCATGAAAGCTTCAAGATTTCAAAGAGATGCGATCACCGACATCACTCTTCTTTTGCTCCTCCCACTCCAACACCTACTTAGCATTGAAGTGCCGCAACCATAGTAAAGTGAAGTGGAATTTGTTGCTTCATAGGCACATTAAAAGCTTTTTGTAATGTTAACATTTTTTTTTACATTTTCGATTTAAGTGAATAAAAGCAGTGAAAACACAACAGCAAAACCAGCAAACATTTATGTAATGCATCATGGACAGATATCGATCAATGTTGATCGATTAGAGAAACAATTTCTGTTGGACAAAATAGGCCAACCAAATGTGACGACTATTATTGCCAGTGGCAAGAGAGGAAGGGCGGGAGGGACATCATTCAAAGTAAAAGTGAACGGTAATCCCTCAATGCTACAAACAATTTGGAAGCCTCTACCACTGGTGGAGGAGGAGGAGTGAAGAATAATGGTGCACCATAAGAACGGGATCGGTCCACTACCAATGATTGACACATTGAAAACAATAGGAATACGATCTAGTGAATTTAATCCGAAGATAGGTCTATGCTTATTTTGTCCGTCCAACACTACGAATTGAGTACATAAATCCCTGGACTTTCTATTAAATACTTACTGTGTGCCACCACAATCCCGAAGAGTACAGCAACTAGCCTGCTTCCCCGATTTATGGAAAACAAAGCATGAAATTAAACTACTTAAAGGCTTTTTATACTCTCTCTCTCTCAATCTCTCCAACCCAACCAAATAACAATTCCATCATCACATGCATACACCATTGAAGATCTAAGACACAAATCCATCGATCGATCTATGCATTCATCGACAAGAAAACGAGACTAATTTTAAGTAAAATAATTTCCAAAGAAATGTGACATTACATTACGGTACAGAGGAGGAATTTGAATACGAGTGAAGTATTGCAGATTTTGGTTATTTTTATACACAGAAAATAATATTATAATTTTTGAGCTAACAATAAATTGTTGTTACAGAAAATTTTTAAGTTCAACAAAATTTTTGTTGATATAACAAAATTTTTGTTGATATAACAAAATGTTTGTTGATAAAGGGTGATACGGTCAAATTTTGGTCAATATAAACTTGACGTATTTCTTTCAATTTTGCATTTAAAAAACCTGAACACCCCTCATTTTGAAGGTGTGTGTGTGTGTAGAATGTTGCTCCTATTTTGATTTTGGAATACACTCTTCAGTTGTCAACATGCCGTCCAAGCAAGAAGAGCAGCGTATCAAAATTTTGCTCGCGCATCGCGAAAATCCTAGCTACTCGCACGCAAAGCTGGCAGAATCGCTAAAAGTTGCCAAATCAACCGTTACAAATGTAATTAAAGTGTTTGGGGACACCCAGGAAGTCTGGATCGGGGGGAAATCGAAAACCGGAAGCCGCTGAGACGACAAAAAGAGTTGCCGGTAGTTTCAAGCGAAACCCTAACCTCTCTCTCCGAGATGCCGCAAATAAGCTGGGTGTATCGTCTACAACCGTGCATCGAGCCAAACAACGAGCCGGACTATCGACTTACAAGAAAGTAGTGACTCCTAATCGCGATGATAAACAAAATACGACGGCCAAAGCGCGATCCCGGAGGCTGTACACGACGATGCTGACGAAGTTTGACTGCGTGGTAATGCCCGACGAAACCTACGTCAAAGCCGACTACAAGCAGCTTCCGGGACAGGAGTTTTATACGGCAAAAGGAAGGGGAAAGGTAGCAGATATTTTCAAGCACATAAAACTGGCAAAGTTCGCAAAGAAATATCTGGTTTGGCAAGCCATCTGTACCTGTGGCTTGAAAAGCAGCATTTTCATAGCTTCCGGGACTGTCAACCAAGAAATTTACGTGAAAGAGTGTTTGAATAAACGTCTGCTGCCTTTCCTGAAGAAACACGGTTGTTCCGTACTGTTTTGGCCGGATTTGGCATCTTGCCATTACAGTAAAAAGGCCATGGAGTGGTACGCCGCCAACAATGTGCAGGTGGTTCCCAAGGACAAGAACCCTCCTAACACGCCAGAGCTCCGCCCAATTGAGAAATACTGGGCTATTCTCAAGCGGGACCTAAAGAAGACCAAAAAAACTGCTAAAGACGAGCAGCAGTTTAAGGCAAACTGGCTTTCTGCGGCGAAGAAGGTGGACAAGGTGGCTGTACAAAATCTGATGGCAGGTGTCAAGCGTGAGGCCCGGCAATTCGGATTTGGAAAAGCGAAAGCCTAACTGAATATTTTTCCTGAATTTTATACTAATTGAACTTGAAAAAGAAATTTAATTTGATTTTTTAAATAAACGATTTCACCGATTTACACGCGTTTTCCCTTGACTAAATTTGGACCGTATCACCCTTTAAAAAAGATGGTATAAATCCTTGGATTCATAAGTTCTAGGGAAAAAAGGGACTAACTTCCTAATTGATAATGGAAAAAATGCGTTCCTAAGTATGTGCCGGTTGGGACGTGGTACAATGGTTAACATGATCACCTTGTTTATAAAGGGTCGTGGGTTCAGTCCGAGATTAGGCCGAAAACAAAATGCTTCACAACGAATTTGAAGTCTTAAGCCCTGCCATACAAATTTTCCATTAATATACCCTGCATGCAAAAAAAAAAATAAAACGGTTGGAAAATGGGTGTAGCAAACATTGTTCTTCTGTTAAGGTTAAGGACTAACTTCCTAATTGATAATGGAAAAAATGCGTTCCTAAGTATGTGCCGGTTGGGACGTGGTACAATGGTTAACATGATCACCTTGTTTATAAAGGGTCGTGGGTTCAGTCCGAGATTAGGCCGAAAACAAAATGCTTCACAACGAATTTGAAGTCTTAAGCCCTGCCATACAAATTTTCCATTAATATACCCTGCATGCAAAAAAAAAAATAAAACGGTTGGAAAATGGGTGTAGCAAACATTGTTCTTCTGTTAAGGTTTTCTGTATTTCTTCGAAAAGATCAAAATTTGTGTCACAAAAAGATTTTTGTTTCAAATCTTTGATTATTGGTGTAAATAGAATCCAGTTTCTCCACCGTGGTGCAATGGTTAGCATGCCAGCCTTGCATACACAATATCGTGGTTTCGATTCCTGCTTCGACCGAACACCAAAAAGTTTTTCAGCGGTGGATTATCCCACCCCAGTAATGCTGGTGACATTTCCACCCCTCTCATCACGCATCAACAGTTCTCAGACACATTTTTGATGCGAATGAATTGGATTTGAGATCCGTAAATACAAATGTTTACGAGACTACTGATAAGTCACCAAAACTGGATATGCATCTTTGGTTCTGTAGTTCAGGATGCACACTCTCCTAGTTTACAAAATAATTTTTTTTTCATGTTTTTATACCCTAAACCACATAGTGGTCAGGGTATAATAAGTTTGATCGGCCAAAAAATGTGCCCACCAGAAATATTGATGTTAGACCCCATAAAATATATACCGATCGACTCAGAATCACCTCCTGAGTCGATCTAGCGCTTGGTGTCCGTCCGTCTGTCCATGTATTTGTTGTTCACAGTATTCCGGTCGCAATTATTAACCGATTTTGATGCAATTTGGTACAGGGAGTTTTTTGGGCACAAGGACGAACTATTGAATTTGGAAGAAATCGGATCAAATTTAGATATAGCTCCCATATATATGAGGGTTTCAAAGCTTCTCTAAGTGGTTTCACTGCAATGTAGAACGCCGTTCGGAATCGGCTATAAAAAGGAGGTCCCTTGTCATTGAGCTTAACATGGAATCGGGCAGCACTCAGTGATAAGAGAGAAGTTCACCAATGTGGTATCACAATGGACTGAATAGTCTAAGTGAGCCTGATACATCGGGCTACCACATAACCTAACCTAAGGCTGTTGACATTTCTAACGTCTGACTTGGGCATAAAAATGAGTAATAAGAGAGAAGTGAGCCTGACACATCGGGCTGCCACCTAACCTAACTTAAAACCCAGTTTATTCTAACATCACAGTCTATTTCATTTATTTGACGAATGGCTTAATATCACATGGCCCATGTTGACCTTTGGAAATGGTATATGTTGGAATATATGTCGGCTATATTCATTTGTTGTTCTACCAAAAAAGTTGTATTCGTTTTCTTACATTGTTTGTATGAAAATGAGCATAAGACGTTTGCAACTAAAATTGTTTGTTTTCGTTAAACAAAGTTTCTTTAAATGCGTTTGTGTTGGCATTAGACCTGTTCAATAAATTTTCATGAATTTATCGAAAATTATTTACTTAGTTTTTGTGAAATCGGCGTGACATCCAAAATTAATTTATTTTTTCAAAAATTAATTAAAATTTTCTTTTCTGGTGGTTCACTGTTTTTTCAATGTATTTTGTTGTACAGAAGAGAAAGTGGTGAGTGCTAAATAACGCATATTGATGTGAGAAAGGGAAGATGTAATTAGCCGAAAAATTCTAAAACAAAATGAGCTTAGCTTTATTAAATTGTTTTTATATATTGTAAAAAACGTCGACGTTCAACACAAAATACAGCGAAACCTTTCAGAAGCGGATACTCACACTAAATGTTGACAATATTTGGGAAGTGGCCATGGGAGGCTACGTTTAATGTGATAACATAGAAAACGTCTGACGGAAATGGTCCACTTCTGAAAGATATCCGGTTTTCAGAGTGTCACAGTTTTAATGTTTTCACTGTGTAATATACTTTTTGACCGCGAAAAGAAATATCCAAACAATGTGAGTTGGTCTTCAATTTCGTTTGGTAGGAAAGAATTTATTTTGAGGAAGTCTTTAACTAATTAAATGTCAAATGAAAATATTACGTTAGGTTAGCTAAAGTGGCAGAGGAATATAGTTGGGCTCTTGTACATTGTAATCTCACAGGAGGTGATCAATGAGTGTTGCCCCCATTCTAAATTAAGCTCAATGGCAAGGGACCTCTATTTTATAGCCGAGTCAGAATAGCATTTCACATTACGATGAATTCACAGAATCTTTGAAAAAGGATTTGTTGTTTGGTGGAAGCTAGTATTCAACCCGTGACCCTTTATATGCAAGGTGGATATGTACCACGATGACTTCTAAATGAAAACATTATTGGATTATATTTTTATATATAGGAGAGTCTATTTGTGGATCTAAAGGGGTTTGCGTCTTCTAGGAATAAAATCGGGGGTAGGCCTAAATGACGGCCTGGGACGTGACGTCTCACCAATAAAAATATTTTGGTCAACAGTCAATTTACTCTCAAATCTCCCTCTGAACCTAAAATTTGGTATGATGCTGACAGGACCAATTAATGAGTCTCATGACTTAGTACCACCAACAGCTCCCCAATGTGAGAGAACCAGCAATTCTCACCATTGATCACAGAAAAAAAATAATTTTTATTTTCAGTTACGAAATTAATTAATAAAATTAATTAAATCACGGAATCGTAGTATAACTCACCGACACCAACTAAAAAAAATAATTAATGGTATCTTTTACCCCCATTTTCATGAAGCTCCGTTAGTGCTTCGTTAGCTAACGAACTTCTAAACCTTACCATTGACATATCTGTAATTTTGCCTTTATAATCAAAATGCCAGTTAAGAATATAACTGCTAAAAACTTTTCTGTTAATGTTAACCGGAGAGAAGATATTTACAATGTCCGTTCTGTTAACTGGCAGTTAAAACCTAACGAAGCTACATGAAAATGTCCCTTAGTCTTTTAATTGAAAATTGTATCGATGTAAATTAGAATCAAAAATTGTTTTTATACCCTGCGCCACACTGTGGAACAGGGTATTATAAGTTAGTGCATATGTTTGCAACACCCAGAAGAAGACGAGATAGTCGATATAGCGATGTCCGTCTGTCCGTGAACACATTTTTGTAATCAAAGTCTAGGTCGCAGTTTTAGTCCAATCGACTTCAAATTTGGCACAAGTATGTGTTTTGGCTCAGAAGAGATCCCTATTGATTTTGGAATAAATCGGTTCAGATTTAGATATAGCTCCCATATATATATTTCGCCCGATATGGACTTATATGGCCCCAGAAGCCAGAGTTTTACCCCAATTTGCTTAAAATTTTGCACAAGAAGAACAATTAGTACTATAGTCAAGTGTGCCATATATTATTGAAATCGGTTCAAATTTAGATATAGCTCCCACATATATCTTTCGCCCGATATGGACTAATACGGTCCCAGAGGCCAGAGTTTTACCCCAATTTGGTTGAAATTTTGCACAGGGAGTAGAATTAGCATTGTAGCTATGCGTGCCAAATTTGGTTGAAATCGGTTCAGATTTATATATAGCTCCAATATATAGCCTTCGGCCGATTTGCACTCATATGACCACAGAGGTCAATTTTTTGCTCCGATTTAGTTGAAATTTTGCACAGGGAGTAGAATTAGCATTGTAGCTATGCGTGCCAAATTTGGTTGCAATCGGTTTAGATTTAGATATATCTCCCATACATAGCTTTCGCCCGATATGGACTAATATGACACAGAGGCCAATTTTTTCCTCCGATTTAGTTGAAATTTTGCACAGGGAGTAGAATTAGCATTGTAGCTATGCGTGCCAAATTTGGTTGAAATCAGTTCAGATTTAGATATATCTCCCATACATAGCTTTCGCCCGATTTACCCCCATATGACCACAGAGGCCAATTTTTAACTCCGATTTAGTTGATATTTTGCACAGGGAGTAGAATTAGCATTGTTGCGATGCGTGTCAAATTTGGTTGAAATCGGTTCAGATTTAGATATAGCTCCCATATATATGTTTTTCTCAATTCGACAAAAATTGTAAAAATACCAACATTTTCCGTGTAAAATCGTCACTGCTTAGTCGAAAAGTTGTAAAAATGGCTCTAATTTTGCTAAACTTCTATTACATATATATCGAGCGATAAATCATAAATGTTCCACCCTAGTGCATTAGCCGACTTAAATTTTGAGTCCATAGATTTTGTAGAAGTCTATCAAATTCTGTCCAGAACGAGTGATATTTAAATGTATGTATTTGGAACAAACCTTTATAACATATATAGCCCCCAACACATTTGATGGATGTGATATGGTATCGAAAATGTAGATCTACAAAGTGGTGCAGGGTATAATATAGTCGGCCCGCCCGACTTTAGACTTTCCTTACTTGTTTTTAATTAAAAATTTTGGAGATATTTTCAGTTTCAGGAGATAGTTATAAATGACTTCTCAGTAGGGCTGAAATTCGGGATCGATTTTTAAAAACCCCGGGATTTCCAAATATAGAATCCCGGGATCCCGAGATTTTTTTCCGGGATCCCGAAATTTTCGGGATATTTTAAATACTAATTTTTATTAATCAAAAAACAACAAAAGGACTTATGAGTAAATTAAAAAGCAATTTTAAATTGCTATCATGCTTAACGAACACTTAGCCCAACTCAACATTGTGAAGAAAAGAAAAACAAAAATATTATAGCAAAAATAAATAAACAAAGCCATTTCATACCGCTATCTTTCGCAGCAACACATTTTAAGGATTAGGTTAGATTAAGCGTATTTTCGTATACTTGTGATAATTCTTTTGTACTTCATCGATTTAAGTTAAAATATCAAGGAATCCAAATTTTTATCCGAAACGCGATCTAGTATTTTCGAAGGATATGAAATCTAAGGGCCGTTTACACTGAATGAGGACCGCAATTTATTAATAAACTATCACAAAAAAATCCTGTGTGACAGCCCTACTTCTCAGTAATACTGGTGCCATTTCTGAGTATTTCAAAGCTTCTGGTTTCAATCAAGGGGTGATAAATCGTTTGGACTTGAAAAAACGAATTTTCCCCACATTATCAATTGCACCTCGTTGCACAGAGTATGCAAAGTAAGAAAAGCAACAACATTAACCAAGACACATAGTTCCTTTTAAAGTGTTACCATTGTGGCGGTTGCGTTACATATTGGAAAAAATCTGGTTAATTGAAAATAGAAAACAAAAAAATCAAAAAAACTTTTTCGTTTGAAACAGTTTGAAAGGCCTTTTGATAGGACGATGGATGATGGAGAAAGAATTGAAAGCAACAAAAAAAGACATCGTTGTATTATTGAAAATTATAAAGACAAAACAAAAAACTATTTCAATAAAATGAATTTAAATTTTATAAACAACAACAACTACCACAACAAATGACTTTAAGAGGCAATGACAGTCATCTAACGAACACACGAATGACGACGAGTGAGTAAAGAATGGATTAGGGACACCTACGCATGCGCACAAGTCGATTATGATGTGGAATGATTGAAAAAGAGCAGGAGAGAAATCCGGACAACAAAAACACTGACACAGTCTGAATGATGGAGCATGGCTGGATGATTGAATTGATGTTGGCTGTATGTACTGAGAATTAATTCGTTACATGACACTCTGGTCGATTTTTGTAGGAACTTTAGCCACATCATTAACCATCACCACCAGCATTAACAACATCACAATGACAACATCGACAATCGAGATCAAGCGATTTTTGTCTCCCACAATCTGAGGAGGAGGAATGATGATGGTAATGACGATTAGGTGCTACAATTGTCGGCTTGTCCAACTATCGAATTCAATTCGCTTCTTCAAGAGATTGCTTTTGTGTTTTTGTGATTCTTTTATTGGGAATCTTTGAGTTTTTTTTTGTATAATCCCTAGCCGTAAAAGTCAATGTCATCTGATAAAAACCAACACGATTTGGAAGAGTCAAATCGTATTTAGACAGAGCCATCAAATATGGTGAGGAGGAAGTGACTTGAAGGTAACTAAAACAATCGCCTTATGAGAATTACCCATTCTTGGAGGAGATTAACGTCACTATTTTTGGGAATTTCCTAAATGTATGTTCACAGATGAAGATCTTAAGTTTTGAAATGGAAATAATTGAAGTTATCATATGATACAATAAATATTTGAATGTTATTGCCATTTTTGTATGTAATTTTCATATTTAGTAGGCAACTAATAATAATAATAATAATATTAATTAGTTTTTAAGGCATGTACTTATGTTGGTAGAGAATCGGTTGAAATGGACCCACGGTTTTTTCTCTCATGTCTGCGGACATATATTTAAGCCATTATTTGGCTTTTTGTGTGCTGCATCTCGTCCTTTGTTCTCATATCCTCAACAGGTTCACTCAGACCCAATTCATTTCCAATCCTCGATTACACGGTCGTCCAGATACTCCACCCCTCTCAGCCGGCATCAGCAGTTCTCAGACACATATTTGATGCGAATGAATTGGGTTTGAGATCCGTAAATACAACTGTTTACGAGACTACTGATAAGTCACCAAAACTGGATATGCATCTTTGGTTCTATGGTTCAGGATGCACACTCTCCTCTCTAATTACACTAGTTTACAAAACAATTTTTTTATGTTTTTATACCCTCCACCATAGGATGGGGGTATATTAACTTTGTCATTCCGTTTGTAACACATCGAAATATTGCTCTAAGACCCCATAAAGTATATATATTCTGGGTCGTGGTGAAATTCTGAGTCGATCTAAGCATGTCCGTCCGTCCGTCCGTCTGTCCGTCTGTCCGTCTGTCCGGCTGTCCGTCCGTCTGTGGAAATCACGCTAACTTCCGAACGAAACTAGCTATCGACTTGAAACTTGGCACAAGTAGTTGTTATTGATGTAGGTCGGATGGTATTGAAAATGGGCCATATCGGCCCACGTTTACGTATAGCCCCCATATAAACCGATCCCCAAATTTGGCTTGCGGAGCCTTCCGGAGCAGCAAAATTCATCCGATCCGGTTGAAATTTGGTACGTGGTCTAAGTATACGGTCTCTAACAACCATGCAAAAATTGGTCCATATCGGTCCATAATTATATATAGCCCCCATATAAACCGATCCCCAGATTTGACCTCCGGAGCCTCTTGGAGGGGCAAAATTCATCCGATCCGGTTGAAATTTGGTACCTGATGTTAGTATACGGTCTCTAACAACCATGCAAAAATTGGTCCATATCGGTCCATAAATATATATAGCTCCCATATAAACCGATCCCCAGATTTGACCTCCGGAGCCTCTTGGAGGAGCAAACTTCATCCTACCCGATTGAAATTTGGTACGTGGTATTAGTATATGGTCTCTAACAACCATGCAAAAACTGGTCCATATCGGTCCATAATTAGATATAGCTCCCATATAAACCGATCCCCAGATTTGACCTCCGGAGCCTCTGGAGGGGCAAAATTCATCCGATCCGTTTGAAATTGGGTACCTGATGTTAGTATACGGTCTCTAACAAGCATGCAAAAATTGGTCCATATCGGTCCATAATTATATATAGCTCCCATATAAACCGATCCCCAGATTTGAACTCTGGAGCCTCTTGGATGAGCAAAATTCATCCGATCCAATTGAAATTTAGTACGTGGTGTTAGTATATGGTCTCTAACAACCATGCAAAAATTGGTCCATATCGGTCCATAATTATATATAGCTCCCATATAAACCGATCCCCAGATTTGACCTCCGGAGCCTCTTGGAGGAGCAAAAGTCATCCAATGCGGTTGAAATTTGGTACATTATGTTAGTATATGGCCTCTAACAGCCATGAAAAAATTGTCAAATTTTATTACTATAGAAAGTTTTGTCAAAATTTCATTTCTATAGAAAGTTTTGTAAAAAGTTTATTTCTATAGCAATGTTTGTCAACATTTTATTTCCATGGAAAATTTTGTCAAAATTTTATTTCTATAGAAAATTTTGTAAAAAATTTATTTCTGTAGAAAATTTTGTCAACATTTTAGTTCTATAGACAATTTTGTCAACATTTTATTTCTAAAGAACATTTTGTCAACATTTTATTTCTATAGAAAATTTTGTCAACATTTTATTTCTATAGAAAATTTTGTCAACATTTTATTTCTATAGAAAATTTTGTCAAAATTTTATTGCTATAGAAAATTTTGTCAACATTTTACTTCCATAGAAAATTTTGTCAACATTGTATTTCTATAGAAAATTTTGTCAAACTGAATTATATACGTATTTAATCGGCCTTTTTATACCCTTCACCACTACTGTGGTACAGGGTATAATAAGTTTGTGCATTTGTATGTAACGCCAAGAAAGAGTAATCATAGACCAACCTTTTAGTATACGGATCGGCTTAGAATTAAATTCTGAGTCGATTGAGCGATGTCCGTCTGTCTGTCCGTCTGTCTGTCTGTCTGTCTGTTGATGTATTTTTGTGTGCAAAGTACAGCTCGCAGTTTTAGTCCGATTGTCCTAAAATTTGGTATAGGGTCCTGTTTCGGCTCAAAAACGATCCCTATTGATTTTGGAAAAAATCGGTTCAGATTTAGATATAGCTGCCATATATATTTTTCACCGATCTGGTCATAATTGGCGTGTATATCAACCGATCTCCCTCAAATTCCGTACATCCGAATATTTTATGGGTCTCGAAAAACTTGCCAAATATCAGCCAAATCGGTTCAGATTTAGATATAGCTCCCATATATAGCTTTCGCCCGATTTACACTCATTTGCCCACAGAGGCCAATTTTTTGCTCCGATTTAGTTGAAGTTTTGCATAGGGAGTAGAATTAGCATTGTAACTATGCGTTCCAAATTTGATTGAAATCAGTTCAGATTTGGATATATCTCCCATATATAGCTTTCGCCCGATTTACACTCATATGACCACAGAGGCCAATTTTTAACTCCGATTTAGTTGAAATTTTGCACAGGGAGTAGAATTGGCATTGTAGCCATGCGTGCCAAATTTGGTTGAAATCGGTTCAGAGTTAGATATATCTCCCATATATAGCTTTCGTCCGATTTACACTCATATGACCACAGAGACCAATTTTTTGCTCCGATTTAGTTGAAATTTTGCACAGGGAGTAAAATTAGCATTGTTGCCATGCGTGCCCAATTTGGTTGAAATCGGTTCAGATTTAGATATATCTCCCATATATAGCTTTCGCCCGATTTACACTCATATGACCTCAGAGGCTAATTTTTAACTCCGATTTCGTTGAAATTTTGCACAGAGAGTAGAATTGGCATTGTTGCTATGCGTGCCAAATTTGGTTGAAATCGGTTCAGATTTAGATATAGCTCCAGATTTAGATATATATGTTTTTGTGATTTCGACAAAAATGGTCAAAATACCACTGCTTAGTCCAAAAGTTGTAAAAATGACTCTAATTTTCCTAAACTTCTAATACATATATCGAGCGATAATACATAAATAAACTTTTGCGAAGTTTCCTTAAAATTGCTTCAGATTTAAATGTTTCACATATTTATTTTTTACTAATATTGTGTTCCACCCTAATGCATTAGCCGAATTAAATTTTGAGTCTTCTACAAGTCTATCAAATTCTGTCCAGATCGAGTGATATTTAAATGTATGTATTTGGGACAAACCTTCATATATAGCCCCCAACACATTTGACGAATGTGATATGGTATCGAAAATTTAGATCTACAAAGTGGTGCAGGGTATAATATAGTAGATTGTGGATGGCAGTGTTTAGAAGAAGTTTCTACGCAATCCATGATGGAGGGTACATAAGCTTCGGCCTGGCCTAACTTACGGCCGTATATACTTTTTTACTAACATTGTGTTCCACCCTAGTGCATTAGCCGACTTAAATTTTGAGTCTATAGATTTTGTAGAAGTCTATCAAATTCTTCCAGATCGATTGATATTTAAATGTATGTATTTGGGACAAACCTTTATATATAGCTCCCAACACATTTGACGGATGTGATATGGTATCGAAAATTTAGATCTACAAAGTGGTGCTGGGTATAATATAGTCGGCCCCGCCCGACTTTAGACTTTCCTTACTGGTTTTTGTTTAATATATACCCCTTATGAACTAACTTACAATTTAGAAGACAGTGTAAAAAATTTTACGATACCTTGCCATCGGCAAGTGTTATCGCAACCCAAGTAATTCGATTGTGGATGACAGCCTTTAGTAGAAGTTCCTACGCAATCCATGGTGGAGGGTACATAAGATTCGGCCTGGCCGAACTTACGGCCGTATATACTTGTTTCTTTTCTTAAACTTAAAAACATTGTTTAAGTTACTATACTACAACTAGTCTATTATATTGATACTAACTAGTAGTTATTTTATGATAAAATAACTCCTAAGCATTAAGGCGCAGGTTGAAACGCATTTTCAGATCAGAAGGTTTGTATCTACGAAGCCTCCTCGATGTTAATTCTTGCAGTAAATGGTGATACGGTCAAAATTTGGTCAAAACTTGACGTATTTCTTTCAATTTTGCATTTAAAAAACATGAACACCCCTCATTTTGAAGGTGTGTGTGTGTAGAATGTTGCTTCTATTTTGATTTTGGAATTCACTCTTCAGTTGTCAAAATGCCGTCCAAGCAAGAAGAGCAGCGTGTCAAAATTTTGCTCGCGCATCGCGAAAATCCGAGCTACTCGCACGCAAAGCTGGCAAAATCGCTAAAAGTTGCCAAATCAACCGTTACAAATGTAATTAAAGTGTTTGGGGAACGTTTGTCGACAGCCAGGAAGTCTGGATAGGGGGGAAATCGAAAACCGGAAGCCGCTGAGACGACAAAGAGAGTTGCTGGTAGTTTCAAGCGAAACCCTAACCTCTCTCTCCGAGATGCCGCAAATAAGCTGGGTGTATCGTCTACAACCGTGCATCGAGTCGGACTATCGACTTACAAGAAGGTAGTGACTCCAAATCGCGATGATAAACAAAATACGACGGCCAAAGCGCGATCCCGGAGGCTGTACACGACGATGCTGACGAAGTTTGACTGCGTGGTAATGGACGACGAAACCTACGTCAAAGCCGACTACAAGCAGCTTCCGGGACAGGAGTTTTATACGGCAAAAGGAAGGGGAAAGGTAGCAGATATTTTAAGCACATAAAACTGTCAAAGTTCGCAAAGAAATATCTGGTTTGGCAAGCCATCTGTACCTGTGGCTTGAAAAGCAGCATTTTCATAGCTTCCGGGACTGTAATTTACGTGAAAGAGTGTTTGAATAAACGTCTGCTGCCTTTCCTGAAGAAACACGGTTGTTCCGTACTGTTTTGGCCGGATTTGGCATCTTGCCATTACGGTAAAAAGGCCATGGAGTGGTACTCCGCCAACAACGTGCAGGTGGTTCCCAAGGACAAGAACCCTCCCAACACGCCAGAGCTCCGCCCAATTGAGAAATACTGGGCTATTGTCAAGCGGAACCTAAAGAAGACCAAAAAACTGCTAAGGACGAGCAGCAGTTCAAGGCAAACTGACTTTCTGCGGCGAAGAAGGTGGACGAGGTGGCTGTACAAAATCTGATGGCAGGTGTCAAGCGTGAGGCCCGGCAATTCGGATTTGGAAAAGCGAAAGCCTAACTGAATATTTTTCCTGAATTTTATACTAATTGAACTTGAAAAAGAAATTTAATTTGATTTTTTTAATAAACGATTTCACCGATTTACACGCGTTTTCCCTTGACCAAATTTTGACCGTATCACGCTTTATCAGGCTCACTTAGACTATTCAGTCCATTGTGATACCACAGTGGTGAACTTCTCTCTTATCACTGAGTGCTGCCCGATTCCATGTTAAACTCAATGACAAGGGACCTCCTTTTTATAGCCGAGTCCGAACGGCGTTCCACATTCCAGTGAAACCACTTAGAGAAGCTTTGAAACCCTCAGAAATGTCACCAGCATTACTGAGGTTGGATAATCCACCGCTGAAAAACTTTTTGTTGCACCACGGTGGTCAACAGCCTTAGTGAAAGGAGATAATTACTGGACTGCTGCAAAACTTTTTGGTGTTCGCTCGGAAATGGGATTGCATGCAAGGCACAAGGTGGTACAGTTCAGATTCTTCCGTAGAGTCCTTTTCGCTCTCTTCTCAGCCCAATCTGCACTTTCTTTCAACTCATCCCGCATGAACTCATTTAGCTTGTCTTTATTGCTCTGTCCTAAAGGAAATTTTATGTTTTCCTCCCATATATAACATATATAGTATTTGGAATCCAATCAATATTTAAGTAATACTGAAACTTAATTCCAGATCAAAAAGTTATTGAATAACAAGCTAGTAAACAAACGAGAGTTTGTGAGGGAGAGACCAATAACCACAATGACGACATCGTAGACAGACAGACAGACATACAGATGATAGTCAAACGGGCTACCACACCTCCACAATACCATGGCTATAGTATAGCAACCATGCGGATACATGGCAAGCAAGACTGAAGCAGCAACAACAACACACGTGACAAGCGAACAACAACAAAAACAATAGCAATGTCAGCATATACATTCCACGCTCTAGTGGTCTTCGTCAGTCTTCTCTACTGGCTGGGATGTGGTGGCATTTTTTTTTTGTTGTCATTGTTGTTGGTGTTGTGGGGTATTATGTTGTGTTGTTGTTTATCATGCATACACGACTGACTACGATGTTGGGTCTCAGCTATGTGGGGATGTACAACCATTTATACAAACATACATTCATACACACACACACACAAACACACCCTACGAAAAACGAACGAACCACCAAACGAATGCTCATTTTATATGATGAGATTATTGTGTATAGATGTGTTAGTCGGTTTTTGTGTACATGCGCGCCAAGTATATGCCATCGTATGATTGGTATTGTTGTTGCTATTGCTAAATGGGGATGGGGCTATTATTTAATGTATTTTTGCTTTATTTACAAACGAATGGATGGACAGACAAACAGATTCACACAACCAACAAAACTAACTTCGTCGTCTGTGTTGATTTGTTTTTTTTTTTTCGCTGTTGGTGGTGGCTCTGACTGGTGATGATGTTGTCTTTGCCGTTGTTGTTGTTGGTATTTCTCTTCCCCAACACTCGGCGCTTCAATGTTTGTTTTTGTTTTTGTTGGTGTTTTCAGTTTCGTTTTCTTTCGTCTCATTCGTTGATTCCGCTTTAAAATAAAGCGGGCGGGTCTTCTGTAAAAAAACATCGCGAGTTGCCAGTTAAAAATTAGCGTTTAAACGCAAAACCAAATGAAATGGAATTAAATAAAAAAAAACAACGACAACAATGAGCTATGTTGAAGCCTCTACAATAACAACATAGAAGGAGAATAGCTATCAGCGATGTACAACAAGTTAACCAACTACACGAATTATCTTCAATAAAAACAACAGTAATAAATATTTAAGGTTATTCGATTACTACCGACGAACAGACAGACGTACATCAACGTTATACACAACAACCTGCAAAATATTGCGTTGACAATAAAAATTGCGTGATATTCTTAAGGTCACACACTCTTGGCTAATTACTTTGCTAAAAAGTGAGAAGGGAGGAGATACTAGTGGAGTCTCCACATTAATGAGGATATCACCACAACTCGTCGATTGCCTTAAGGAAATTACATTTGTGCTGTTTAAGCGGAAATTGTCGGAAAAACAACACAGTGTCCATCAAGAGATAGCAATCTAATGAAAAAAAGTAGCTTTCCCGTTTATGCTATGAGGTCGATTCAGTTGCTAACGTAAAAGCAACACGTAGCCATAGACATGTTTTGACATCCGCAGTTACCGGTACTGGTGTGATTTTTATTTACCCTTCTTCCGCAAAAATTGAAGATTACCATTAGCACCATAGTGTAAAAGCACACTCAGAGACATATATATGTTATGTTCGAATGACTTCTTGAAGAACACTACACTGTACCGTCTCTCTAAGCCACCATGGTGCAATGGTTTTCATGCCAGCTTTGCCTACAAAGTGACCTGGGTCACTTCATCAGAGCACCCAACAATTTGTCAGCGGTGTATTATCCCCTCTCAGTAATACTGGTGACCTTTCTGAGTCACCACACCATCTCTATGCGGTTTCTCCGTAATGTATAAAGGGTGATACGGTCAAAATTTGGTCAAGGAAAAACGCGTGTAAATCGGTAAAATCGTTTATTTAAAAAATCAAATTAAATTTATTTTTCAAGTTCAATTACACCCAGAAAAACGTGACCCCTTCTTTAAGTTAAAATGAACTCATTGTGAAGAAAGTTGAACTTCGTATAGCGCAAAAGACATTTTTATTTGTTTGAACGATGTGATTTTCGTAGAAATTAGGAATAATGCATTCCATATATTAGTTAACATTTTCCTATATTTATATACCACTATACTACAGAATGAAAAAATTTAACTAATTTGAATTCATATATGGAATGGTTTTATTGAAATTTTTTCATTCATTTCGACAAATCTTACACATTTGTTGTAAAACTTTTACTTCATAATTAGAACTGCAATTTTATTTATTTCTATAAGCATTTATATCTTCAATAAAAGACATGTTTTATTAATATATTGAATATATTTATTAAGAATCAACAGCATCGAATCTCTTTGAAATATTAGTTTATTATTCCACTATTTCCAATTTCCGTGTGATATTATCAACTGTAAAACGCACTTTTTCTTCTTCTTGTACTTTTCACTTTTAATAAGTTGCTGCCTAACGATTTTGTCCTCCTTTTACAATTTCGATACCTACAAATATAAAAAATCATAAAACATTTTTGTGGCAAAAGGTTAGCGTCACTGAATATTACCTGATAATTGAAGATTCCAAAATGAAGACAAATGAAAGGGTTGTTATTCTGCTGGTGTTTTCTTTCTTTATACACTATCACGAACATTGATAGATTTATTTAAAAAAACGAAAATTTTTCTCACTAATTTAAAATAACAAATATTTTATATATTTTATTTGTTATTTATTATATTATTTTACCATATTATTTTTTAACAATCTCTCCGTATACCAAAACAACGCGATTCCAACTAAAAAAACAACCGACGCGCAAATATATCGATTACACCCACGCGCAAACACATCGATTACGATGACAGGTCTCGATTACAGGTAGACAATAGAAATTTAGGAAAATTTCCTATATTCTAACAAGTGTGTTTCCTTAAGTTTTGAAAGGATTGCATACTTCTTAGTACGAATGAACTAAAATATTTTTCTATGCCAAGTGTTGTTCGTATGTATGAAAAACTTTCTATTATAAAGGAAGTCGCAATTATCATTTTATAAGAAATTTTACTAATTTTGAGGAAACTTGGTTTTAGTTCGGTTTTTGTTTATTTTTACGAATGCTTTGTTATCGGTGAATAAAATTTTCTTTTTCAGTAGTAAATTTTTATACCCAGCGAAGAAAATAGTATGAGTAAAATTCCATGCCTTATTCTAGTTAATGAACTATTCCTAACTGCTTACAGTTTAGGATTTTTTTTACTGAAACGAGTAAATTTTATTATTTTTCACAAAAATTTACCTTAATGGAAATAAAATGGATAAACTATATTGATGAAAATTTTTTCCTTTAGTTTCGAAGGCACTTTTTTCTGGGTGTAGTATAAAATTCAGGAAAAATATTCAGTTAGGCTTTCGCTTTTCCAAATCCGAATTGCCGGGCCTCACGCTTGACACCTGCCATCAGATTTTGTACAGCCACCTTGTCCACCTTCTTCGCCGCAGAAAGCCAGTTTGCCTTGAACTGCTGCTCGTCCTTAACAGTTTTTTTGGTCTTCTTTAGGTTCCGCTTGACAATAGTCCAGTATTTCTCAATTGGGCAGAGCTTTGGCGTGTTGGGAGGGTTCTTGTCCTTGGGAACCACCTGCACGTTGTTGGCGGCGTACCACTCCATGGCCTTTTTACCGTAATGGTAAGATGCCAAATCCGGCCAAAACAGTACGGAACAACCGTGTTTCTTCAGGAAAGGCAGCAGACGTTTATTCAAACACTCTTTCACGTAAATTTCTTGGTTGACAGTCCCGGAAGCTATGAAAATGCTGCTTTTCAAGCCACAGGTACAGATGGCTTGCCAAACCAGATATTTCTTTGCGAACTTTGACAGTATTATGTGCTTGAAAATATCTGCTACCTTTCCCCTTCCTTTTGCCGTATAAAACTCCTGTCCCGGAAGCTGCTTATAGTCGGCTTTGGCGTAGGTTTCGTCGTCCATTACAACGCAGTCAAACTTCGTCAGCATCGTCGTGTAGAGCCTCCGGGATCGCGCTTTGGCCGTCGTATTTTGTTTATCATCGCGATTTGGAGTCACTACCTTCTTGTAAGTCGATAGTCCGGCTCGTTTTTTGGCTCGATGCACGGTTGTAGACGATACACCCAGCTTATTTGCGGCATCTCGGAGAGAGAGGTTAGGGTTTCGCTTGAAACTACCGGCAACTCTCTTTGTCGTCTCAGCGGCTTCCGGTTTTCGATTTCCCCCGATCCAGACTTCCTGGCTGTCGACAAACGTTCCCCAAACACTTTAATTACATTTGTAACGGTTGATTTGGCAACTTTTAGCGATTTTGCCAGCTTTGCGTGCGAGTAGCTCGGATTTTCGCGATGCGCAAGCAAAATTTTGTTTATATAGACCAAAGTTTATATTGACTAAATTTTGACCGTATCACCCTTTAATGTCGTTTGGACTCGGCAATGAAAAGGAGGTCCCTTGCCATTGAGCTAAAAATGGAAGCGAACAGCACTCATTGATGAGAGAGAAGCTCATCACTGTGGTATCACAATGGATTGAATAGTCTAAGTGAGCTTAAAATAATGGGCTGCCTTACATTTGGGATGTATCCACTTAATCTAAAGAAGAAACACTTTTCTTCAAAAGTTCGTCGTCTGTTTTTATAAGTTTTTAAACTGAAAACTCTGCTTACAGTGTATGATGATATAACAAGCGTTTCCCGAAAGTATAATAGATGTCAGAGTCTTCAAATTTGAAAGGAAACGAAATTTTCGACCAAAGAAATATTCGAAGAGATTATGCACAGTAGGAGTATAGATGATTCTATTTGCAAGGGGTCTACCTATCTGTTTCTCCTTTAGAAAATAACATATAAGGTCTAAAGTGAGTTGGCTACCCCAACCAGGCTATGGAAAAGTCCATTCACCGTACGGAAGCATGAATAGTCAGGGGTGTATAGATTTGTATCTGGCGTTTTCTTTTAATCTTCTGTGTCCACAAAGCTCGAAGAACAATTTCCTTTTATTGGTAAAGTTTTCTATTATAACCCGAGTAAATATTGAGAGATCTAATTTGATACAATTAGATATGAATAAATCACAAATATGGTAAGATCTAATCATATCTAATTACTATGGAAAAAAATTTGATTAGATCTCAATATTGACCTAGATATAAGGTCTTAAGATATAATTTTATCTATCCCTACATATAATTGAATCTAATATTAGATCTGGTCATATATGGAATTATATACATTTATATCTAATTCTATCTCATCATATACCCACATCTGCTTATATCTAACGGGGCCAATTTTAAGATCTAATCATATCTGAATAGATCCCGCAATTTTTACACGGGAAAGCAAATATATCTTTGTTTCTGATATCCATTGTCACGTTTGATCCCAACGAAACTGTCTGCTCCTTTGCGCACTCCTAACAAGAAGCGCAATGATCAGATTATTTCAAGGCAATGTTTAACACTAATTGATCGTACTACGAGGGAGTTCCGACGTACTCCATTGACAGTAGGCAAAACAAGGACCTACTGGTATCCATATGGGATGGTAAACAGTCGAAATAAAGGACTACCACCGGCTACGGTGCTGCGAAGAAACCTGTAAATTGTCCCATAGAACGGAAAGGTAATAATCGATCAGATTTTCAGAAGGACTTGAATTACAACGACTACCTGCAGAAGGCAAAGTCATTCACAAGCCTGTACTATGACACATTTGTGTGTCAACCCATAGCAGAAATGAAGAAAAACGGATCATCTTAATAAAGAGAATGTGTAATTTCGTCATGAGAACGCACCGGCTGGCTCAAACATACCGCCTTTCTACCGCCAAATGGTGATATAAACAACACCCCATCCACGGTATTCTCCTGATTTCTAATTTCTAAATATCTCGCTTGACCCTAATATCACGTCACCGCGGATGACAATCAAGTATGAAATCTACTACAGAAATCAGTTCGGGAGTTGTCTCTGAGATTGTTCTTATACAATAGCAAGAACTTAAGAGAGTTCTCCTTAGGTTGTTCTTATAGGAAATCCCGCCCTTCGGACGTATCGTCATTCCCTACTTGAAAGCTATTGTACTAATCAGCTTTCTCATCTCATTGGAATTGGGCATTCACCATGGTAATCAGTGGACCACGGTTAGTCTTCTGGTGTGACCTTACTAATAAAGTCCCCTATCTTGAAACTACGATTAGAAAATCCATCTGCTTGTTCTGAACCTTCCTTTCAGATGTTTTATAGTTCTGCTTTTATTAGGCTAGAGTTGCTTGTACAGCATCTTACCACCTTCAAGTGCTCTTTCCTTGTATGAAGTTTTAAGCGCTCATGACAAATACCCCCTTATGGGATCCACCCAACAATTCTTCTTACCATTTATGGGCAACCTATATCCTGAAGATAAAGAAATAAATTCAATAACCAATTACGTGCCACAAGCTATCGCCCAAAACAAGCAAGAGCCAAATTGTAAACGGACGATTCGATCATTATAAATTCGAAATGCAAATCTTGTCATGGCGTTGGTATCTTAATCGTGGCGGCAAGGAAATGAAAGTACTTGGACTCCATCCAGAGCGAAGATCATCCGTTCAGTAAATTAAATTGCGAACCACAAATGACAAATGGCCAATGTCTTAAATTTTAATAAATGTTACCTTTCTCCTTTTCTGTATACGGGGGATAAAGTGATGCTGATTTTGCTTCACCAACAACAACAAAACCCCACGAGCACACGGTGATCTGCGATTTAACAAAAAAGAAAGAGTCCCTCAACCAGAGCTTTGTTTTAATATTCAAAGTAACACCATTTGCTTTTCCTAAACATGGTCATAATGATGGGTC
The DNA here is from genome assembly GCF_050003625.1 of Haematobia irritans. NCBI lineage: Eukaryota > Metazoa > Arthropoda > Insecta > Diptera > Muscidae > Haematobia > Haematobia irritans. The sequence goes on along the minus strand of NC_134398.1, from coordinate 230,285,692 downwards.
TTTGAGGTTTATTTTTTTTTTGTGCTCTATGTTTGGTGTAGCCGGCTGCAGCGGCGTCATCAAACTGGATCTGTCCCAAAAAAAAAAAAAAAAAAAAAACAGAAAACAAACTAAAACACCAGAAACTTACATTGAGTGGTGGCACGATGTGACGACAGACAAACAAATAAACAGATAGTACAACATCCCCCTCCTTGGCAGAGCCGAGAGGGAGGAATACACAAACAAAAACCAACAACACATGAAAAGCTTGTCCAGAATCCCATGTTTGTCCGAACATGGCTATGGTCAGATATAGATGGTGATGGTTCATTCCATAGACCATCCAATGAAACAGTAGCCCGAAAAGTGGTGTGCAAATTTCCATGACAGACATGGTGGACGACGACTATGATGATGGGGACGACGTACCACTTAGACAACACTCATTCTTCACCCATTCGTTTTTGGAGTTCCATAAGCCATAGGAAACGAAAAACTCATTCATGCAAGTCAACATCCAACCCATCGCGCAATTGTTTTCATTCAACTGCCATGCAATGAGCAATACACATACGCTCACTCACTTTGCTTCGCTGTAGTGGTTTTGACCATTTGTGGCCATCGTGGAGTGATACCATTACAAATTTCAACGGAAAAGGTACTTCCACAATTCCACAGCTGTCAACTGTGGGTCCATCTATTAAATCTTCAGATATGTCCGTGTCCACACACAACCACCGCATTGTCAACATCCTTTTCGCTATCGCTCCTCTTGCTGCCTGGGCTCCGGCTCCTCGAGTCACAACAGAAGCATTTTCATTTACAAATCTAATGAAGACCATGGCCCGGTTGATACATCTACGCTCGTCACTCACTTGAAAACAGTAACCGAAGGAAAAACTCCTCCAGATATCATCGATCCTCGGTGATGTGGAGCACTTTTGCATTACATCTTTTTTACTTCTTCCGCCAAATGAAACCTTCATGGGTGATGATGAAAATTTCTTTGATTGAAACCCTTTTAGAGTGGAAAAAGTCCATGGAGACTTTCTTTTTAGGTGCATCTCTGGTTTGGTCATTTGGAAGTAAAGGTAGCGGCATATATCAATTGCCCATAGGAGGAGGAATGACAGAATGACTGGCTGCTCGTTGGCTACCTACTCTTTCATCAGACACTGACAGTGAATGACATGTTTAAGCCAAATCTAAATTCAAAACAAAATCAAACCGAAAGTATCCACTCACTCAAAGTTCAAATCTAAGAAGAACATCATTCTAGACACAACACCTTAACAGAGGCCAGAGCTCATAGCAGCTCCATATAGTCATGATGAAATACTGGCTCCATCTCCCTTAAGCAACTACATTAAGTCCACTTTCTGCAATGGAGAATTTACTAACAACTGCAAGCTCTTTGGCCTGATTATCAAATGCTCACCCCACCACCACATCGTGTCAACTATCAATTACGATTCACTACAAGTCATCCTGTCGAAAGTACGTAGTTTATACAGCAGAGTTTCTAAGATTCCAACAATAGCGTTAACCGCAACTATATCAAGAGCATCCAACCAACTCAACACCATTGGTCATACTGATCTTAAAACGGCAAATTCATTCACATTTTATGTAACTGTAAAGAAGACTGCTTTGTGAATGGCTGTTTTGAAACGTACAAGCGCTTCTTTGTCAAGAGAGAGAGAGAGAGAATAGCTCACTCATTGTGTAGCTTTAAATATGAAGTGGAATGCAAGAGTAACGAAACTTGGAACAAAATAAGAGTATACAGCCGCCTCACTATTTAAAAGTACTCACGCTGAAAGAGTAAAGTGAATCAGGCAATGACTGTAGTAGTTAGACTTATGGTATGATGACTTCCTTTGGCACCAAAGTCACAATTTATAAAACCGTTACATATATCTTTTGTGGAATATTGCACCTATTGTCTGTACATAGTTTTGGACAACAGTTTTAGCACTTAAAGTCTAAATATATCATATTAAAATGCAATATTAGTGAATGCTATAAGGGACAAACAACTTGGTGCAATCCGTATTTATCGTCCCTCAATTATGATGGGGATATTTTACAAGAAGGCTGACTTGGCTCTAAGAAGGAGTTTGAACTAAACTCACAAAGGAACACTACCCATATATAAACAAGTAAGGAAAGTCTAAAGTCGGGCGGGACCGACTATATTATACCCTGCACCACTTTGTAGATCTAAATTTTCGATACCATATCACATCCGTCAAATGTGTTGGGGCTATATATAAAGGTTTGTCCCAAATACATACATTTAAATATCACTCGCACTAGGGTGGAACACAATGTTAGTAAAAAAATATGGGAAACATTTAAATCTGAAGCAATTTTAATGAAACTTCGCAAAAGTTTATTTATGATTTATCGCTCGATATATATGTATTAGAAGTTTAGGAAAATTAGAGTCATTTTTACAACTTTTCGACTAAGCAGTGGCGATTTTACAAGGAAAATGTTGGTATTTTGACCATTTTTGTCGAAATCAGAAAAACATATATATGGGAGCTATATCTAAATCTGAACCGATTTCAACAAAATTTGGCACGCATAGCTACAATGCTAATTCTACTCCCTGTGTAAAATTTCAACTAAATCGGAGTAAAAGATTGGCCACTGTGGTCATATGAGTGTAAATCGGGCGAATGCTATATATGGGAGATATATCTAAATCTGAACCGATTTCAACCAAATTTGGCACGCATAGCTACAATGCTAATTCTACTCCCTGTGCAAAATTTCAACTAAATCGGAGCAAAAAATTGGCCTCTGTGGTCATATGAGTGTAAATCGGGCGAAAGCTATATATGGGAGCTATATCTAAATCTGAACCGATTTGGCTGATATTTTGCAAGTTTTTCGAGACTCATAAAAGATCGGTTGATATACACGCCAATTATGACCAGATCGGTGAAAAATATATATGGCAGCTATATCTAAATCTGAACCGATTTTTTCCAAAATCAATAGGGATCGTCTTTGAGCCGAAACAGGACCCTATACCAAATTTTAGGACAATCGGACTAAAACTGCGAGCTGTACTTTGCACACAAAAATACATCAACAGACAGACGGATAGACAGACAGACGGACATCGCTAAATCGACTCAGAATTTAATTCTAAGACGATCGGTATACTAAACGATGGGTCTCAGACTTTTCCTTCTTGGCGTTACATACAAATGCACAAACTTATTATACCCTGTACCACAGTAGTGGTGAAGGGTATAAAAAGGAGCATACCACCCGTGGTATCACAATGGATTTGATAGTCTGAGTGTCTATAAGGGGAGATGTTCACCATACCTAGCGAAAGCTTGGCCGTTTTAAATCATCCGGACCATATGGTCCAGCTCCTGCGGGAATATTTACAAGCAGTGCTATTCTGCAATTGATAAGATCAGGTCTGGTGATACGGCAATATATGGCGAAGTGATCACAATGCCCTTAATGCGATATTACATCTATAGGTTTTTTGAGAACATTGTTTGTCGCAACATTGGTAGCATGAAGGAGCGGAGATCAGTCATAGCTAAAAAAATCTCTTGGACTCTAAGAGGCCAGTTAATGCAGCAAATTGTTTTACGAATTTGATGAAGAGTTGAATATTCACCTAATATGGATGGGATAGGAATATACCGGGCTACTGCTGAGCACAATTTCCCAAAGGAAATTGAAATCTGTTTGTACCCTTCTAGCAACCTATAAGAGCTGACAGAATTTATATTTTCGACTCATATAGTCCCCAGCAAAAAAAAAAAGCATCGCCAAAAAAGTAGTCAAAATATTCTTTTTGGATCTGGAAGTGGTGCAAAATTGGCGCAGAAGCGATGAATTTAACATGGGATTGTCATTGGACGGGTGAACACCATTTCAACAGCCGTTGCACTGAATTTGCATCGCTTCTTAAGGTGTGACCTGCATTCAGTGTTTTGGATGTGAATTAAAAAATTTTGTGATATTTTGCCAAATAAATAGTTTTTTTTTAATAATTTTTTACGAGTTTTAAACGTTTGACCTCAAATACTTTAAAAAATTTGCAATTTTTTTTAATAGACTTAGCATTATAAATAATGCGTACTATTTTATTAATTTTTAGTATGTTTTTAGTATACTTGAAACAAAATAAAATTTAAAAATACCTATTAAAAATATGAAAAAAGTTGTAAAAAAAAACAAATAATTAAAAGAACATACTGTATAGTTAAAATAAAGAACATATTCGGGAGGAGATTTTTGGAAGTGCTTTTAAAGTTGTGCCTAGAACAACTTCCAAATTTGTTTGCTGGGGTCCATTGTGATACAACAGTAGTATCACAATGATTCCATGTTTAGCTCAATGTCAAGGGACCTCCTTTTCATAATCCGAATGGTGTTTCACACTACTGTGAAATCAATCAGAGAAGCTTTGATACACTCAGAAATGACGCCACCATTACTAAGAGAGCATAAATTACAGCTAAAAACTTTTCGGTATTCGGTTAAAACTGGGATTGAACCCATGGGCCTTTGTATGCAAAGCTGGAACGCTGGAAACTGCACCTCGGTGGATCCCAGCCCCTACAGAAAGATGAGTTTTGTTTTCTGAGGAGCGAAGAAGAATATAAGAGACAATTGTTGTGCCGTTTTTCATAAATTCGGGCTTATGTGCTCTTAAAGAAATTTCGTTCCGGACGAAAGTATTTTATTTTTTGATTTTTTCTTTGGAAATTAATGAGCAATTTCTATATAAGCCCTCACATGCATTTTAAACACCATAATCTCTTCTTCAACCAGAACCTATTTAGTTTTGGTCATTTGGTCTGACCTCTTTAATAGAGAATTTTAATTAATAGAACATTTTTAACGTATTCTTTAATAACTCACATAATACATACCCTAATTTCCAATATTAGTTAAATCATATTAGATTACCTAAAATGATTAATAAAATCTCTTAAATTCCCTATACAAACACATTTGTGGATTCTAAAATCCATTCTCTTGTTTATCTCTTTTCGTAGCTCACTCGCAACACAACCCATTTAAGTTAGCTAACAATTCTCTCAATTGTATTCTCTAAACCACGCTTACTCTCTTGCACTCTGATCTACTCAATAGGCCCCAAATGCAATAACAACAACAATTCAAAGCGCCAACAATAAACAAAAGCATGCTACAAATACATGTTGGGCGGAAGATACTCCACCCAATTTCGGATGCAAAAAAGTAACAACTTTTAAATGGAATGCCAGCAGCCAGCCAGCCACCACTAAAACGTGCTCCATCGCTGCCAATGCTTCTCTGATGTCTGCAGTGCAGTAGTGGAGATGTCTATCGGCTGCTACGGCTCTGTCCTCTTGAGGAGTAATATCCATCGGTTGTAGACTACAAAAACAGTTAACTTGAATAACTGAACATTGAACGTTTGTTTCGAATGACGGGGGAGAGGATTGTGGTGGTTTCTATAGAGGCATGGAGTGTTGGCTGGATGGTCTTTTTGGTTTGGTTCATTCATTCATTGACTAAAGCTTGCTCTCGTTTGATGTTGGGTTTTTGAGCAGAATGATACTGGCTGGCAGGAGGTGGTAAAAAGGGAAAAGTGGTGTACTCTATGTTTGGGTGATTTCGATGATCTTTGTGTGGATCGATTTTTTTTGTCTATGGGCCAAAGGATGGCTGACTGGGATGTAGGCAAACCAGGCTTTAGAGCTTCTTGGTCATAAACGTTGATCTAGGCATCGCTGCTAGCTCTAGCAGCTGCTGATTTTGTTATTGTTATTATTTTGTAATGATGCTTCCTTGGTGGATATCTGGATGCCAATGAAGACCACGATGACTATGATGTTGGTGGTGCTGGTGCTGGTGGTTATGCGGGGGGTTTTTAGGTTATGCTTGATTTGAATTGCTTGTAATTGTAACAGTTTTCTATGTAAGGCGGTTGTCGTCTGCAAAGTACATACTTCGTCTCCTGATCGCCTTTGTTCGTTGCTTAGATCGCAGTCGTCGGCTCGTTGTTAACGCCGTTGTTGTCTTCTTCTTTGCTGCAACGACGGTTAACGTTACAGCTGGCTTCTTCATTGAGATGAATAGACAACGATCCATCTGAGCTGAGCCACTGACTGAGTCTTAGCCGGGATGGCTGAGTAAGCGTGTGTGTGTGTGTGTGTGTGTAGGTAGTTAGGTTTGTATTTTGTGTGCCCCAACCGATATTCACTTCACAGTTGATCTCGTTCGCTATTGTTGTTGTTTTGTCTGTTTTGATGGGATGGATGTGTGCTAGCTAGCTAACTGGCTGGCTGGCTGACTGAGTGGGGCTCGCTGGCTATGAGTTTTGTATATTGTTTGGGGTAAAGCTGAAGCGCTAAGATTGTTATGAATTCAGTACTTCATCACGTACCTGCAGAGAATGGTCGTCATTACGGGTTAATCCAGTTACAAATTGAACTTCAACTAAAAACAAAAGGAAAACTCTTTGAGTTCCACAATTGTGTGTGAGCGCGCGTCATCTGTGTTTTTCATTTCTTCATTGAGCGTTCACTTATGAGCAATAACAACAAAACCCTAAAGCAAAGTCTAACAGAGAATTTGTAACAATAAATTTTTGAGAAAACGCATAAAGGCGATTTTTAGATTTTACGCGCATTTTTTCCTATCGTGTTAACCCTCCTTTTTAGCCATTTCTCTGACCGTGTATACTCTCCTTCATATGAAAGTGCAACCTATAAGAAAGTGCGTGCATATCGATAATAGTGTTGGTGGGAAAGTGTATGTATGTATGAGAGAGTGCAAGTAAACTCAATATCTAAATGGCAATTTGCATTTTGGACCAGGTCTAAATTGTGTTTAATAAAAATTAATTACCAAATATTTAGCAAATTTACAAAAAAAAATTGTGAAACAAAAATAAAATAAAAAACAATTTGCATAAAAAAACAAAATGCATAGACCTTGCAAAAATCAATGAAAGGCAATTACATAAAAATTTTTATAAAAAAATGCAACGATTTTTTTAAAACACTAATTAACCACTCTATGGATTTTTACATAATTGTGATGGTGATTTTACTAAAATTAAAAAAAATAATAAATAAAAACTAACGTTTATGGACATTTATATATTAATCTAAAATTGTGAAGTAAAAAAAAGGAATTCATAAGAGCTAATTTTTTTACTTATAAAAAAATAAACAAAAAAAAATTATTTTAATGCATTAAAAGGAATTATAAATAACCTACATGGAAAAAAATAAAACTGCGAAGAAAGTACCCACAAATTTATTTTCAAAAACAGTGAAAATAAATCTTAATAAATTCCCACATATTTTAATCACATAAATGTGACACTCTAGTGTGATGGCTAACTAACCACGCAACACCGGATTTCCTTCTACATCCCATTTAAATAAAATATTCCCAAAGTAACAGTACTCGCCAACGGAAATGCATAATAAACGCCTGGTAAAAATGCTAAAAGCGCCATCTATGTGAAATGGATAAACTGTGTATATGGTTGTTTGTATGATATCCACTTCCGGAAATATGTATGGCAAGCCAACACCCAAGAAACCCCATCCCAAGGATAGCCCCTCATTCTTCAAGAGATCAGTAACACTCTGATATGAAGGTTTTTATTTGCAATTTTCCTGCTTGAAGCCAACGGACTTTTCAAAAGATTCTCATCATTTACCAACACACTCTCATCTCCTAAAACACTTGGAAATTTCCTCACCAGGTTGTGAAGCGGTTTTTTGCTATTACCACAGTGTATTTAAATTCCCATCTATCGGTAAAAGCGGATATCCGTTTAATCATTCTTCTCAAGACCACAAAAAAAACAAGCAAAAAAAATTGCTTAAAGCAAATTAAAAGAAAGCAAAAAATTAAAATTAAATTGAAATTGAAATAAAAACACAACAACAGCAAAACCAGTGTTAAAACGTCATAGTGGTGCTATTATCTATAATAAAATTATTCAATAAGCCAATCAACCAATCAACAGTAATATCAGAAACGAGAAAAAGAAAACTCTAAAATCTCTTATTAACGGATAATGATCAACAACATTGAATGCATGCATCGTGATCAACGTTGTCAACTGTAACATCGTCATCTTTAACTATATCCCCTCCTCACCGATTTCTACTAGACGCTCTACATTGTAGGCCGCATAAGGAATTTTAATCTACGCCGTCGCTTTTACTCTACACAAGAATGTAAGTCTTTGTTGTTTTTGTTTTTCCCTATATGTATTTGTTGTTTTCGCCCATTTGTGATTCGTTGGTACCGTTACATTTCGATTAGAAGAATTTAATTTTTTTTATGCAAATTATCCCCGGTGCCGCCATAAACCACAAGGGCGGTTGACTATGGCCTGTGTTTGTGTGATTGTTGTTGTTTCTTGGATTTATGGAAATTAATTTTTTGAGATTTTATTATTGTTGTTGTTATTCGTTTCTTCGTGCTTTTTTTTTCAACGAATCGCAGATCATTTCATTCGTCGTTCATATGACAGTATGAGAGCAATGGAAATGTAAATACGAGTGTGTGTGTGCATGTATGAGCTGTAGCCGTCTTTGAGTGTAAAAAATTTATGGGTGACATGAAATTAGTGCCATGGAAAAAAAAGCAGATTGTGTTTGAGTGAGTGTGCGTGTGTTTGTTGGAACGAGGAGTTTGTGACACTAGGATGCTATAAATCTTAGAAATCGTGCATATAACAGAGGATGTTACACCCAATGCTAACATTGGATTTGGAATTTGAAAAATGTATGCTAGAAAAATATTCCAATGATTTTTGTTGCTTTTTTTCCATTTAAATAATAAAAATGTATAAAATTGGGTATATATGCATACATTAAGGCAATCTGCATTCATTCATTTAGAATCGCTTATTAGTGTACACAGAAAGAAATGTCATCTGTTTTATTGGGGAAAATATACTACCTTGTGCGAAAATTGAACTAAATTCTACTTTACTATTTGAGTATTCCACAATGTGATGACCTGATACCGTTTTTCCTAGTGTGATTTATGAAATTACACTCTACCATAAAAGAAAAAACTGATTGGTGCCAAATTCTTACTAATTTTTGGGAATCGTATTTGTGTGCGTACACTCAAAAAAAGTTTAATTTGACCCAAAGATTTTGGACTTCCCTAAAGGATTTTGGTTATGATTCCGAGTCAAAGATTCGGCTTCATTAAAGTAAAGACAGCTTTTGTGAAGATATCTGTCTTTAAAGTTCAATATGAACCAAAGCAAAAGAAAATTTTTCGTACGATTCCTAAAAATAGTAAGAATGGAGTACATTATGGTTAAAATGGTTATGACTTGCCGCCAATGATATTTTCTTTACATTTACTTCATGAGAGAGTGAATTGTAGTTAAAAAGAACACCAGGGCTTTAAATTTTCCTGATTTTAAGGACGCTTTGTGGAAATCTCAAAATGTAGAGTATAATATATGTAGTTCAATTTTCCCACGAGATAGTTCATTGTTGATATAAAACAGTTTATTTTTTTTTTTTCAAAATAAATTTTAAATCAAAAATGCAAAATCATTAATGTATTGTATTAGCATATATTTGAAGCGTTTTTATCTTTAATCCAAAGATTCAAAATATCAGTTAATTTAAAGATTATTTTTTTAAATCAAAAGGTTTTCCTTACTTTATGGAAAATTTGGCTTTCACAAAGGGACGCGAATTTCAAAGATTCGTGTCATAAACTGAAAGGAGGAAATTTTTAAATGAAAGATCATAATCTTTCTTTTAATTAAAATTTCTTTATTTTAAAGAAAATTGTCTTTAATATTGTGTAAATTGCGTGACCTTAAATTTAGGTTGCTTAATCGTTCACCTAATAGGTCAATATTTTTATCAGTGTACGTTTAGTTAATAAATCATGTTGAGATAAAGGAACATTATATTGAACAGTGGAAATTTTGGAGAAAAAAATAAAATTAAACAAAAGCTAAATAAGTTTAACGATGGTTTTTTTTTTGTATATGAATATACTATAAGATGATAAATCTTATAGTATATTATTATATATTATATATAACGAGATGAATTCATATTAGGCACAGTAAAAAATATTTTTTTTTCTAAATTTGAAAAATTTTCACTTTCCCAGTTTTCTTTCGTAAACTTTCAGGATATCGATTGTCTAAAATTATAGAAAACTAGATTTTTGCCTAATGCTCTAATAGGTGAAAAAAACCAATTTTGTTGCTTCAATCTCAAAACTAAAGGACAAATTAAAAAAATTTAAAATTCAATTGTTTGATTTTAAAGATCAGGAAAAATAGGATTTTCATCTTTTTCTTGACAAACAATCGATTTTCGAATTATGTATCTCAACTGTCGGTTATTTATTGCAAGAAAGGAAATTTTCAAATCATTATCCTTTTCCTACAATGTCAACATACGGACGGACATAGGTCAACATAGAATTTCATCACGATCAAGAATATAATGAAGAATATGTGATGATGTGATGAAGAATATAAAAATTATAAAATGTATTATACGCAGGGCTGCCAATTTTGCCGATTTATCGGCATTTTGACGATTTTTTACTCAATAAATAGCAAATACCGATTTTCCGATTTTGCCCCAAAAATGACGACATTAGCTGCGTTCAAAAATTTTGACTAGAAGCTGTTCGTTTACACGCTCAGAGCCAACAGAAGAAAGATTACATTTGACAGATGCCAGATAGAGAAATTGCGAGTTTTTGCTAGAGATTTCATACCTGTTGGAGCTATACCTCATTTTACACCTACAGTATTAGTATCACGGTTGCCACTCGTGACAAAAATACTCCACTAAAATTTGAAGAAAATTTTACCAAAAATCTACCAAATAAAAATAAAAAAAAATTTAAGTTGTTGATCAAATTTTTGTGGTTAGTATATAAAAAAATTGTTTTATTCGAAAGAAATGTTTTATATTAAATTGATAGAAAATTTTATTTTTACAGAAAACGTTGTCCAAATTTTATTTCTACAGAAAAAGTTGCCAAAATTTAATTTCTATAGAAAATTTCGTCAAAATTTTATTTCTATAGACAATTTTGTCAAAATTTTATTTCTATAGAAAATTTTGTCAAAATTGTATTTCTATAGAAAATTTTGTCAAAATTGTATTTGTATAGAAAATGTTGTCAAATTTTATTTTTATATAAAATTTTGTCAAAATTTTACTTTTATAGAAAATGTCGTCAAAATTATATTTATATAGAAAATTTTGTCAATTTTATTTCTATAGAAAACTTTCTGAGTACTTTATATCTGTAGAGAATTTTTGCATATTTTTATAGGACGTTCTTGAAAATTTTATTTCTATAGAACATTTTTGGCAATTTTTCGTATATAGTAAATTCTTGCAAAATGTTATTTCTAAGAAAATTTCGTCAAAATTTTATTTCTAAGAAAATTTCGTCAAAATTTTATTTCAATAGAATATTGTACCTCTTAATTGGAGATTTATGTTCAAATTGTGGAAAATTTTTAAATAAAAAATCTGAACTAATAACTATATATTAAAAACATAATTTGTATATTATTTTTTAATTGCATAGCATAGCATTGCATACATTTCTTAAGTTATTTTTATACAAAGCCGAATTCATTGTGATTTTGTTGTTGAAATGCATAGTGGGATATATTAATTTTCTGTTCTTTATATGAAATAAATACTTTTGTTTTTAACCAAAAAATTAGTTTGGATTGAATATTATTTACACTGCAGATTTTTTGACGATTTTTAAAATGGAAGTGACGATTATGACGATTTTTTCGGAAAAAAGTGACGATTTTTCTTGACATTTTATTGGCTGCCCTGATTATACGGCTAATGAATGACAAGAAAAATCTGTCGATTGCCGACGGCAATCAACTTGAAGTAATGAAATGTCTTTGCTGTCTCCTCCGACACTGTTCCAGGGCTTTAGAATATATTTGTATTTTTTAGCATAGGTAAAGTTTTTGTTTTGTTGTAGAAATTTTAATTGGCAGAAAAAAAAGGCAATCAAAATTTTCCAGAGTTCAATGTAATTTTCCATTTATCAAGTATGCCGAGATAAAGAAGTAGACAAAACGTTCGTTCAATTCCCAAAAACAGTAAGAACGAACTACGGCGCTGTCAATATGGCCATGATTTAATGCCAATAATTTTTTCATTACTTTATTTGATTTTTCTTATATGAGAAGGGGTAATTTCGTAAATGAGTGCTAAATAGCATGCATTAAAAGTTATTAAATTTTTCTTGTTTCACCACATTGAAAAAAATAAAGTCGTGAAGCCAAAGATTTCATGTCCTTAAAATTTGAATGCGTTTTTTGCTTAGCATAGAAGACGCATTTCTGTGATATAAATTGTTTTTTTCTTGTTCAAAAGCCAATAAACTTTTCTATAAACTCGTTTTTTCCTTATAATTAAATGATTCGGCTTAAAAATGGGTATCTTAAAATGAAAGAAAATTTTGTTTGACTAAGGTCAACTTGTCTTTATTTAGTGCGAAAAATTCTTTAAAATTAGTTAAATTGTCTTTAAATTTGTTGCCTTTTTTGCATCTTGACAACAAAGCAAAAAACGACTGGAAGTCGAGTCTGAATTTGGAAAATAAAATTGTCGTTAATTCGTTTTTAAAGAACTTTGAAAGCATATTAAAGCAAAAAAGCTGAAAAAAAAAACAAAAATTAAAATTTGTTTCCTAGAAGCAAGTACACAAAACCCAAATTTAAAAGATAATTTTGTCTTAAAAGTATCCTTACTTGTATTCTCCGCTTCTTTGGCTCGGAATCGATACCAAAATTGTTCAAGTAAAGACAAAATCTTTGGAACCGGGCATGGTTTTTTTTTCAGTGTAATATAGCATAAGTCCCATAAGCCGTGTTACTAAATCTCAGTGTCAACTGCCAATGTTTAACTATGAAAGTTATTATAACCTAATCAAAAAGTACTTTGAAATTAAATGAAGTAAATAAAGTGACCATAGAAATATTCCAAATGCAACCATACTTAACGGTGTATTAAAATTAAATAATAAAATTTTTTTGCGAGCTTAGATTTATTACCATGACTATGAACCACAACGGAAGGCTGTAAAAGATACGATTCTGTCACATAATTCAGAACAAAGAAGCTAATAGAACACCTCTCTAAATTAACTTTTTTCCGCTTGCCAAAAAATTAAAACAAAACAAACAATCTATCTAGAATAATAAACTATTTACTCAGCAGTGCAATTAAAATGTTTGTGTTAGTGCGAATCGTCTTTAATGCCAAGAGAAAAAAAACTAAAACCCAAACGCCAATTCATATAAAAACAAAATAAAAAAACATTACAAATAAAAACAACATTGAAAGCAACTTCAATTAACGCCACTTAATAAGACTCCAAAAGACTCTCTTCATTTGTAGACGACGAAACGGAAGACTGACAAAATGCTATTTAGTGATGACGATTAAATAAATAAACACTAAATAAATGATGTTTCTTCAACATGGACATAAAACAACAATGACAACAATCTGAATGTTATTTTGCTTAAATTTGCTCTTCTGGTATTTTTTCATGTGATGAATGCAAAACTTTCAAAATTGATTGTAAAAATTTCTTAATTTGACAAATTCAATACAAAAAAAAAAACACACTGATACACTTACTTCACGTAACCAAAATGATGATGATCTGGTGAAGAAGCTAAAGACAAAGAAAGATCAATTAAACCATTAATCACCGTTTCCCCTGATTTTGGGGCCAAACCAAGAAATCATTTACACCACCTTGGTCATAATCGAGAAGAGAAATACACATTTCAAGATGGATTTCCTACCTTATTGCGAGGAGCTAGAGAAGTAGCAATCACACATCGCACCGTCAGATGTCGATAAAGAATCGCGAGTTAAATTAATTCAATCCAATTTATTTGAGCAATTTGCACATGTTTAAATGCAATTATTTTGATGTTGCGAGCATGATGATGACTCGACCATACCGATATGAACAAATAAATGCTCGAATTAAGTCTGAAAGTTCGAATTTATTAAACCGCAATATATTCCAGCGGTAGCATAGAAACAGCTTCTGTTCACCATTTTAATAGGGTGGGAGGTATGGAAGAAATCGCATGGAATTTAATCGGTATACGAGAGGTAAAATACTTTGTGCTACCATTTAATCATGTAATTGGTTTTCTAGGAATTCAATTTGCGGATAGAAATCAAAACATTCCCATGAAACATCTCCAATCCCACAAATCTCTATAAGTGAGAGTACAATTAGAAAAGAATAAATTCAGCTTCTATAAAAACAAATACATAAATGAAGAAACAAATTTTCTAAGTTCAAAGATTGTTTCCCTACACAGGAAACAAAAAAAAACATCAAAATTGTTTTTTTTTTTTTTGTGTTTGATTAGGAAAGAAAAACAATTTTAAATGTACAAATTAGTTGATCCAAATAGTTTTTTTTTTATTGTATCGATTTAATCGACCATTAATTGATATTGGTGATTACTATTATTATTTCAATGATTTCAATTATTTTAGTAATTGCAGACGTAACATACTTTTTTGCTGTGTACATTAGGAATTTGATATTTTTAATCCTAAAACAATTTGTGGTCAAGGAATAACAGCTATGATATCTTCTAAAAGGGCTGATAAGTCCCCGGTCTGACACATAGATGGCGTCGCTAGTATCAAATGTTATTTTTATATAGTACCAACCTTCAAATGATTCGTGTCAAAATTTGACGTCTGTAAGTCAATTAGTTTGTGAGATAGAGCGTCTTTTGTGAAGCAACTTTTGTTATTGTGAAAAAAAATGGAAAAAAAGGAATTTCGTGTTTTGATAAAATACTGTTCTCTGAAGGGAAAAAATACGGTGGAAGCAAAAACTTGGCTTGATAATTAGTTTCCGGACTCTGCTCCAGGGAAATCAACAATAATTGATTGGTATGCAAAATTCAAGCGTGGTGAAATGAGCACGGAGGACGATGAATGCAGTGGACGCCCGAAAGAGGTGGTTACCGACGAAAACATCAAAAAAAATCCACAAAATGATTTTGAATGACCGTAAAATGAAGTTGATCGAGATAGCCGAGGCCTTAAAGGTATCAAAGGAACGTGTTGGTCATATCATTAATCAATATTTGGATATGCGGAAGCTCTGTGCAAAATAGGTGCCGCGCGAGCTCACATTTGACCAAAAACAACAACGTGTTGATAATTCTGAGCGGTGTTTGAAGCTTTTAACTCGTAATACACCCGAGTTTTTCCGTCGATATGTGACAATGGATGAAACATGGCTCCATCACTACACTCCTGAGTCCAATCGACAGTCGGCTGAGTGGACAGCGACCGGTGAACCGTCTCCGAAGCGTGGAAAGACTCAAAAGTCCGCTGGCAAAGTAATGGCCTCTGTTTTTTGGGATGCGCATGGAATAATTTTTATCGATTATCTTGAGAAGGGAAAAACCATCAACAGTGACTATTATATGGCGTTATTGGAGCCTTTGAAGGTCGAAATCGTGGCAAAACGGCCCCATATGAAGAAGAACGAAGTGTTGTTCCACCAAGACAACGCACCGTGCCACAAGGCATTGAGAACGATGGCAAAAACTCATGAATTTGGCTTCGAATTGCTTCCCCACCCACCGTATTCTCCAGATCTGGCCCCAGCGACTTTTTGTTGTTCTCAGACCTCAAAAGGATGCTCGCAGGGAAAAAAATTGGCTGCAATGAAGAGGTGATCGCCGAAACTGAGGCCTATTTTGAGGCAAAACCGAAGGAGTACTACCAAAATGGTATCAAAAAATTGGAAGGTCGTTATAATCGTTGTATCGCTCTTGAAGGGAACTATGTTGAATAATAAAAACGAATTTTGACAAAAAAATTT
The DNA here is from genome assembly GCF_050003625.1 of Haematobia irritans. Classification (NCBI taxonomy): domain Eukaryota; kingdom Metazoa; phylum Arthropoda; class Insecta; order Diptera; family Muscidae; genus Haematobia; species Haematobia irritans. Next base: position 230,269,777 of record NC_134398.1, on the reverse strand, counting down.
GGTTTTCTTTGTTAGACCGGGGACTTATCAGCCAACTTGTTACATTAGGAATTTGATATTTTTAATCCGAAAACAATTTGTGGTCAAGGAATAACAGCTATGATATCTGCTAAAATGTTTATATACATACTGATCCACTCAGAATCACCCTCTTAGTATATCTAGCACTACACGCAAAGAAAAAAAAAAACGTTTGGAAAATGTGTACCGAAAGCGTTTTTCTTTTGTTAGAGTTTTTTGAATTTCTTCGAAAATTTTAAACTTTTATCATCAAAAAAATTTGTTTGTTAGAAAATTTTTATTTTTTCAATAAAAAAATATTTTTCAACCAAAAACACAGTCCATTTCGTTTATATCAAGCACTGTACTTTTCTAATGTTAAGTCTTTAATAAGACACATTTTACAGTTCATAGTAAAAATTTAATATAGTAGTATGTAATGTTGAACATCTTTTCGGAATTTTCCGAACATATCTGGAATATATGTACAAAAAAAAAGTTCGGTCGAAGCAGGGCTCGAACCCACGACCCTTGACATGTAAAGCGGACGTAGCAACCACTGCTCCACGGTGCCCAACTAAATGTATGTTTCTGTTAAATAAAGTTTGTTTAATCCGCTCGTGGGCGCCGCAAGCTATGCTATATTAATATAACTTATATGGATAGTTAGCTATTGATGCCAATAACACCTACGTAGCTTAGTGGATAGTGTGCTGGCTTACAAATTGCATGGACCGCGCTTCGATTCTCCGTCCAGGCGAAAGGTAAAATTTAAAAAATTTATAAAATCGAATAATTTCTTCTACATTGTTTGTATTACAGAAAAAGGTGCTAAGAACTAAAAAACTTCGTGGAAGTGAGAAAAATGTGAGGGAAAATGCAATTAACCAGAAAAGATTGTTTTTTGAGTTAGTCTTTATGAAATTGTTTTTACATCCTGGAAAAGAATAAACGTTTATCACAAAAAGTATATACTTTCCTTCCAAATACACTTCCTTACAGCGAAAAGCAAATGGGGAACGAACATTGTCTGTCTAAAATTTCGTTTGGGAGGAAAGAATTATTTTTTGCGTGTACGAACAGAAAATGAAATCTCCATAGTAAATAAATTGAAAACAAATCAAATTTTTAATGCAACTAAATAAAGATAAAATTAATTAGTCCAATTAAAATTTCATTTAAATAGAAAATAAGTGCTAATAAAAATAGCATTGACCTGTTGATAGCTCCTTACACATCCTTGGCTGGAGAAAAAATACTCGTCAAATATAAAAATTAATAAATACCAGTAAATTCTGATGTCAACCTAATATTGCGATGGATCACAAGATTGATCCGAATAATGAAGTTCTGTTCACACAAAATTATATTCTACACCCAGAGAAAAATATTTTCCTCCGAAACGAAATTTTACACATTTTTAGAAATTTTCCTAATAAAGTATTTTCTTTTATAGCAAATAACGCCGAATTGAAGATAAACGATTCAACGATTGTCTACTTTTTTATTTTCTTCTAAAGAAAACGGTTAGTGTCAAACGAAAACTTTGTCTGAAATTTCGTTCCTCAGAGAAGAGAACACTTCCTTCAGCGTATATACGTTATTCCACTCAATGATCACTGTTAGAGGTGTCTTTTCATGGTACTGATATTAAATAAGAGAAATTCCCCGCTTATGATATTAATTACAAACATGACTCTCACTTCAATTAACTCCGCAGTAATGCTTCCTAGCCTACTATTATATGTCACCTATTGGTCATTAAATACACGTTTAACAGCCCAATTTTACAGGACAATTATGATTGGCCATTTGATGATGTTAATCCTACAAATTTAACCACCACATCATATAACCATAAATAATGCATAAAACGTGAATTCGTTTAGATTAGAATTGCAAAAATAAAATTTGCCATTACAAAAACATACAGAAGTAAAACAAGAAGCTCAAATAATAAATTCGATTATTTTTTTTATTGTATTTTAGAAAAACGCCGTCATAAGGCGAAGCACTCATAAACCACATCGAAAATGAAAGATAAGATGGTGTTCTACACTAGCATTTTTTGTTTTCTAAGATGGTCGCTCGTTATGAAAACTCCTCGCGAGCGCAACAAGAAAAAATTAGGCCAATGTATAATTGACGACTATAAAAAGCGAATTTACAATTTCACAATTCCATTTTTTTTTTTTTTTCGTATCTCTCAGAATGGTTTTCGATTGAAATTGAAATGGTTTCGTTTCGATTTCTATGTGACCTCTACATCAAGGAGCTGGCTACAATTCACACTACGAGATTTGACTTTTGTGGGAGCTTGGAAGGGGGTTATATAATACGATGGAAAAACACAAGCGAACATTAATAAAATATGAGTTCTATAAAGCATTGTGTGGCGTTGTAAAATTTTCATTTCTAATTTTATTTTTATTTGTTTCAAAAAAAAAAATATATCAAAATCCTCCAAAATGTGATGCTGATAACTACGTGCACCGCGATTTGTTTCTTGTGATTGTGAACCAATGCAAATAGCCCTGAGTATTTTTGTATGCAAATAAAATTCTAAATGCAGGTTATAGGAGGATACAGAGCCTATGGAGAAGCAAAACACCTCTTAAACTGTGGCCTCTGTCATCTGAAGATGGAGGGAATAACAGAGTAATTTCTATGCAGCTCGAACAACACTCACCAGCAATTTAAAAATGATGCTCGATGCTCTACTTGCATTGCAAATTCATTTCTTTCTTAACCTATTTATGTTTATTTATATTCAATATCATTTTAATTTGTGTGCCAGTGGATCTCTGTAGTTCGTTATTTTTATTTAAATATACACTGTACTGAGTGGGGTTTTTGCATCTAACAAAGTTGGTGTTAAGCTGAAATCCAATAGGTTACATTTTGTCAAATACGTTGTGGGATTCTTAAACTATTGGAATGCTACATGCAATACGAATAAAATTCTTTTTTCATGTTTATCCTTCCATTTGACTAGCAATAAAAATGCAGTCCAAATTGACGAGAAGACAAACTACACGCAAAAACAGCTTTCCTAAAGGGTGATCCGGTCAAAATTTGGTCAAGGGAAAACGCGTGTAAATCGGCGAAATCGTTTATTTAAAAAATCAAATTAAATTTCTTTTTCAAGTTCAATTAGTATAAAATTCAGGAAAAATATTCAGTTAGGCTTTCGCTTTTCCAAATCCGAATTGCCGGGCCTCACGATTGACACCTGCCATCAGATTTTGTACAGCCACCTTGTCCACCTTCTTCGCCGCAGAAAGCCAGTTTGGCTTGAACTGCTGCTCGTCCTTAGCAGTTTTTTTGGTCTTCTTTAGGTTCCGCTTGACAATAGCCCAGTATTTCTCAATTGGGCGGTGCTCTGGCGTGTTGGGAGGGTTCTTGTCCTTGGGAACCACCTGCACGTTGTTGGCGGCGTACCACTCCATGGCCTTTTTACCGTAATGGCAAGATGCCAAATCCGGCCAAAACCGTGTTTCTTCAGCAAAGGCAGCAGACGTTTATTCAAACACTCTTTCACGTAAATTTCTTGGATGACAGTCCCGGAAGCTATGAAAATGCTGCTTTTCAAGCCACAGATACAGATGGCTTGCCAAACCAGATATTTCTTTGCGAACTTTGACAGTTTTATGTGCTTGAAAATATCTGCTACCTTTCCCCTTCCTTTTGCCGTATAAAACTCCTGTCCCGAAAGCTGCTTGTAGTCGGCTTTGACGTGGGTTTCGTCGTAGGTTTCGTCGTCCATTACCACGCAGTCAAACTTCGTCAGCATCGTCGTGTACAGCCTCCGGGATCGCGCTTTGGCCGTCGTATTTTGTTTATCATCGCGATTTGGAGTCACTACCTTCTTGTAAGTCGATAGTCCGGCTCGTTTTTTGGCTCGATGCACGGTTGTAGACGATACACCCAGCTTATTTGCGGCATCTCGGAGAGAGAGGCAACTACCGGCAACTCTCTTTGTCGTCTCAGCGGCTTCCGGTTTTCAATTTCCCCCCGATCCAGACTTCATGAGTCGACAAACGTTCCCCAAACACTTTAATTACATTTGTAACGGTTGATTTGGCAACTTTTAGCGATTTTGCCAGCTTTGCGTGCGAGTAGCTCGGATTTTCGCGATGCGCGAGCAAAATTTTGATTCGCTACTCTTCTTGCTTGGAATGCATTTTGACAACTGAAGAGTGAATTCCAAAATCAAAATAGGAGCAACACACACACCTTCAAAATGAGGGGTGTTCAGGTTTTTTAAATGCAAAATTGAAAGAAATACGTCAAGTTTATATTGACCAACTTTTGACCGTATCACCCTTTACCAAACAAAATTTTAGACCAACGAACATTGTTTGGAATGTTCTTCTCGATGTAAAAATAGTTTGTTTCATTTTTATTATTGTTGATTTCTTCTTCAATTATTATTATTGTTTTGATTTGAGCTTAACACCATGCATAAACTAAACTACAAGAATAGCTTAACCAACTGAGGAAAATTATTATTCGAATTTATTCGGATAGTTGGTTGATGGTTTTGCTGCAAGTAGAGGATGCTGATGACGAATGTGGAAATTCCGAAACGGTCTTCCATCAAACCATCTTGCAGTCTAAAGGGCTTTATCCAAATAAATTTGACAAATTTGTCTTCTGTACATAAACAACGCATTCAACCTATTTGAAGAAACTTCGTTCAATGAAACAATCAACAAAACGAAATAATCCTTTACATATGTATATTCCAAAGTTATTCACATAATTTCGAAAGATTGAACTTAGACATATTTCACATTTACGGCGGAAAGCCTTTCGTTCTTCAAAGAATACCATCGTTTGCTATAAACGAAGACGACTGTGGAGCATGTCCTTCTTTGCAGCATTACTACACTCAGAAAATTGAACGTCGTAGCTACAAGTAAATTCCATAATATTGAGTAGTCCAAAATTGTACTCACAGTTAGTTAAATTTAACTGTTGATGAGCAAAATTAACTCAGTGGAAGTAAATTGAACCTACGGCCATTACCAGCAAAATGGTTAAGAACTCCCAATGAGTTCGTAAATGGACTGGAGAAAATATAATAATAGGGAATACGTATTTTCTCGAACGTACGAAGAAGTTTCTCAGCGCTACTGAACTTTTACTGTGCAATATTACGAAGTCTGGTTGGACACGAAATTCCCATCACTAACTACCGTTAAGTGAATCTATTTCTAGTTCGTCTCCGAAACATGTGCTTGTGTGGTGATTCTAAAAATAGACACCCTTGATTGTATGTGTTAATGCAGCCAAGCAAGAAAAGAATAAACAAATTCACATTTGGTTGTTGATGAGTGTAAAGCAAAGTGACCCAGGGGATAGTGTGTTTAGTTAGAAAACGGATGGGACGCGGTTCGATCCTCAGTCCGGACAAAAGATAAAATTTTATAAAATGATAAAATAAAATCTAATAAATGATTCTTAAAGGTTTGTACTACAGAAGAGTAAGTGGTTTGTACTAAATATAATACGACATGTAGAAATGGGGATCCTCCCCCTTGAGGTCACCTTGCTCCAAGTCACCAGGTGGTCTAGGAAATCCAGGACATTAATTTTTTCGTTTTTAAAAAATGTATTATTTAGTTCATTTTTAACTTCTAAACAGTTAAAATTGAACTTGACAAAAGTTAAAACAAATTACTAACCTATAGGAAAATGTTGGACTTACTATGGGTATATGCTTCTTTAGCGAAATATGAAATTCAATATTAACACTGGTTAGTTGAAAGTAACTCGCTATTGGATTCATTCTTCTCTGAGTGTGGAGCATGTCCTTTTTTGCAGCATTACCGATAGCTAATCTGTAAGGGTGATATGGGTGAACAAGATAGTTTATGAAAAATAAACATCAAATGAACTTTCTATGTATCCATGAATATATGGGCACATTCCATTTCCTGGGGAATGATGGTACGAATAGTTGTGATAGTCGATGGCTACTCTCCAATTGATTTCATTTATCCAGGGTCAGAATAAATAGGAATTATTACGGGGAAATCAACAATGTGGTCGTAATTTTTCTTAGTAATTTTGGTGACATTGCTTCTCTAAGTTCTCTAAATGGTTTCATGGTAATGTGAGTATAGAATGAAGCCGCCGATTTTAGCCGTCGCCGATAATTTTTTGCCAGTCGACGCCACCGCCAAATATGACAACTCATCTCGACTCAAATTTAGCCGACAATTAATCAAAAATATTGATTTAAATCAGAAAAATGTATTAATAACTGTTTTATTTTTTGCCAAATTTTTGAAACCTCCACCCACAATCAATCATTATCAAGCTGCTATAAAAATTTTACAAAAATTAAGCTCAATGTGAATGACATGTACATTTGATTGTAAGATTTGTTGTACAACTAATCTCATTAACATTGGGATAAATTCAAGATCGGTTTTATAATGAATAATTATCCTCTGACGATTAGACAAATTTATGATGGCTTTTGGTGTTATCTTTTCCGAAAAAAAACAGCAAAAAAGCGTCGCCAAAATATAGTGAAAATGTTCTTTTTGGATCCGGAAGTTGTGCAAAATTGGCACAGAAGCGATGAATTTAATATGGGCTTGTCATAGGACGGATGACCACCATTTCAACAGCCGTTGCACAGAATTTCCATCACTTCTTAAGGTGTGATACGAATTCAGTGTTTGGATGTGAATTAAGAAATTATGACACATAATTAATTTTAAATTTTTTTTGTGATTTTTAATAAATTTTAACGCTTGTCTGGAATGTTTGACACCAAATACTTTCAAAAATTCACAATTTTTCTAGAAAAGATTTAGCATTTTTTTCGGCACAATTGAGTTATAAAAATTAGCTCAACTGAACTTCCTGTACAGTTAAAATAAAGGACATCTTTGGGAGGACATTTTAGAAGAACTTCCAATTTTTTGTTTTTTTTTTTTTGCTGGGAAGTTTTTTGTCATAATTTTGTCTGTACAGAGTTCGCATTTTTAAAATGTTGCCAGCAACCTACAAAATTGCTATCATTTCAGCGGACAGAAAAGAATTCAAAGGAGGAAATAGGACAATCGCAGCACTCTCGTTTGCTGAAAATGACCATAATTTGCCTCTATGCGTGGCATTATTTTCACAACAGAATTCGAAGCCTTTTCATTAAAAGTACACAGAAAAAAATTTCCGTATTTAAACTAACGCTAAATTTAACTTATTTTTATTGGAAAGAGATTATTTGCTAGTAGTTAAATTTTTATTATTTTTATTATTATTATTTTATTTATTATTTTTTTCGAAATTTTCTACAGCTTAATGAAATCTTACTTTTTTAAAGTATGTATCAAAAATTTTATGAACTAAACGTGGGTATAAAGTTCAATGACCGCACACATAAGTTCAATATGAACTAAAGCAAACGCAAAGCAAAGATTTTCGTACGATTCAAAAAAATAGTAAGAATGAACTTCTGTATGGTTAAAATAGTGATGATTTGGCGCCAATGATTTTCTTCTTTACTTTTAGTTCATTTTTTTCTTCTATGAGAAGATGTAATTTCGTGAACTACAGTTAAAAAATACAACAGGGCATTAAATTTCCCTGGTTTTAACAACGCTTTGTGGAAATCTCAAAATGTGGAGTAAAATTTAGTTCAATTTTCGTGCGAGGTAGTTCATTCTTCCTATAAAACAGTTAACTTTTTTTTCGGTGTACATTTTCCTGGCAAAATGCAAAAAAGTGCGCATTTTCAAGAAAATTAAACACCATTAGTCATCATACCGCCACAGCTGGAGACAAAAACTTTTGTGTCAGCCGAAGCCGATAAAAATGGGTCGGCTTCATTCTCTAAATGAGAGACGTCGTTCGGAGTTGATTATAAAAAAAAGGTGCACTGTCATTGAGAATCGGGCAGCCCTCAGTGATAAGAGAGAAGACAAAATGCGATCAAATTTCGAATGTGTTCGGAAATCTAGATTACTATCATATTTGTTTTGGCATTTGAGTCAATCAAAATATGGTCGTATTACACGGACGAAAACGACTGTTTTTCATATGTTTGGGTGTAAAAATTATATGTTTGAAACTCAATTTTTGTAACAGAATATTTTTAAGTGCAATGTTCATAAACTACCATAACACGTTTGGGACATATATGTTAATATGTTAGAACATATTATGTTTGTGACATAAAATGTTTATAAATATAATATGCTTAGATGCAACAATTATATATTAATTTGGAAATAGCCTATATATGTTATATGTGTATATATGTTATATGTGTATAGAAAGAGAGAACTAGAGAGTATGCTGTAAGTGAAATAATGGAAGTAACCAATTGGTGCTTTAAAAATATAGCCACACAAAGAAAATTTCATTAAAATTTTTTTACTACCAGTGTATGCCCTAAGGTGAAACATAATATGTTTGAACAATACAAACAATATTTTGTTTGCACCAATCCTGAAAATATATATGATTGAAGCAAAATGTGTTTGGGGTATATGTTACAGAAGCGATTTTTTTGAGGGTGTAATTGGTAACACATCATACTAGCTACTGTGTATATTTCAGCTAACATTTTTTTCTGGGTTACACACTAGAGACGCTCTTTGGAAATTTGCATCATTACATCATTCACCTGGCCTTCGGACTCCCAATTTTGTTTTTTTTTTTTTCACATACAGTTATGATCATCATTATTTTTCCCTCATGCCATGCAATATTTTCTATGATTAATTTTTATGCAATTCATATCGATTTGTTATTAAATTGATTTTGGGAAGGTGGTTGCTCTAGATTTAAGCCATTTTTTTCTAAGGTTTACAAAAAAAAAACACATTTCTGCATTATCAGCATTCAGCTGTAAATTCCCACCGTATACATTATAGAGCTCTTCCATATGGACATGCATGATGTCTCAAGGTAGGAATTCATGTGTAATAAACCAATCTTACTTAAGGAGCCCGAGAAAAAAAAAACTCCAAAGCAAGATGGAAACTTAATCATTTGACCGCATTGGTAGATAACGATGGCCGGGAAACAGCTAACATTAATGCAATTTCAAATTGAAAACTAAGCAAACACCATTAAAATGATTTAACTTTTCCGGTTAAAAGAGCAATTATCAATGTCTTAAGCTGCTAAAACTAAGCCAAAAGGCAAGCAGTGGCTGCAGCAGCAGTGGCTACGGATAAGCCAAAACATAGCCAACGATTGCTGAGTGACCTGCCAACAGAATTACACACATCCGAGTGTACGTAATTTGGTACAAGATTAAGCACTAAAACTTTACCAACAACAACAACAACAAAAACGCAACATGGAATTGATGCGAATGATGAAAATTTGTTTAAAATTGAAATTAAATTGAAAGGTTAAACATTAACCGAAAAAACGCAAACAACCTGTGTCTTGAATCGCTTACTGGCCGGCCTCTTCTAATAAAACACAAAAAAATGAAAACTAAACCGCTTTACGCACTTTCAATTTCAGGCACAAGTTTTTTTTCTATTACATTTTGTTGTTCCTTCTTTTGTTTGTTTTTTTTTTTTTTATTAGTTAACCCAATAAAGTGAAAAAAAGTCCGCCTGCTTTAAAAGCAAAGTGATTCGTGTAAATCGGAAACTACTCTCGAAATTACCCAATAAAACGCACAGTAGTTTTATTGCTCTCGTTTCTATTTGGTATAGCAATAATTCCTTGGCTTGTAACGAGACTCATCTAAAAAAATGGAATATATATAAAACAGCCCAATGGCATAAAAAGCTAAACAAAAATAATCACAATCATTAACGGGGTTATAACGCCAACATTGCACAATGGGCTATCTACTAGAAAAAGCATGGTATGAACTATAAAATGCGTTTTTCCTTATTGATATATAAAGACAGGAAGGAGTTGTTGGTCTTCAGACCTGGAGTTACGTGGTATTAAAAATTTTGGAATCTAAATTTAAGTATGCGCAATTTACACAATGTTAAGTACAAATATGTTTAAAAAAAATGAAATTTTAATTGAATTTTTTTTTTTTTATAAAATTTTGGAAATTTTCATTCCTCCATTATGCCTTTGAACTAAGGCAAATTTTTCTTAATGTAAAAAAATTAGACACATTTTTCTTAAAGTAAAAAAAATCACTTTGGATTAAAAGAAATCGCTGACCGAAATATTGAATCTTTCGATTTAAGACAAGAACACTTCAAATATTGACTAACACTTATTTTGAGGATTTTGTATCATTGGTTTAGTTTTTTTTTTTTAATTAATAGGATAGGGGGTATATTAACTTTGTCATTCCGTTTGTAACACATCGAAATATTGCTCTAAGACCCCATAAAGTATATATATTCTGGGTCATGGAGAAATTCTGAGTCGATCTAAGCATGTCCGTCCGTCCGTCTATTGAAATCACGCTGACTTCCGAACGAAACAAGCTATCGACTTGAAACTTGGCACAAGTAGTTGTTATTGATGTAGTTCGGATGGTATTGGAAATGGGCCATATCGGATCAGTTTTACGTACAGCCCCTATATTAACGGGCCTCCAGATTTGGCATGCGGAGCCTCTAAGAGAAGCATATTTAATCCGATCTGGCTGAATTTTGGTACATGGTGTTGGTATTTGGTCTCTAACAACCATGCAAAAATTGGTCCACATCGATCCATAATTATATATAGCTCCCATATAAACCGATCCCCAGATTTGGCTTGCGGAGCCTCTAAGAGAAGCAAATTTCATCCGATCCGGCTGAAACTTGGTACATGGTGTTGATATACGGTCTCTAACAACCATACAAAAATTAGTCCATATTGGTCCATAATTATATATAGCCCCCATATAAACCGATCCCCAGATTTGGCGTGCGGGGCCTCTAAGAGAAGCATATTTTATCAGATCCGGATGAAATTTGGTACATGATATTGATATATGGTCTCTAACAACCATGCAAAAATTCGTCGACATCGGTCCATAAATATATATAGCCCCCATATAAACCAATCCCCACATTTGGCTAGCGCAGCCTCTAAGAGAAGCAAATTTCATCCAACTCGGTTGAAATTAGGTACATGATGTTGATCTATGGTCTCTAACAACCATGCAAAAATTGGTCGACATCGGTCCATAAATATATTATATAGCCCCCATATAAACCAATCCCCAGATTTGGCTTGCGTAGTTTCTAAGAGAAGCAAATTTCATCCGATTCGGTTGAAATTTAGTACGTGGTGTTGGTATATGGTCTCTAACAACCATGCCAGAATTGGTCCATATCGGTCCATACTTATATATAGCCCTTATATAAACCGATCCCCAGATTTGACTTCGGAGCCTCTTGGAGAAGCAAAATTCATTCGATCCTGTTGAAATTTGGAACATTTCGCTACTGTATGGCCGATAATAACCATGCCAAAATTGGTCCGTATTGATCTATATTATATATAGCCCCCAAAAATTTTATATTTCTATAGAAAATTTTGTCAAAATGTTATTTCTATAGCAAATTTATGAAGTATTTCATAGTTGGAGAGGAATATTTTGCAAAATCTTCCAAAACATCAAGAATTCTACCAATCTACCAATCAGTAAAAAATCTGCCATTTTGGTAGACTCGTGTTCATAATTGTATATAGCCCCCATATAAAGCGAGGCCCATATTTATGAAATTTTCATAAACACCAGCGATTTATTCAATTTGATAAACCTAGATTTGAAAAAAAAGAGTAACTCCAGTGTTACACTTTTTTCCTTACTGTTAATGTGTGTCTACGTATTCTCTCATTTTAGGCATTTTTCTTTTTTTTTTTAATATGAAATGTATTTCTGTCAAGGCCACCATAAAAAACGGCCTAATGCAATGCTTGTGTGTTGGCCAAATAAAAAAAAAACAAGAAGGTGTGGCTTTTACAAAACGAATTCATAACCACTTTTACTTAACGTTCAATTCGATTTAATTCAAAATCGTTTAATAATATTTCATTCATTTGAATTTCACACATAATTGATAAGAGAATGGAGGGAGTTTGCCACACAATCGCGATTGAACGTAACCATATACAAGTGCAGAGTCCATTACAAAAGAAGCATATTTACTTTTGCCAAAATATTCCAAAAACCAAGTAAAAGATATGAATCATTGAGAAATTTACCATTGGAATCCGGTCATTGAATTTACTTTCACATGCTTTTTTTTCCAGTAATATGATTTTGATTAATTTTTGGTAGGCCGTTTATGAAATGCATAAATGGATACTTAGAGGGGCGGACAATTAATTGTACCTTTTTTTTAAATTTAAACAAAAACCAAATCCACCAAGTCGATAGCCAATAAAGAAAACAATATGAAATTGAAATGTTTAAATGCCTATTAAGACATAAGAAATTTCATTTAATTTTTTCCTCTTTTCAAATTATGGTAAACCAATTAGGAAATCCCAGTGTAAACAAAAACAATGGGAAATAAATAAATAAATGAAATATAAAAAGCTGACATCGAAGTTGTTATGAAGAAAAGTTTACACAGATCATTAGGGTTGTGTCTCTGCTCCACGCCCCAATGAAATAAGGCCCAACAGATGAAATGACAGATAACGCCCCTAACGTGTGTTCAGAACACGAATATTTTTCAGTATGTTATTTCACTATGTGGGGATTTATTTAATTCTTAGAAATGAGATATATTTCATTATGGAATAAATATCCAATCCCATCAAAAAAAGCGTCGCCAAAAAAGTGGTGAAAATTTCCTTTTTGGATCCGGAAGTGGTGCAAAATTGACGCAGAAGGGATGAATTTAACACGGGCTTGTCGTAGGATAATTTCTACAGCCATTGCACTGAATTTGCATCACTTCTTAAGGTTTGATGCGAATCCAGTGTTTTGGATGTAAATTAGGAAATTTTGTGATATTTTGACGAATAACTAATTTTTAAAAATTTATAAGATTTTTAGTGCATTATATCGCATGTCTGGAACGTTTGACATCAAATATTTTCAAAAATTCGCAATTTTCCTACAAAGGATTTAACATTTTTTTCGACAAAATTTAGATAATTTGCACTACTTTATTAATTCTTAATGTGTTTTCATATGCAGCACGCCTTTCTAATTTTAGACAAATCGAATAAAAATTGCTGTCTTCAGAAGCCCCAGAACACAGAAAAAAAGGAAACTGTTTTATAGGAAGAATGAACTACCTCATGCGAAAATTTAACTTAATTGTATTCCACATTTTGAGATTTTCACAAAGCGTTGTTAAAACCAGGAAAATGTTATGCCCTGTTGTAATTTTTAATCCTCTCATAGATGAAAAAATTAACTAAAAGTAAAGAACGAAATCATTAGCGACAAATCATGATATTTTAACCAGACAATAGTTCATTCTTACTATATTGGGGAAAGAAAACTGCCTTCTACGTTAGTTCATGCACAAAAAGAAAAGTTTTTTTCGGAATCGCTTATCACAAATTCGGGTTTATTTGTCCTAAAAGAAAATACTATATAAGAAAGGAGTATTTCGTTTGTCTAAAATTTCGTTCGGGAGGAAATTTTTATTTTACTTTGGGTGTATTGAACTGAAGTGATGTGTACGGTCATTGAACTTTATACCCGCATTTAGTTCATAAAATATTTGAGATATACTTAAAAACAGGAAAATTTCATTAGGCTGTGGAAAATTTGGCAAAAAATAATAAAATTTAACTAACAACAAATAATTGGTTTGCAATAGAAATAAGTTAAATTTATCGTTAGTTTAAGTACGGATTTTTTTCCAGTGAAGTGAAATTGGGAAATCAGTCTATGTGAGGAATATTGGAAAATTTGGACTTATATAACCTAAACAGAAAAAAATTTTACGAAAATTTTTCCAATTAAGTCTTAATTGATATTTTTTAAAAATCAATTGAGACTTAATTGGAAAAATTTTCGTAAAATTTTTTTCTGTGTAGGTTATATAAGTCCAAGTTTTCCTATATTCCCCACATAGACTGATATCCCAATTCAATCAAAAATTTAATTGATACAAAAAATTTTTTAATTGAAACAAAAATTAATAGTATCAATTAATTTGTTAATTGACTTTCAATTAATTTTTTAATTGATACTATTATTTCTGTGATTGAAGACATTTCAATCAAAAATTTAATTGCATCAATTAATTTCGTGATTAATCAGAAAAATTTTTTTTGTGTGTATCTTCAAACTTCAAGTGCTTGCAAAAAAAAATATTTCAGAACTCAGAAAAAAAAATCAGAAAAATATTTCCAATTCAAAAATTGATTGAAGTTGAAAAAAATTTCAATGAATAAATTGATTGATACAATTAACTTTTTAATCAAGATAGAAATCTTAAGTTAATTAATTCAATGATTGAAATTTTGTAAATTTTTAATTAAAAAAATTAATTGATATAATTAACTTTTTAATCAAACTCGCAAGACTAAGTCAGTTAGAAAAGGTGATGGATTTTTTTTCTTAATTTTTAATTAAAACTTTATTTCAAACGAGCAATCTTTTAATCGAACTAAGAACACAAAGTCTGATAAGATAGTAATTGAAAATAGTTACGTTTTTAATTTAAAAATTTATTGAGTTTTGCAATCAACATCAATTAAATTTTTAATTGAATCAATTAAAAAAAAATAATTGAAATTTACTCATGAAATCAATTAATTTTTTAATCAAGTTTTTTATGTCCAATTAAAATTGTAATTGGTACTATCATTTTAGTGATTGAAGAATTGAAAAAAAATAATTGGATCAATTAATTTCGTGATTGAATCAGAAAAAAAATTGTGTAAACAACAGTTCCAAAATTGAAGGCTGTAGCGTGATTGTATCAGATCGGTATTTCGATAGTCCGTGATATCAACTTCTTCACAGTCGCTTCTAAGAGTGGTTAAAATTTCAAGGGCCGATGTTGATTTTGAATAAAACACAAACTATTTAGGAAATTATTGTAATTTTATTTTATTATGATATATTGGTATTACTCAACTATGTATGGAACAAAATATCGGCCAAATGGGCGCCGCAACCTCGGTGGCACACCTTCATTTCGATGACGCTGAGGCATAATGGAGGTTCTATGCCGTTAATGTGCCGAATTGTCTCATCCTTTAGCTCTTGAATTGTTGCTGGCTTATCGACGTACACCTTTTCTTTCAAATAACCCCAAAGGAAAAATTCCAACGGTGTCAAATCACATGATCTTGGCGGCCAATTGACATCGCCATTACGTGAGATAACACGGCCATTGAATTTGTTGCGCAAAAGAGCCATTGTTTCCTTAGCTGTGTGGCAAGTGGCACCGTCCTGCTGAAACCACATATCGTCCACATCCATATCTTCCAATTCGGGCCATAAAAAGTTCGTTATCATCTCACGATAGCGAACACCATTCACAGTAACTGCCTGACCGGCCGCATTTTGGAAAAAATACGGCCCGATGATGCCGCCAGCCCAAAAACCGCACCAAACAGTCACTCTTTGTGGGTGCATTGGTTTTTCGACAATCACTCTTGGATTCTCATTCGCCCAAATGCGGCAATTCTGTTTACTGACGAATCCACTGAGGTGAAAATGTGCCTCATCACTGAAGATGATTTTCTTGATTGATTGAGTAAGTCTGAAATAGAGAAATGTCAAATAAAATTCGGAAAAAAACTTGGCGTTTAGGTGTGGTTCACATTCAACACCGGCCCTTACAATTTAACCACCCTTTAGTTACTTATTATTTATTTAAATTATACTAAACTTATAGTAAATATAAGATGAGTATGGAAATAATAGAGGAAAGCTTTTGCAACTGGATAGTTTCTGTATTTATTTAACCCTCACCGAAAGGAGAAAGTGCTTATACTTTATTTAATAGGAAGATCTAGTGCAACACCTATTGAATATATAAATTTTATTTTAACTTAATTTCTATTGTTTTAATTATTTTTAAACTAGCTATATTAGAGCTCAACTGAAGCATCGGCTTCGGCATTCGGCCAAAAATCGATAATCGGCCTCAAGAGGCCGATTAACCGAAACTGAAGCCGAAGCTTTTTAAATAATTTTTTTGATATTGATTTGTCCAAGTTTTGAATTTGTCTCGGTCAAAACTCTCAGTACAAAAAAAAAATTATAAAAAATCATTTTTTGTCATTATAGCATCAAACTACTGGACTGAATTACCTTTTATTGTAGTATTTATGCATTTGTTGAAAAAATATTCTTATATTGAACTAAAACACACCAAATTTCTTTAATTACAAATTGGAGGAAAATAATCGGCTTCGGCCGATTATTGCTTTTTTTTGCCGAACATCGGCTTCGGCCAAAAAAAAAACACTTCGGTCGAGCTCTAAGCTATATTATATGAAATAAATTTTATATGTAACTTAAAGAAAAATTATATCTCTACTAAAAGTTCATCCCCAATAATTCAGCTCAAATGTCACCCACTACATTCTCATCGCCCTCTACCCTTCTGATGGGGATGTTGCTGGTGATGTTACCGTAACAAAACGAATCACCGGCAGTAAATCAATTCAAACTTGAACTAAATACCGACAAAAGCAAAACAACCACACAGGCATACATCCATACACGGTGGCGAATTTCCACCTATATGTAAGCATTTTTGCTTCTAAATGAATTTGCATTAAATCACGCAATGTGTGGCAAAAACGTAACGTGACAACAACAAAAACAAAAGGCAATCACCGTCTCAATCTCGCGAATTCGAATTTTGGTAGATTTCCTAAATAAGCAAACACAACGGAGGCTAGACACCATGCGAATACATACGACACAACAAGAACACCAACAATGATTACGGATCTCGAAAGGAAATAACATCGATAACCATGAATGGTCGCAAAAACAAAATCTTGATTCATTTACCAAGAGCATTCATTCAGACTATGGGCCGCCAGTGCGGCGTGTCGTTTTCTTTTTTTTTTGTTCATTGTCCAGCTTATGAATGAATCCCATTTTGGATGACCATCGTCATTCATTAAAAATAGAATTTCATAAAGTTATACATAGGTACTCTGCAAATGGACAGACGGACGGACGGACATAGCTCACCCACGAAGGTTATACTCAGCAGTAGCAATCAAATCAAGGCATCATTCAGTTAATGCGACATACAGCTAAACAATTTAATCAAAAACAACAAAAAAAAACAGTCCTCACTCTTATTTTGTGTAGCATTTGCAGACCTTAAGTCAGATGACGAATGGACCAATGGACAATGAAAAGATGAAATAATCATTGAAATTGGGACAATTTCCACGCTGACCGACTAATCGCATAGTGGAACAATTTTTGGTTGTTCGACCGCGAATATAACAACACCGTCATCATCTCAGCATCACCTTCCTCAGCATCACCATCATCAGCAACGTCTGTATCTAACACTTGACCCCTAATTTAATGTGTATTGACTAAGAAATCCACCGAAATAGCCCCAAACCCCTGGTCCATCGTGTCATATAGGTCCAAATATAATGAATAAAAAAAAATACACAAGACAAAAAATTCAATTGTTTGTTACCGTTATTATCATTAACAGTCAACATTTGTTGTTGTTGTTACAAACATAACACACCCGCTAAAGACCTTTGAGATACATTTCTGTGTATCTTTCCGTTGTCGTAGGTCGTCTAACTGCTGCTAACTTCCATATACGAGGTCCCTATGCAAATGAAGGATGCTTTTTGAAGAGACTTCCCTTCAGCATGCATAGGCCTAGCTTATATATCCTACACTGAATAAAATATTGATCTAACATGAAAGATTATACAACCTCAAATTTAGGACTCGCAATTCACAGAATATCCAGATTTTTTTTAAATAAAGAAATCTTAGTTATAAAAAGTTCATAATCTTTAATTTAAAATTTTTTCGTTAATATTCGGATACGAATCTTTGAAATTTGGTTCCTTTCCTTGAAGTCATACGTCTTTGAAAAAAAGCAAACAATACTTAAATTAACGAAAAACTTTTTTAATTTGAAGATATACAAGCAAAAAAAATTAGGAAGTTGTTCTAAAGGCACAACTTTAAAAACACGCCCAAAAGTGTCCTCATTTGGCCTTAATTTTTTTAACTTGTTTTTTTTTTTTTTTATTTTTAATGGGTAATTTTAACTTTTTTGTGAAATAGGTCAAAAAAAAAAGAATAATTAATACATAACCCCAAATCTCTGTATGGTATAAGTTATGTAAATTTCGAACAAGTATAAACGGCCGAAAGTTCGGCCAGGCCGAATCTTATCCATGGATTGCGTAGAAACTTCTACAAAAGACTGTGATCGAATTACTTGGGTTGTGGTATCTTAAATCGTTTTCTAAATTGTGAGTTAGTCCATACGTGGTACATATTAGACCAAAAGGTATGTGAGTCTACAAATAATTACGATTCGATATGGACTTTTGCACGGTACGTAGGGAGCCAGAATTGAAATATGGAGGTCGCTTATATGTGGGCTATATACACTTATGAACTTGATATGGACCAATTTTTGTGTGATTGGGGATCGATTTATCTGAGGGCTATATATAACTATAGACCGATATGGACCTAGTTAGGCATGGTTGTTAACGGCCATATACTAGCATAATGTACCAAATCTCAACTGACTCGGATGAAATTTGGTCCTCCAAGAGGCTCCAAAACCAAATCTCGGGATCGGTTTATATGGGGGCTATATATGATTATGGACTGATATGCACGGATGAAAAAGACTGTTTTTCATATGTTTGGCTATAAACATTATATGTTTTGAACACAAATTTTTAAACACAATATTTTTGAGTGCTATGCTTGCACTCAAAAATATTGTGTTCATAAACTAGCATAACATGTTTGGGACATATATGTTAATATGTTAGAACATATTATGTTTGGGACATAAAATGTTTGTAAATATAATATGCTTGGATGCAAACATATATTAATTTAGAAATAGCCTATAAACATATATGTGTTTAGTAGCTTGGAGCGCTATTTAACAGGGAGCGATATTGAATTAAGTTGGTGGTTGTTGCTTGTTATTACAAAATTAACATTTTATTTTTCCTTGGGCAATTGATCAGCTACTTCTTTGATGCTTACAAACTGTGTGGTCCGCTGTTCGAATCCCCGTCCGGCAAAAGGTAAAATTAAAATAAAAAAAAAATCATAAAATTGAATAATTTCTTCTACAATGTTTGTATTACCGAAAAAGGTGCTAAGAACTAAAAAATCTCGTGGAAGTGAGAAAGATGTGGGGGAATATACAATTGGGCAGAAACAAAATTTTGAGCATTCAGGTCGAAACCCTATGTTGTTAGCACCTATATTACCTGTTTATTTTCATAATTCATTATGATTGTAAATATATAAATAAATAAAATTTTGAGCACAATATTGTTTGGGGGAATTTTTTTTAAGCATATAATATTTTTGGGTGCAAAATGCTTCCAAACATATTATATGGTCACATAATAACATATTGTTTTTTGGAAGACAACATTATTGAATTTGGATGCAAAAATACAAAATGTTTGGAACTTAGACTACCCAAACATATATTGTTTAGACCAATATGCTTTCAAACATATTATATATTGGTAGAGATCAAACATATAAATGTTTGGGCAATACCCAAAAATGTATATGCTTAAAGCAAAATATGTTTGGGAGTATATGTTACAGAAGCGATTTTTTGTGAGGGTGTCACCACGTACAAAATTTCAACCAGATCGGATGAATTTTGCTTCTCCAAAAGGCACCGGAGGTCAAATCTGGGGATCGGTTTATATGGGGGCTATATATAATTATGGACCGATGTGGACCAATTTTTGCATAGTTGTTAGAGACCATATACTAACACCATGTACCAAATTTCAGCCGGATCGGATGAAATTTGCTTCTCTTAGAGGCTCCGCAAGCCAAATCGGGGGACCGGTTTATATGGGGCTATATATAATTATTGACCGATGTGGACCAATTTATGCATGGTTGTTAGAGACCATATACTAACACCATGTACCAAATTTCAGCCAGATCAGATGAAATTTGCTTTTCTTAGAGGGTCTGCAAAGCCAAATTTGGGGGTCCGTTTATATGGGGGCTATACGTAAAAGTGGACCGATATGGCCCATTTGCAATACCATCCGACCTACATCAATAACAACTACTTGTGCCAAGTTTCAAGTCGATAGCTTGTTTCGTTCGGAAGTTAGCGTGATTTCAACAGACGGACGGACGGACGGACATGCTCAGATCGACTCCGAATTTCACCACGACCCAGAATATATATACTTTATGGGGTCTTAGAGCAATATTTCGATGTGTTACAAACGGAATGACAAAGTTAATATACCCCCATCCTATGGTGGAGGGTATAAAAAATGCTAAATCCATTATAGAAAGCCCGCAAACTGAAAAAATATTTACGTCATATTAAAGATTACGCAACCTCAATTTTAGGATGCGCATTTACAAACTATTAAGGACAATTTTCTTTAAAATAATGAAATTTTAATTAAAAGAAAGTTTATAATCTCTGCTTCAAAAATTTTTGTCATTAAATTTAGGACACACGTTTTGAAAATTTGCGTCCCTTCGTTAAAGTTGCATGTCTTTAAACTAAGGCAAATTTTCCTTAAAGTAAAGAAACACATTTTTGATTTAAATAACTCGTCCTTAAATTAACTGAAATATTGAAACTTTAGATTTAAGATAAAAACGCTTAAAATATAGGCCAAGACTTATTTTGAGGATTTAGCATCTTTGGTTTAAAGTTTTTTTTTGGAATTAAGAAAATATTTTTTACTTCGAAGTATCCCTGGAGTTTTAAACTGGCATTTGTTTGTACGTGAATAGCTTTATTAATATACAATTTAAAGCCAGACAGGTCGCAAAAAAAATTCTTATTTTGAAGAACCCGTTTCTTTGGCTCGGAATCAATACCAACATCCTTAAAGGAAGCCCAAAATCTTTGTATCCAAGTAAACTTTTTTTTTTTTTTTGAGTGCACCACTTCTGGATTAAAAAAGAACACTACTACTTTTGTGGCAACGCTCTTTTGCTGGGCTTTAGTAATATACAATTTAAAGCCAGACAGGTCGCAAAAAAAAATTTCTTATTTTGAAGAACCCGTTTCTTTGGCTCGGAATCAATACCAAAATCCTTAAAGGAAGCCCAAAATCTTTGTATCCAAGTAAACTTTTTTTTTTTTTTGAGTGCACCACTTCTGGATTAAAAAAGAACACTACTACTTTTGTGGCAACGCTTTTTTGCTGGCTAATCTTTAATTAAAGATTAAAAGCTTCAAATATGGGCTAAGATTTATTTTGAGGATTTTGCATCTTTGGTGTAAAGAATTTACAAACTTAAAACAAAAATTACTTTGAAGTATGTGTTATAATCGGGAACATTTTAGTGCGTTTACCATAATGGAGGGAGCGACGAAGCGATATTTTGTTGAGCAGGTTCTATATCATTACATTTGTTAAAACGATGCCAATTTGTAAGTTCAACAAAACATCATATTACTGTACTACAGTACACTGAACAAAAAACATTCATAAATTCTGTTTTTATAGGGTATTATTGTTTATAAGAAGAAAAAAAACTCTTTTAAACATTTTTAAGGATTTAAGAAAAATTCTTCCTTATAGAAATATATTTTATAAAAATTCGGTTGTGATAGTTTTAAAATTTAATAACTTCAATCTGCCATAGAGTAAAAATAAAATAAATTTAAAAAATCAAGATGGTACTTATCTTGTTGTTCATGCTGATTTAATATGATTATATGAAAGGTTTTAATGTTGCAGATTTTATCATCATTAGACTGGTTTACAGCTTGGCCACAAAAATTATTTTAAAGAATTTTGTCTTTTTTATTTAACAAAATTTAGACGCCTGCCTTAAAATTAAATCCATTATTTTCAATCCAACCTCGTATTAATTTTTTTGCCACTACTCCAAAAAAACAAACTCTTCTTCCTTGGTGGCGTAGTTGACGATATTCAATGAATGTACAGACATTACCAATGTTGTCTTTGTCACTGGCTCATCATTGTAAAAAATGTTATTTTGTTGTTGATCTCTTGTTTATTTGTATAATGGGAAATAATCTCAGAAAATTACTTTTTCAAAAAAAAAAACTAAGCAAAAAACCAAAAACACAACCACCCAAAGAAAAATGAACGAAAGAAAAAAAATTTCAAAAATCATCGCAAATCAAAACAAATAATGTTGTTGTGTTTGTAGATGAATGATGAGGAGTAATTCACAGCTTCGTCTGTAACAAACAAAATCCTCCATGAATGTTTGGAACAGTTTGACTGAAGATGACAATAGTGAAAAACGTCAAGTGTTTAGAGGTGACCTTGGACCACAAAAATCTTCTATTGTCTATGATGATTGCCACAAAAAAGTTAAAAACAGAAGTACGATGAAATACAGAAATGGTATCAACATTAAACCAAAAAAAAAAAAAGAAACTGTAACAAACTTATTGTTCATCTTGGTATGTTGGGGTAACAGTCTATGGATTTGTTTTGCTTAGTATAGATTTTATTATCATATATGAACGCCCCTATGGGAAGACATTGAAATAAAGACCTTTATTGATGATTTTAGGAGGATTTATGCAAAAAAGAAATCAGAAAGCATGAAGAATTCATTTCTGTTTTTTTTGGGGGGGGGATTTGTAAGTAATCAATGTCAGGGTTACATCATTCTCCTTGCAAAATATCTGTCAGTCTTGGGAATAGGACACCTGCCACTTTTGCAGAGGACTGTATCGGTGATTGCATTTTAAGAGTCAAAATTATTCTCATTTCCTTCTGATATGGTTCAATTATGTAAGGAACATACACAGCAAAAAGTTAGTAGTTAAACTAACGCTAATTTTAATTTATTTTCATAAATTATTTTATTTTTATAAATTATTTATTTGTAGTTAAATCCTATTTTTTTCTTGCGAAATTTTCCAAAGCCCAATGAAATTTTACTTGTCTTAAGTATGTCTTAAAGATTTTATGAAATAAACGTTCAATGATCATACACATAAGTTCAATATGAATTAAAGCAAAATAAAATTTTCGTACAATTCCCGAAAACAGTAAGAATGAACTACTGTATGGTAAGGACAGTCATGATTTGCCGCCAATGATGTTTACTTCAGTTCATTTTGTACTTCTATGAGAGGGTATAATTTCGTGATTTGCAGTTAAAAAATACACTAGAGCATTAAATTTGCCTGATTTTAACACCGCTTTGTGAAAATCTCAAAATGTTTAGTTCAACTTTCGCACGAGGTAGTTCATTCTTCCTATGAAGCAGTTTACTTTTGTTCGGTGTATATTGAAGGCACACCGTCATCCCGTTTTTCGATAACCCTGATGTATAATTGAGTGTCTACTGTACTGATTTTTTTTATCTATGAGCTCTTGAATTTTTAAGGGCTTCAAATAACGTTAAACGAAGAAGTCCAAGAGTTGAGATTAAAATCCTGAGGTTCTTTTGATGGGTAACGGGCTGCCACTATACCTAATCCAACCTAACAGCTCAGCTGAGAACCCAATGCTACTTCATAATTTCCGAATTGTGTTTTTGCCATGTAGACGACATTCTAGCAAGTTGGTATACTCTCAATATCATGGTACATCCATGGGCAGTAAAAAAAACGTCGCCAAAAAAAATAGTGAAAACGTTCTTTTTGGATCCGGAAGTAGTGCAAAATTGGCGCAAAAGCGATGAATTTAACAAGGGCTTGTCATAGGACGGATGCCCACCATTTCATGACTTCTTACTCTGTGATTCAAATTCAGTATTTTGGATGTGAATTAAAAAATGTTGTCATATTTTGACAAATAAATAATATTTATAATTTTTTTATGATTTTTAATGCATTCTAACGCTTGTCCGAAACGTTTGAATTAAAATATTTTGAAAAATTCGCAATATTTTTTGAAGGGATTTTGATTTTTTTTTCGACAAAATTTCAATAATTTGTAAACAAAAAAATTAAATTTACCCATTAAAAATAAAAAAAAAATACGAGTTAAAAATAATTGAATTAAAATAACTTCCTGTGTAGTTGAATTAAAAAAACATCTTTGGGAGTGCATCTTGTGGAAGTGCTTTTAAAGTTGTGCCTTTGGAAGAAATTCCAAATTTTTTTGGTGGGAAGTTGACTTTAGTTAAATAAAATTTTCTTTCATTTTAAGATACTTATTTTAAAGTTAACTATAAGGAAAAACGACTTTATAGAAAAGTTTATCGCCTTTTGGACAATGCTAAGCAAAAAAGGCATTCTTATTTTAGGGACATGAAATCCTTTGGCCTCACGAAAATATGTTTTTCAGTGTCGGCGAGGCAGTTTTATTTTGTTCGAGGTGACCATCGACTTCATCGCGATTTATGTGGTTCTCGAGATGTTACTTTTACAAAGGGAAAATACTGGTCCTTCGTCGTCAATAAAAAAAGCATTAGATTAGAAGGCAACCAGTTTTTTCCCTTTTTTACGTGGATCCAAAGATTTTGACCTTCCCTTAAAGATTTTGGTATTGATTCCGAGCCAAAGATGCGGTTTCTTTAAAATAAAGAAATTTTTAGCGACCTTTCTGGCTTTAAATCTAGGACCAATAAAATTAAAGTTAGGATACAGATCTCATTTATCAAATTTTCATACTCTTTTCGTGGTTTATTAATAAATGTACTCACGTACAAACAAATCCAAATAATAACGGATACTTCAAAGTAACTTCTCTCTTATCACTGAGTGCTGCCCGATTCCATGTTAAGGCCAATGACAAGGGACCTCCTTTTTATAGCCGAGTCCGAACGGCGTTCCACATTGCAGTGAAACCACTTAGAGAAGCTTTGAAACCCTCAGAAATGTCACCAGCATTACTGAGGTGGGATAATCCACAGCTGAAAAACTTTTTGGTGCCCGGTCGAAGCAGGAATCGAACCCACGACCTTGTGTATGCAAGGCGGGCATGCTAACCATTGGAATCCCGCAACACTCAGTGATAAGAGAGAAGTTCACCAATGTGGTATAACAATGGACTGAATAGTCTAAGTGAGCCTGATACATCGGGCTGCCACCTAACCTAACCTAACCTAGCCTTAGTTCAAAGAGATGCGACTTTAACGGAGGGACGAAAATTTACAAAATTTGTGTCCTAAATTTAAGTAAACAAATTTTTGAAGCAAAGGTTATAAACTTTATTTTAATTAAAATTTCATTATTTTAAAGAAATTTGTCCTTAATATTTTGTAAATTTCGCATCCTAAAGTTTATGTTGCGTAATCTTTAATATAACGTAAATATTTTTTTCAGTGTTGTAAGATCAACGTCTCGAGAAAGAGTTGTTAATACATTTGCCAATCTACTCGGTCTTGTCATGTGTACACGTATGATGAAGAATTTGGTCGCTATGGGAATAATGGCTAGTCTCTCAACCACCGGAACCGCAAAGCAGAATTGTAAACGTTCTGGAATATACTGGTGCTCCAAAAATTTAGCGAAGGTCGTCAATATGAGAGCGGTACTTATTTGTCATATTGTCACATGAGAGAAGTTCACCACAGTGACTGAATAGTCTAAGTGAGCCTGAAATATCTGACTCCCACAAACCTATATTATGCAATAATATCAGTATGGTAGATGGATAAAGGATGTGAAATCCTGACTGGGCCCAAATAAAAACTATTTTCCTCCGGAACGAATTTTATTGTCTCTAAACTTTTTTAGTTGCTTTCAAAGTTTTCTTTTAGAGTAAAAAGAAAACTTTGCTTGTCTAAAAGTTCGTTCATCAGAAAATAAAACTCTTCTTTCAGTGTGGGATGTTAGATGAAAAAGACAAGAGATCCTATGATGTAAATGTTCATATAAAGGGTGATTCTTTTGAGGTTAGGATTTTCATGCATTAGTATTTGACAGATCACGTGGGATTTCAGACATGGTGTCAAAGAGAAAGATGCTCAGTATGCTTTGACATTTCATCATGAATAGACTTACTAACGAGCAACGCTTGCAAATCATTGAATTTTATTACCAAAATCAGTGTTCGGTTCGAAATGTGTTTCGCGCTTTTTTATCGACAAATTTTGTTCAGCGATGAGGCTCATTTCTGGTTGAATGGCTACGTAAATAAGCAAAATTGCCGCATTTGGAGTGAAGAGCAACCAGAAGCCGTTCAAGAACTGCCCATGCATCCCGAAAAATGCACTGTTTGGTGTGGTTTGTACGCTGGTGGAATCATTGGACCGTATTTTTTCAAAGATGCTGTTGGACGCAACGTTACGGTGAATGGCGATCGCTATCGTTCGATGCTAACAAACTTTTTGTTGCCAAAAATGGAAGAACTGAACTTGGTTGACATGTGGTTTCAACAAGATGGCGCTACATGCCACACAGCTCGCGATTCTATGGCCATTTTGAGGGAAAACTTCGGAGAACAATTCATCTCAAGAAATGGACCGGTAAGTTGGCCACCAAGATCATGCGATTTGACGCCTTTAGACTATTTTTTGTGGGGCTACGTCAAGTCTAAAGTCTACAGAAATAAGCCAGCAACTATTCCAGCTTTGGAAGACAACATTTCCGAAGAAATTCGGGCTATTCCGGCCGAAATGCTCGAAAAAGTTGCCCAAAATTGGACTTTCCGAATGGACCACCTAAGACGCAGCCGCGGTCAACATTTAAATGAAATTATCTTCAAAAAGTAAATGTCATGGACCAATCTAACGTTTCAAATAAAGAACCGATGAGATTTTGCAAATTTTATGCGTTTTTTTTTTAAAAAAAGTTATCAAGCTCTTAACAAATCACCCTTTATATTTCAGTAGAATGATTGCTGATGGATACCCTGCGCTTATCATAGTTTTAGATTTATCTTTAAATTGGACCAATTGGCATGTTTTAATCGAAGTGTTGGTTAATGATATTACCATTTTCGCGATTGAAGTAACCAAAATAATCTATTTTTTGATTTTTTCCCATATTGAACCATCCCTATCGACCTACTTTGTCTATGGTCTACCTCCCAAGCAAAAACCCTATTATATGAAAACAAAGAACTTTCGTGAAATTATTTCCATTCACGACAAATAAACCACGGTGGCTATAAGTTCGTATTTATTCGCCCATAAATGGCACTAGCGAACTTTAATTTTCAAAAATTTTATTTCGAAACAAATAACTTTTGTGAGCCTAATATTGTTACCAATATTACCTTAATAGTGCACGATTCCACTTCAAAAATATATTTATACCATATACCATGCCCTTGCCAACTACGAAACCAAAATGACAAAATTACACTTTCCTGTTTACTATATCACTAACTCAAATCATTGATCTAAATATAATTTGCCTCTAATTTCCAATAAGCAAGAAAAAAATCAGCACATGGTAACACATTTTGCCAATATCTCATCCCAAAAAAAAAATAAAGATTTCCTTTTTGAATGTCTTCCTAAGCCCCAGGATAGGATACTAACGTTGCTATTCAATAAATAATGAATACAGCTCAACCAGCCGGGTTGCTATTGTAGCTGACAATGATAATCATGATTACAATGCAGAAAAACAAAAACAAACAATTTTTTTTTAATCGAATTCGATCACGAATATGTGTGTTAAGCAGACACAGAAATCTATACGCTCGCACTCGTATACAATTCAATGCTAGCTCAAGTTTGAAGCTTGAAGACAGCAGCTGCTCTCTGTTCATGATTTAGATTAATTTGATGCGAATAAATTTCGCATGACGTCAACGTACGAAACGGAACGAACGTAACGTCTTCATGTAAGAAAATTCATTAGAGGCCCTGCGCAACAACCAACGCGACTCATATCGACAAATATCTACGATGCCAATAAAAGATGATTGATATCTCTTTCGTTCGAGCTCTTAATGTTTAGCAATCTCAGAGTTACACAAACAAAATTAAGAACAGCAAATCGATTAAGAATCACCTAGCCTAGTAATTACATAATTGCCCTTTGACCCACGAGAGATCAGTTAACCACCCAACCTCACGTTCATTCACACACATCCAGTCATCCATCTACCCATTCACATCCACATTTCCACTATCCGGATGTATGTCCATACCTATGAATGGTTTTGTTGGAGCCCAATAATAGAAAATATTCCATTGTCATAAGTATGCGCAATATTTAAAGGGTGATTTCTTAAGAGCTTGATAACTTTTTTTTTTTTTTTTTTTAACGCATAAAATTTGCAAAATCTCATCGGTTCTTTATTTGAAACGTTAGATTGGTCCATGACATTTACTTTTTGAAGATAATTTCATTTAAATGTTGACCGCGGCTGCGTCTTAGGTGGTCCATTCGGAAAGTCCAATTTTGGGCAACTTTTTCGAGCATTTCGGCCGGAATAGCCCGAATTTCTTCGGAAATGTTGTCTTCCAAAGCTGGAATAGTTGCTGGCTTACAAAAAATAGTCTAAAGGCGTCAAATCGCATGATCTTGGTGGCCAACTTACCGGTCCATTTCTTGAGATGAATTGTTCTCCGAAGTTTTCCCTCAAAATGGCCATAGAATCGCGAGCTGTGTGGCATGTAGCGCCATCTTGTTGAAACCACATGTCAACCAAGTTCAGTTCTTCCATTTTTGGCAACAAAAAGTTTGTTAGCATCGAACGATAGCGATCGCCATTCACCGTAACGTTGCGTCCAACAGCATCTTTGAAAAAATACGGTCCAATGATTCCACCAGCGTACAAACCACACCAAACAGTGCATTTTTCGGGATGCATGGGCAGTTCTTGAACGGCTTCTGGTTGCTCTTCACTCCAAATGCGGCAATTTTGCTTATTTACGTAGCCATTCAACCAGAAATGAGCCTCATCGCTGAACAAAATTTGTCGATAAAAAAGCGGATTTTCTGCCAACTTTTCTAGGGCCCATTCACTGAAAATTCGACGTTGTGGCAGATCGCTCGGCTTCAGTTCTTGCACGAGCTGTATTTTATACGGTTTTACACCAAGATCTTTGCGTAAAATCTTCCATGTGGTCGAATAACACAAACCCAATTGCTGCGAACGGCGACGAATCGACATTTCACGGTCTTCAGCAACACTCTCAGAAACAGACGCAATATTCTCTTCTGTACGCACTGTACGCATTCGTGTGGTTGGTTTAATGTCCAATAAAGTAAACTGAGTGCGAAACTTGGTCACAATCGCATTAATTGTTTGCTCACTTGGTCGATTATGTAGACCATAAATCGGACGTAAAGCGCGAAACACATTTCGAACCGAACACTGATTTTGGTAATAAAATTCAATGATTTGCAAGCGTTGCTCGTTAGTAAGTCTATTCATGATGAAATGTCAAAGCATACTGAGCATCTTTCTCTTTGACACCATGTCTGAAATCCCACGTGATCTGTCAAATACTAATGCATGAAAATCCTAACCTCAAAAGAATCACCCTTTAGTTGGCTTGCCTTTAGGTATGTCAATACCGGAATGGGATTTAATTCTAGGATTTCCCCAACATCGCTGGTATTTAGGTTTAGAGCAAATATTGAATTATTCTCTAAATGGTTAAGTACGTCGAGCGATCTAGGAATTGAGCCGGATGTACCTGATTGATCTCAATTTGGTTTACCGAGAGAATTCACATTTCTCCAATGCTATGGGTAGTGGTTGGACATAAAGAAAAGGAGTCTCTTTACGATTGTTCCCTGGTTTAGCAATAGTGTCCTCATAAATCCAGCTCACCTCTGCATGTAAGTCTGAACTAAAGCTGATATTACAGGCTATGGAGCATGTTGTTGTCTTTAGTGGTTCCACTATGGGGGCATTAGTCGTATATGTTTGTTATAACCAGCAAAAACTTTCGAAAGTTCTTCCGAAGTCGTTACTTATTAATGTAATGATCTTATTTTTCACTTCACAAAAAGTTCTTTTGAGGTGATATATAAAAATCATTTGTTTTTCGCTATTTAAGAAATAAGTTTACATTTTTGTGAGGACAAATAAACAAAATAAAGACAAATAAAAACACTGCTAATTTTAAAAACTTGTTGGAAAAGAGCGTCAAACAATTGTTATTACCTTGGGAATTTCGCCTGAAATATAAGCATGTCTTTGCGTAGCGATTAAAGTGGAAAATGCAAAGAAAATGTTTTATTTATTGTAATTATTTTTTTTTTTATTGAATCCTAAATAAAGAAAAAGTATCGGAAAAACTTATGCTAAATAAATGCACCAGAAACTGAATAGAATGACCTCAAGTCTATGATAAGCCCATACAAAATTCATTTCTTTTGATACGATTTTGCACAACTTCCTGATCCAAAAATCACATTTTCGTTTCTTTTTTTGGGACATTTCTTCCTGGCTAATTTTATTGAAATTTCTTCATTCAAATAAACATCCAAAGTACAACTTTTCAAGCAATGCAAAAGCTCTAAAAACGGCGTACTTCCATTCCATGACAAGCATATGAAAAATTCATTGGATTAGATTGCACTACTTCCGGATCTTAAATTGGGAATCCAATCTACATTTTTTCAAGCTCTGTTTTTGAATGGAAAGGATATCCTTTTAATAGCTGAGCGGGATGTAACACGGTGAAGTGTGAGTACGAGGTTGACCTTTTATGTTTCGGGACTATAGAACAAAACCTAATATTAATAATCGAAAATCGATTTATTGTTTTTCGAAATACCTTCCCAATGAAATCTATACACAATTGTCGAGGCACTTTTGCCACTCTGATTGAGGTATCTCCAAAACATGCATTCTGAACGCATCAACCGCTTCTTCAGGCACACGTTGAGCTATCATTTTCTTACGTTCGGGAATAATAAGAAGTCATTCGGTGCCAAGTCAGTACTATATGAAGCATGACTCATCAAATCGATGTTTTGAGTGTTCAAAAATGCAGTTGTTTAGGATGATGTGTGAGAGCTCGCATTGTCGTGGTCAGTAGTGATCGGTCTTCGGCGGTTGGGTTTCCTAATTTCTTGGAAGGCAACTGGCAAACAAACTATTGTATATCAATTAGAACTGATAGTTCTCCGTTCTTCTCATGTTACGATTGCAATATATCTAGTTTTTCGAAAAAAAAAAAACGGGCGATCATTTGCTTGGAAGTGTTTCATGCGCGAGCAACTTTTGTTAGATTTGGCTCATCTTGACACACTGATGCAGTGGACTGCTTTTTACTTTCTGACTTACTTGTCACGATCGTATTACTGGGGCATTTTTTCCACCAATCGACACCATCCGTTTTTTAATGATTGACGAATTGTGTGCACAGAAAAAACATCACGAAAAATTTGTTTAATGTCTTAATTGAGTTTTAAAAAATATTCAATTAAAAATTTTATTGATTCAACAAATTTCTCAATTGAAACAAAAACCAATCACAACAATTAGTAGTATCAATTTCTTTTTTAATCTATCATTTCATTTCTGTGATTGAAGACATTTCAATTAAAAAATTAATTGAATCAATTAATTTCGTGATTGAATAAAAAAAATATTTTTGTGTGGGATCAAACGTGAACAAATTTTTTGACGGTCAAATGTTCACGAAATATTGAAAGTATGCTGGTCCCACTAATGCCAAAGCTTGTCTAAATCTCACGATAGGTCACATGACGATCTTGAAAACTCATTTAGCACACAGCATCAATTGTTCCCGGAACAACAACTGATTTTGGACGTCCTTCCCGAAATTCGTCTTGGAGTGAACTACGACCTTGCTTGAATTCCCCACACCAACGATAAACAGTGGTAATTGACGGAACTTCATAGCCAATAACTGAATTAAGTTATTCGATTCACTGCTGTCGAGTTAATTTATGTCGGAAGTTGTAAAAAATAATCGCAAGAAAATATTCACGATTTAATTAAATTTTTTGGGAGAGATAAATCTTTTAAGATAAAGGGTGATACGGTCAAAATTTGGTCAAGGGAAAACGCGTGTAAATCGGTGAAATCGTTTATTTAAAAAATTAAATTAAATTTCTTTTTCAAGTTCGCTTTTCCAAATCCGAATTGCCGGGCCTCACGCTTGACACCTGTCATCAGATTTTGTACAGCCACCTTGTCCACCTTCTTCGCCGCAGAAAGCCAGTTTGCTTTGAACTGCTGCTCGTCCTTAGCAGTTTTTTGGTCTTCTTTAGGTTCCGCTTGACAATAGCCCAGTATTTCTCAATTGGGCGGAGCTCTGGCGTGTTGGGAGGGTTCTTGTCCTTGGGAACCACCTGCACGTTGTTGGCGGCGTACCACTCCATGGCCTTTTTACCGTAATGGCAAGATGCCAAATCCGGCCAAAACAGTACAGAACAACCGTGTTTCTTCAGGAAAGGCAGCAGACGTTTATTCAAACACTCTTTCACGTAAATTTCTTGGTTGACAGTCCCGGGAGCTATGAAAATGCTGCTTTTCAATCCACAGGTACAGATGGCTTGCCAAACCAGATATTTCTTTGCGAACTTTGACAGTTTTATGTGCTTGAAAATACCCGCTACCTTTCCCCTTCCTTTTGCCGTATAAAACTCCTGTCCCGGGAGCTGCTTGTAGTCGGCTTTGACGTAGGTTTCGTCGTCCATTACCCCGCAGTCAAACTTCGTCAGCATCGTCGTGTATAGCCTCCGGGATCGCGCTTTGGCCGTCGTATTTTGTTTATCATCGCGATTTGGAGTCACTACCTTCTTGTAAGTCGATAGTCCGGCTCGTTTTTTGGCTCGATGCACGGTTGTAGACGATACACCCAGCTTATTTGCGGCATCTCGGAGAGAGAGGTTAGGGTTTCGCTTGAAACTACCGGCAACTCTCGTTGTCGTCTCAGCGGCTTCCGGTTTTCGATGTCAAAAAAATCAATACAGTTTTTAATGTAATATAATATTTATTTTTAATTAATTCTGTGATTTATACTATCATTTTTGTAATTGAAGAAATTTCAATTGGATCAATAAATTTTGTGATTATATCCGAAATAAAACTGTTTAATGAATTAATGATGAAATCATTTACAGGATGTTCGTGAGCAACATTTTTTTTGTAGGCTTACATGAGCATAAGTATTACAGTTACACTCACGTGCACATCCTTCACCTTAGATAAAAATAATATAGGCGATGGATATGATTTGTTTACTCCATAAATTTAGAAAATCATCAAACAAAATAGATCTCTCTCTCTCTGACATCAAATCTGCTTTAGCTATCTCTATCTTATGCAACACCTTGGATGTTCCATATTTTGCGTCTATCCATTGAACACATGTCTACACATTGTCATGTCCGTCCTTACGTCTATTCTCTGTTGAAAAGATTTTTCAAACTTATTATTATGTGTTAACAAAACCTCACCCACTCATACCTAGGCTGCCCTGGTAATATAGAAAAAAATGGAAAAATATTTATCAAAATCCTACAATAACCAAACAAACCTCCCCCCCACCAAACAAAAACCTACTCACGAAATTCTTAAAGCTATCGGGGAGAAAAAATGATCTGTCATAATAACCGAAAATCCAAAAAAAAAGTCAGTTGCATGGAGGAACTTTGTTGCAACATAAGAATCGTCTGGCAAACGGAATGTAATAATGGCAAATTAGCCAAAAAAAAAAACTTCAAGAAGGACAGACAGACAAAGGAGCAAACACATGGATCGATGTGTGGATGGAATTTAACAAATGTATGGATGGATCAATTGTAGCCTTTAACAACAACAACAATGGCAATATTTAACGCTATAAGTTAAACTTCTAAAGCGAAAAAAAGTATCTAAAGTTATTGCAGAAGCCCAAGTCTCCAGACCCAGAAAAATTCCAACCACACACAAAAGACAAATGACAACAACAACTGCCCCCATAACCCCCCTCTAAAACGTAACACAAACGTAAAGCAATCGTCGTCTAACAGACCGAAAACAGGCCCATTAGTCACGTGCCTTTTATTTTGACGTTTATGAGCATCGAAGCAACAATTGATTAACTTGGCTGTCTTGGTTCGAACTTCTTTTGAAGCTGCTCACTGGATCATTGAGCTGAGTGGCTGCTGCGAATGACTGTAAAACTTCGATATAACGACATAAACTTTAAGACGGTTTTTCCATCATTTTCGGTAATTGAGTATGTGATCAGTCTAACTACAAGACAAACGCTGATCTATAGCCAAAGACACAGAAGTCTTAGTAGTACATTTACAGCTGATCTATGGACTGTTTTCAGCAAAGGAATGCATGAATTCATTCATGAATGAATACTCATGAGTATAATAGGCCAGGGGGATGAGGTGCGACCATGTGTAGAAACTATTACCGAATCGCCTGTGTGTGTAGGTCTATGAGGAATGTGTGTGCGGCAAGCATTTTGGATCTGTTAAATTGTTGCAGTTGGCCATAATATTGGCTAACTAATGTTGCCGTATATTTCTTATTTTGGCTTCTTTCTTTCCCAAATTGTGTGATGACTTAGTGAGCGTATGTGTGAATATCTTGTCATTCATCAGCTAGATACACGAGTTCACTTCCCAGCACCGCCGCCATCACCACCACTTCACAGCCACCCCTCACCACCCTCAGCGTGACAGTCGAAGTCACAAAGTGATAAAAATAAAATAAATGAACTCTTAGCTCTGACACTTTTGGCTGCCGCCTGCTGCTGAAACTAGCAACTAGCTGATGATGCAGTATCCAATCCAGTATGGAAGCCCTGCTGCCTGCCATCCACTGCTAGACTTCATAGCATATGACGTTAGTGTTTTTTCGCCATAAATTGTTATGTTTGTATTTAGTGGTCCATAATGTATTTTACGAATTGTAATATTTTTTCGCTTATCCACACACGCACACACAAACACTTACACGCACTCATTCACATGGCCATTGATGTGTTACATATGTCAATGCAGACATGTAGTTGTGATGGATACAGCTAGGATACTAATTCATCATTGAACTGGCGCCTAATTGATGACGTTGCGTTATAGCTTAAGGGGAGCATTACAACAGATTTCAGGTGCTATATATGATCATCGAATGGCGAAAGTTCACAAAGTTTGTCTATACAAAAACTAAGTGTTAATTGATTTCCAGAAGCACAAATGGAGAGATTTTCAACTTTGTTTCCTTAATCAGCAGATGCATTTCGGGCAATATTGATAGTAAATCATTAGTTATGAATGGGGGTTTCGTTTTTTTTAGGAAAAATTATAATGATGTGAAATAAATTTCCCTAAGAAACTTGTGAGTGGGTGTGCATGCAAAATGATGAACAAACTGGCGCCCAACTTGGGGCATGATATTTTATTCATACGCGAATTTTTAATATGAATCCAATTTATGTTAAATTTACTTACTCTACACAAAAAAACAAAATTTAACGAAAATTTTTCCAATTAAAATTTTAAATGAGTTTGAAAAATATTCGATTAAAAATTTAATTGATTCAACAAATTTTTTAATTGAAACAAAAATCAATCATAAAAATTAATAGTACCAATTAACTTTTTAAATGGATCAATTAATTTTTATTTGACCTTCAATTAATTTTTTAATTGATACTATCATTTCTGTGATTGAAGACATTCCAATTAAAAAATTAATTGAATCAATTAATTTCGTGATTGAATCAGAAAAAATATTTTATATATATAAATAATAAATCAGCAATGCAATACAAATTGGCCTTGTCGGAGCCAGAGGTATTAAGTTTAAACTGTTATACAAGAGAAGACTGTGTCCAATTTTTACAATCAGTAATGCTGGTGACATTTCTGAGGGTTTCAAAGATTCTCTAGGTGGTTTCACTGCAGTGTGGAACGCCGTTCGGACTCGGCTATAAAAAGTAGCTCCCTCCCACTCAGTGATAAGAGAGAAGTTCAGCAATGTGGTATCACAATGGACTGAATAGTCTAAGTGAGCCTGATACATCGGGATGCCACCTAACCTAACCTAACAATGATATGATAAATATAATAATAACATTTGGGAAAATTATGCGATCAATTGATGATGCGACCTGTAAGATGTTTTTGCTGTATGAAAAAATTGTGTAACGAAATCAAGGAACATTTTGAATTTTAAGTTCCGTGACTCCATTTTTTACGGGAGCCAGCAATACTGCACAAAATAGGTTTGTCAAGTTTATCCTGGTTGCACGTGGGGTGCCTCCCGGGTGCCATAACAACTTCCCCCAAATTGGCTTTCGTGGAAGACAATGTGGAAAGAAGATAGTTAGCTGCTCATTTATAGGGCCAATTTGATGTTGAATAATAAACAACCTGCACCGCTTCACGAAGAAAGAAGCGCTCTTTATGTATGCCAGCTCACAAATCCCATTTCGCCACAGTCAAATTGACCGAATTTGTATATGAGTTGGTAGGTTATGCAGCGGTTTCTCTTCATGTCGCTACGAGCGGCTTAATGTTCAGATTAAAAAAAAAAGTGACTCACTGGACACAAATAAAAATCAAACGCAGAGGTCATCACAGGTCTCGAGAAAACGTTTTTTTCAGAGGGCCAATGTTGAGACTAAGCGTCCTTACTAAGTCAAATACCAAGTACCAAAATACCAACACCGACCATCATTAGTGCAACTATTTTTAGATATAAAATAACGTTGTTTATGCTCTTACAAAATAGGGAGATCAGTTTATACTGGACCAAAATAAAAACGAAATGCAACGATGTTAATAACATCCAGCCTATGTTCTGAAATGCGCAAAAACCGTATTGAAATTACGGTCTACTAAAGTAATAAAATCGGAAGATTGACCTATATCAGGACTTTTTCTAGCCCAATAAAAAGAACCTTTTAATTTTATGTCTGTAAATAAAAACAACTCTATGCAAAATTTCAGCATGACAGTATTGACTTGTCTTTTATAAAACTGGCGCCCAACGAAGGGCAAGATTTGTTTTAAAGAATTTTTATGTAGAAATTGGTAATGTGCAACGCAATTTTCAGTCATTAAATAAAGGCTGGTTGATATTTCAAAACATACTGAGCAATATTTCTTAGATTTTAATATACATGTGGGGCCCAACTACAATATAAGAAAATGTTTCCTAAGTTAGCTAATAAAAAAAAATTAATCATAACACAATTATACAAAATAACATCCTTAAGCCAACAATACTACTATTAAATTAAAAATTTAAACGCAAATGATATTTTAAAAAATTTTCAATTGTACAAAAGAATAAAAACTAAAATTTATTCCCAGCGTGATGTTATTTATGGCGATTTCGTTAAAAGCTGCAACATTCTCGAAATCGATTGCAAAATATGGTTTTAAAAATTTGGATCCTGTATCCGTCACAATATTATGAACTGACAATAACTTTGGAATGACACTATAATTTGGGCGAAAAAACAATGAGAGAAGAAGTAGTGTAACATCAAGGCCACATTTTTTTGCTAAACGAAAACTCCCTTAATTTATTACAATCGGTAATAATGGTCTGAAACTTTGTGGAACGGATGCTTTCAGCACTGACAAATTTGAAGAGTTATATATCCATAAATTTATTATAAGAAAGTGGCGCCCAAATATTGTATTTTATTCCCAAAGAAAAATCATGATGATCTTCAAACTCCTAGTATAGCAAATGCCAAATGAACAATAAAAAACACTTGCTCCAAACCCTGGAATGCCATGCTATGTCCACATATTTTCCAATGTGAACTGATTTATATTTTTTTTTTCTAGAAAATAATCCCTGGAGTATCATTCATCGTTTGTTAGCCTCCATATTTAATGTTAACATCAAATAATGAAATTTCCGTCAAGGACGTCAAAGCAATGACTACAATGAAAGCCAAAATAAATTCGAAGAAAATGTGGCATGAAAAACGGCTCGCAAAAAAAAAAACACCACAACCAAGAAAAACTCTGTCACTCGTGCAGAGAAAGAAAAGCCGTCAAGAAAAGTACCTGCTATAGTCACAGGCCACGAAATTAAAAAGCATGCCATCATCATGGCATTGCAATGACTGCCAAGTCATGTCCGTTAACGACGACAAGTGCTGGCTTAAATGAGTTTGGCCGCCATAGAAATGTTGATCCATTTGTTGCAAAAACAACATAGCTAGCTGGTTCCGTTCGGTAAAGTTATGATCAGATGCCAATCCTTTCGACCATTTCTTGCAAACCCAAGCGTGCATCTTTGGAAAATTAAATTTCTTCCAAAGAAAATTAATACAATATTTGTTTAAGGCTTTTCATGGCAATGGTAACAACAATCCCATAACCAGAGGCCCCTAAGATACCATAGTAAAAAAATGGCCTTCCCTTACCGTCGCATCCTCCACCATTGGTATGGTCTTAATAAATGAGACAAAGCCTTGATGAAGTCACTCCACAAAACGATAGATATGAAGGCTATGAAATGCCATCAAATATTGACGATGGACAACGACTATTGAAGAGCATTTCGGTTTTTCATTAGCGGCCAACAACCGCTGATGGCTGTCAGATAGACGAATAACTTAAACAAAACATGGAGGTTAATTTCACAGTGACAGTGGTATTTTTGGAGATATGACAAAGAGAAATATGTTCATGGATTTTCGATTTCATGACTCTCGGAAGAAGGCTTACAGAAGTTAGACATAAGTGAGCTGTAATATCCTTAACTTCAGATGATCTACATTCCAAAAATAAATTTGGCAGGTGATTCTTTCGTTGTCCCAGGGAACCCCCAAAGTGGCTTCCAAATAAAAGGAATTTTTACGGAGAGGAATTAACAATGGGGAAGAGGAAAGGAAACAAACATTGAGATTCAGTTCTATGAACAGGCATAGCATGGTTCTGGAGGTGGAAATCCGGTCGATATTGTAATCTGTCAAATGGCTCACCATGACCACAAAGAAGAATGGTTATGAGAGCAATAGCAGAAGGTATGGTACTATCACCAAAGGTGATACAATTCAAGAGGACAATCACGATCTACATGCCATGATCTTCCGGTATAAGAGAAAAGAGAAGGTAACTTTAGAAAACTCAAGTTGATAGAATCCACGCGAGCTTAGTAAAACCGAAAGCCGCTGGACGGAGGTATAGCTTTCCGGGACAGTCAGAACAACGACAAAAACTCGGTTGAGGAACTTGCACCAGACCAGAAACATGGAATTATTAAAAGAGAGTTGGTATTTTTTTTTTTTTTGTATTTGCCTATATCTGGCATTGAACCCATAAACCTTTGTATGCAAGGCGAGCAGGCTTTCCCACCACTATAACTCCATTCATACTCAATTAACTAAACTTTAAATGCCATTTACCACTGTTGCCATATTTAGGATCATGATTGCAGATGATATTTACTGACGAGGACTAAAACCACTCAGATGATGTGATGGCTGCCGGTCGTTGGCTGTTTGTTCATGATGATGAGGATTATGATGATGATGAAGGCGATAAAACAACATAACATTCAACACTTTGCTTAAAACGAAATTAGTTTATTTACGATGGTCGACTCCTCTCAATAATTTGGCATCATTGGAATGTCAGTTGCCTGTTGCCCGTCAGCCTGCCCACAGTTTTGTCTATGCGATCTTGCTTTGCTGCCTACTACAGCCAATGTCGGGCAACAAAGTGAAAGTGCTCCAAATTTGCCATCCAGAAACAATTGAAATAAATGCAGAAGCCCCAGCAGAAAGCAGAAGCTACTGTATAATATTAGAGTACGGTCAGGCACTTAATGTTGATTTTCTTAAAGGAGTCTATGGAATGCAACGACATAGAGGTAGAGTATTATGGATGGATTAGTGTATGGTGCAGCAGACACATTCAAAATGTTGGTGGGTTGCAAACACGAAACAAACTCTGCACATTGTTAAAGCTAAGATTTTGTGATGACCCATGGGGGAGAATTAAGGAATGAATTAGCAAAGATTGGGCCTTTACACATCGAGAAAAAGTTTTGGCCAGGATATCCCTCCCTTACACCAAAAGGCTATTAACTTGAATCAACTTATTTTTAAATCTCTCTAAAATAAAGATTTGTTAATCTGTCTGGGGCCTCTCTAAAAATGTTTAAGTGTCTTTGACCCTTATAATTGGTAGAAGGTCTGCTGCACATGCTTCAAATATCAATCCACATATCAAACATTGTAAAGCAATTCCCACAATATTATATTTATTTGTAAGACCAAGGACCAGGGTTGGCCTGTCGCAAACTGTGACTTTTGCGACATACGTTTACGACGGTATAATACGTATGTCGCAAAAGTCGTAAACCTAATGTAAAAAGCCTAATTTTGTATTAAAGAAATTGTGAATATTTTTAAATTTAATTTAGTTAGGCTTCCCGATAAAAGGGATGCAAAAAAAATGCTTTGTTCAAAACTCCACTAGTTTTACATCTCTCATTCGCAACTCCAAACTATTATTGGTTTCCGTGGCCCATTATGTCCACCTAAGCCTTAGTGGCATCAGCGAATGACTAGCTACAAGATTTAAAAAATTTAATTTGTATGGAAATTGGCCCTAATAAGCCAAAACGTGATTGTATAAAATTCTCTCTAATCAAAAATTCCCTCTTGCAAAACTCAAGTAGTCTTCTTTCCTTCTAGTTTCTGCAGAAATTTTGGAAAGAAAGGATGAGCGAATACCGGCCGTCACGTTTACTGCACCATCAAGTAGTTCATTGTAATTTCGGCTTGGAGTCTCCAATTGAAATAACTCTATTCTCAAGTTTTTTTAAACTCGTTAATAACTTCCTGAGAATTTAATTTTCTTCGCACATATCATAATCTTGGATATCATTCGCTCCCTAGCTGAAGGGACTGAAGTATTTTGAGTTTGCGACGTTTGCTACTTTTCTTACATTTACGACGCGTATGTGACGTTTACAACTTTGCGAAAGTCGCAAACCTAAAATAGCTTAATACAGACCATCTCTGCCAAGGACGTTATACTCGTTAGAAAATTGTCTGATGTTAGCAAATTATGAATGCAAGCATTAGTTTGGGAAATATCACAATAAAATCATTACCCTGGCATATATATCTCTTTCATAAGCAAAGAGGAAAAGGCCTTCACCAAAATGATGGCCTAAAAAGGTACTTTTTCTGAACTGACTCAGTACAATTTCAAGAATACTTTTTATCATCCCTGCTATAAAGACTCCAGCAAAAAATATTGAAGATATTTCGCAAACATTTCTTTTGGAGAGCATCCCGGGATCCTCTATCAATTTATACCACTTCCGATTAATTTTTTTGGACCATAGAAAATACGCTATTCCGTTTTTTAAAGCCAAAAATCAAATATTAGACAAATTTTTCAAATTGCAAAAAAGTTGTCCAAATTGCCAGAATTAGATAACTAGAATATAAGACTGTAATAAAAATATTAATAAACAGTGGAATTGGTGTAAAAAAAATTGTTTTTTAGTTTTCGAAATTTCTTCTTTCAAATGGACTTCCAAGGCACAACTTTTAAAGCAATGCAGAAGATCCGAAAATGAAGTACTTCCGTCCTATGACACGCCCACGCAAACTACATTGGAGATCATCCAAATTTGCACTATAACTGGATCACAAATTTGGAATCCAAACTTCTTTTTTGGAAGCTCCTTTGTTTGCTAGGACGTTCTGTAAGCACTTCCGTGTTAATTGCTTAGGGAACAACAAAAAGCTGGTAACGCCTAAACCTAAACTATGAATGGATTCTAATCGGTTGCCATAAATGGTACATTTTTTACTGTTAGGTAGATTGGTAGAATTCTTGATGTTTTGGTTTTACAAAATATTCCTCTCCACCTAAGAGGTACTTCATACATTTTTTAAAGAAATAAAATTTTGGCAAAATTTTCTAAAGATATAAAATTAAAAAAAAAAAACAATCCATATAAATAAAATATTGACATTTTTTACAAAATTTTGTATAGAAATAAAATTTTGACAAAATTTTGTTATAGAAATGAAATTTTGACACAATTTGCTATAGAAATAAAATATTGACCAAATTTTTTATAGAAATAAAATTTTGACTAAATTTTCTATAGAAATAAAATTTTGACAACATTTTCTATAGAAATAAAATATTGACAAAATTTTCTATAGAAATAAAATTGTGCCACATTTTCTATCGACATAAAATTTTGACAAAATTTTATGTCGACATTTTGATAGAATTTGCTATAGAAATAAAATTTTCTATAGAAATAAAATTTTGGCAAAATTTTCTATAGAAATAACATTTCGACAACATTTTCTATAGAAAAAAAATTGACCACACTTTCTATAGAAATAAAATTTTGACAAAAGTTTCTATAGAAATAAAATTTTGACAAAATTTTCTATAGAAATAAAATTTTACCAAATTTTCTATCGACATAAAATGTTGACAAAATTTTATGTCGAAATTTTGACAAAATTTTCTATAGAAATAAAATTTTCTGTAGAAATACAATTTTGACAACATTTTCTATAAAAAAAATAATTTGGCCAAACTTTCTATAGAAATAAAATTTTGACAAAATTTTCTATAGAAATAAAATTTTGACAAAAATTTCTATAGAAATAAAATTTTAACAACATTTTCTATAGAAAAAAATGGCCACATTTTCTATAGAAATAAAATTTTGACAACATTTTCCATAGAAATAAAATTTCGCCAAATTTTCTATCGATATAAAATTTTGACAAAACTTTATTCGAAATTTTGACAAAAGTAGCTATAGAAATATATTTTTGACAAACTTTTCTATAGAAATAAAATTTTGACAAAATTTTCTATAGAAAAAAAATTTTGACAACATTTTCTATAGAAAGAAAAAATTTGGCCACACTTTCTATAGAAATAAAATTTTAACAAAATTTTCTATAGAAATAACATTTTGACAACATTTTCTATAGAAATAAAATTTCGCCAAAAATTTTGTCAAAATTTTATGTCGATTTTTTTAGAAATAAATTTTTGACAACATTTTCTATAGAAAGAAAAAAATTGGCCACACTTTCTATAGAAATAAAATTTTAACAAAATTTTCTATAGAAATAAAATTTTGACAAAAATTTCTATAGAAATAAAATTTTGACAATATTTTCTATAGAAAAAAAATTGGCCACACTTTCTATAGAAATAAAATTTTGACAACATTTTCTATAGAAATAAAATTTCGCCAAATTTTCTATTTTGACAAACGTTGCTATAGAAATAAATTTTTGACAAAATTTTCTATAGAAAGAAAAAATTTGACCACACTTTCTATAGAAATAAAATTTTGACAACATTTTCTATAGAAATAAAATTACACCAAATTTTCTATCGACAAAAAATTTTGACAAAATTTTATGTCGAAATTTTGACAAAAGTTGCTATAGAAATAAATTTTTGACAACATTTTCTATAGAAACAAAAAATTTGGTCACACTTTCTATAGAAATAAAATTTTAACAAAATTTTCTATAGAAATAAAATTTTGACAAAAATTTCTATAGAAATAAAATTTTGACAACATTTTCTATAGAAAAAAAAATTGACCACACCTTCTATAGAAATAAAATTTTGACAACGTTTTCTATAGAAATAAAATTTCGCCAAATTTTCTATCGACATAAAATTTTGACAAAACTTTATGTCGAAATTTTGACAAAAGTTGCTATAGAAATAAATTTTGTGACAAACTTTTCTATAGAAATAAAATTTTGACAACATTTTCTGTAGAAAGAAAAAATTTGGCCACACTTTCTATAGAAATAAAATTTTAACAAAATTTTCTGTAGAAATAAAATTTTGACAAAATTTTCTATAGAAATAAAATTTTGACAACATTTTCTATAGAAATAAAATTTCGCCAAATTTTCTATCGACATAAAATTTTGACAAAATTTTATGTCGATTTTTTTAAGAAATAAATTTTCGACAACATTTTCTATAGAAATAAAATTTTGACAAAAATTTCTATAGAAATAAAATTTTGACAACATTTTCTATAGAAAAAAAATTTGGCCACACTTTCTATAGAAATAAAATTTTGACAACATTTTCTATAGAAATAAAATTTCGCCAAATTTTCTATCGACATAAAATTTTGTCAAA
The DNA here is from genome assembly GCF_050003625.1 of Haematobia irritans. Lineage (NCBI taxonomy): Eukaryota > Metazoa > Arthropoda > Insecta > Diptera > Muscidae > Haematobia > Haematobia irritans. Next base: position 230,225,714 of record NC_134398.1, on the reverse strand, counting down.
ATTTTATGTCGAAATTTTGACAAACGTTGCTATAGAAATAAATTTTTGACAACATTTTCTATAGAAAGAAAAAATTTGGCCACACTTTCTATAGAAATAAAATTTTAACAAAATTTTCTATAGAAATAAAATTTTGACAAAAATTTCTACAGAAATAAAATTTTGACAACATTTGCTATAGAAAAAAATTTGACCACACTTTGTATAGAAATCAAATTTTGACAACATTTTCTAGAGAAATAAAATTTCGTCAAATTTTCTATCGACATAAAATTTTGACAAAACTTTATGTCGAAATTTTGACAAAAGTTGCTATAGAAATAAATTTTTAAAAAACTTTTATATAGAAATAAAATTTTGACAAAATTTTCTATAGAAATAAAATTTTGACAACATTTTCTATAGAAAGAAAAAAGTTGGCCACACTTTCTATAGAAATAAAATTTTGACAAAATTTGCTATAGAAATAAAATTTTGCCAAATTTTCTATCGACATAAAATTTTGACAAAATTTGCTATAGGAATAAAATTTTCTATAGAAATAAATTTTTGACAAAATTTTCTATAGAAATAAAATTTTGACAAAATTTAAAAAAAATAAATAATTTGACCAAACTTTCCATAGAAATAAAATTAAAAAAATAAGATTTTTTGTATTTGGTAGTTTTTTTTTTGGTAATTTTCTTCAAATTTTGGTAGAATATTTTTGGCTCGAATGGCAACCTTGATTCTAAAACTTTTAGA